>NC_137685.1:13608903-13978655 GCF_963989245.1 Nansenia antarctica | reverse complement strand
TAAAATAAAATCACTAGAAGGGAAGGAGCTGGTTTACATAAATAAAGGCTATGTACACAATCCACTGTACTATACTGTACAGATAGTCGACTAGGGTTGTCATATTGCACAATAGTATTTTTTTCACGTTATTTAAAGTATCACAGTTTGCAGGCTTGAAATGTACATGTTTGTGCCTCAGCACTACACCTGATTTTTTCAGTCCAGCAGCTGCCATACAATCCGTCCAGACTGTCCAGGGCCCAGAACTTAGGTCTTTGCTGTGTTCAGGGCCTGGACGGCCCTGTGGTAGAAGCAGTTCTTCAGTCTGTTTGTCTTAGCGGCCAGGGTCCTGAACCTCCTTTTCGAGGGCAGCCTGGTAAAGTGTACGTGCCCAGGGTGGGTCGGGTCCCTGGAGATCTTTGAGGCCTTCCTGAGACAGCGTGTGTTGTACAGCTCTTCCAGAGAGGGGAGGGGGGCGCAGGTAGTAGTAGGGAGGCAAGCTAGCTTTCCCTGTAGTTTTAAACCAGTCCAGTGTTGTTGCTGTCTTTGGTGCTGTAACCTAACAAGGTACCTCCGTGCATGGTCTGGTGACAAATGATGTTCTGTGTCAATAACAGTAGCCCTTACTGAGGTTGAACAGTCAGTTAGAACATTCTCGGACACTGTTGCAGTGTCTGCTCTGAGTCAGACCTCACCCAGTCCATGGAAACTCCAGTTCTCGCACAGAGGTCATTGAGGTCAGGCCAATCTGACCAGACCCCAAAACCAGCAGAGTGGGTACTGTCCATCTTGAAATGGGGCAGTTCCTCTTGAAGCCCAGGAAGAAGCTGGGCTCACCCTCTCTTGCCAAGGGAACTTTGCGGCGTCTCATGTCCAGAAACAAGGAGGACCTCGCAAGTTCTCTGACGGTCTTCTCATCACTGTTCAGCATGTTTAACACGTGTGAGAGGCGTGTGGCGTTGTTGTATATCCATTCCACGTTTGGAACACCAAACCCTCCCTCCTGTTTAGAGTGGAACATAATGTCTCTGGTGGTACGGGAGTTCAGTCCAAACCACTTCTTCACCAGAGAGAAAACCACTTGATCATTCATTCATCATGTCCCAGTTCTTCTATGGGAGCTCCCGGATGATCGGCTGTTGCAACAAATGAGCGAATTTGGTCTCAACTGCTGCGTCCATGACGTCCAGAAACACAATGACCCAATTTGAACGAGTGATGAAGATCCAGTAACAAGTAAACACTTCAATGAAGTTGTACTCTCTATGCTTAAAAACGTCTTCTAGAAGAAACGTGATGGGAACTGTTTTGAAAAGAACCGCGCAGACGCCATCTTTGAATTGGACCGGTGTAAGTACCGGAATTTCCGAGGTTGGCGAGGTTTTTCCGACCCTACCAGATCCGGTCATAGGTTCAGCCCTTTCTGGCCATAGGTAGCGCTATGATTCGCTGACGACGATGATTTACGATCACATGATGACCGCCATTTTTACCCATCAGTAATTTTGGCTGTTTATAGATCTAATCTCTGTAGCTACCTTAAGATACATGGATGTTGCGCGCGCACCCGCGCGACGTGAGAGAGTTTAGGTGAAAGAGAGACAGGTGACAAGATGGAGTTTCATACAGCACTCAAGTTTTACATGATGCATGATATGTATCCTCCTGGCATACCCAAGGTTGGACACCTTAAATCAAGGATTCTAAAGGCGTCCAAGAATTACTTGATGAAAGGTAAGTCAGTGTGAATAACTATGTTATATCCACTCTTGAAGCCACTGCTTGAAATGTCGAAATGTCGAACCGGCAGCGTTTTTCTTCTTCTTTGTGTCGTATAAACACAATTAATTATTATTAATAAGAGCCGGGCATCTTTCCATTGACCTTTGGTTATTAGCACCTAGGACAGAGCCAGCAGAACAGGACATGTAAAAAGTGTGTGTTTAAAGCGCTCTCTCTCTCACACACACACACACACACACACACACACACACACACACATTACGTTCCGGGTGAGATGAAGGGTGTCCCCTTTTGAGTCCATGTTAGGCACACACAGTCTCAGGAGAGGTCAGCGGGTGCTGCCGTGGGGGCGTGTTTGAAGCAGCGTGAGCCCCATGCTGTCCACCGTCTCCTCCAGACCCTCCTTCCTGTCTACCTCCACTGTGTAGTCGTTGGCCTGGTGGGGGGGGGGAGACAAGGAAGGCAAGGCTTTACCACCCTGGTTACACACTCATCCCTTCAGTCCCAGTCCTGAGCCGAACTGTGCTGAGCTGTGCTGAGCTGGGCTGGGCTGGGCTGTACTATACATCCAACAGTTGCTGAAACAGTTGTGGAAAGGACAACGTGAACGGAAACTACCAGAGCGCCAGCACAGTATGGTTGGGCTCGGCCCTGTTGGTGTATAAAGCCCCTTAGAAAACACTCTCACACACACACACACACACACACACACACACACACACACACACTCACACACTCACACTCACACTTACACACCCACACACTCACACTCACTCACACTCACTCACCAGCTGCAGGGAAGCAAGCATGTACTTGCAGGCCTCAAAGTTGTCCAGGCCGTGGACTATGGAAGCGAATGACTTCCTGTTCCCGACCTCACTCAGGGCTGCTACGACCCGGTCTCCGTAGTCATGGATGTCGAAGGTGGGACGCTCCTCCTGGAGAGAGGGGGGGCGGGGGGGAGGGAGAGAGAGAGGGGTCAGGGTGACTAGAGGTTAGCTAATAGCCAGCAGAGCATAGGGGGGGGGGGTTGGTTCTGTGACTGTCTTTTCTGTGTCACTGGGAGCCTCCTCTCGAAAGGACGGTAAACGTGAAATGTGAGTCAGGCCAAAGTGGGGGGGGGGGGGGGGGGGGGGGTTACCCCGGTTACGGTGGCCTGGTGGGGCCAGGAGGAGGAGGTCTCACCTGGAGCAGCAGCTCAGGCCTCATCATGTCCTCCCACGTCTTCACCCGCCGCGACAACTCCGACTCCTGGGCGTAACCCTGAGAGTTCTTCAGGAACTGCTCCTGAAGGAGGGAGGGAGGGAGGAGCAAGAGGGGGAAGGAGGGAGGGAGAGGGAAGGAGGGAGGGAGGGAGAGAGGGGGAGAGGGAGGGAGGGAAGAGGAGAGGGGGGGAGAGGGAGGGAGGGAGGGAGGGGGAGAGGGGGAGAGGGAGGGAGGGAGGGGGAGAGGGAGGGAGGGAGGGGGGGAGGGGGAGAGGGAGGGAGGGAGGGGGAGAGGGAGGGATGGAGGGAGGGGGAGAGGGAGGGAGGGAGGGGGAGAGGGAGGGAGGGAGGGAAGGAGGGAGGGAGAGAGAGAAGAAGGGAGGGAAGGAGGGAACAAGAGAGGGAGGGAAGGAGGGAGAGAGCCAGAGAGAGGGGAGGAGGGAGCGAGGACAACATCAGCAGGGTAAGAGGAGGCAGCATGTATGACATCACCACAGGGGGTCTGGCAGAGGGAGGGACACAGTGTGACCTGGTCTCTCCAGGTACGGCGTGGTGCACCCTAGGACAGGAGACCAGGGGGGCGTGGTGCACCCTGGGACAGGAGACCAGGGGGCGTGGCCTACGGTACGTACCACACTCTGCTTCACCAGGTCTTCATAGCTCATCCCATCTGCCTGGGGCTCTGCAAGCAACAGACACACACACATTCAACACACACACATCCAACCGACACATGGAATGGAATATATTGGAATATGACAGGGTGAATGTATGGGGACTGAGGGAAGGACAGACGGACAGACAGGCAGACAGACAGGCAGACAGAGAGGATAGTGGATTGGGGGACAGACAGTCAGAGAGGACAGGGGTTTGAGGGACAGACAGACAGACAGACAGAGGGGATTGAGGGAGGGACAGACAGAGAGGATAGGGAATTGAGAGACAGACAGGGGACTGAATGGCAGACAGACAGGATAGGGGATTGAGGGACAGACAGAGAGAATAGGGGATTGACAGAGGGACAGACAGAGAGGATAGGGGATTGAGAGACAGACAGAGAGGCAGACAGACAGACAGACAGACAGACAGAGAACAGGATAAACAGTAGTACCGCCTGGGAATACCTGGCACGATGAAGTCCTGACCACCTCCAAACTCAGCGGGGATGTCAGCCAGGAAGTCGTGGTCCTCGTCAGAATGGTCGTCACCTAGGCCCAGACACAGAGGAACAGTACCATTAAGACGAACGTCGGGGCCTAATGCCATTTAGGCTACCATCGTACCTCTGTGTACCTTTCACCCAGGCCCAGACACACAGGAATGATACCACTAAGATGACTGGGACTAGTGTCAGGTGGACTACCTACCATCATCCCTAGCACCTACCTATCTCCTTGTTACCACCTAGTGTTCATGTTTCTATGAAATGGTATCCTGTTTGCTTTAGCTTATATCCGATGTACTTGTATCATTTCTATAGCAGGGCTCCGTTGAAAAAGACACTCTGGTCTGATTTGAAAATCAGAAAATCAGAAAAAAACGTTCTTTGTATAGCGCTTTTCCTGCAAACGTTGCAGCTCAAAGTGCTCCAATCATTATATAATCATAATTCAATTATTTCGTCATTTAAAGGCAACATTAAAAAGATGGGTTTTTAGTCTTGACTTGGACATATTTGCTGAGGTTGCATCCCTAATGTAAACTGGCAGTGCATTCCACAATTTGGGTGCATCAAATGAGAATGCAGCCTCACCAAATCTCTTCTCTAATGATATTTAGATAGTGTAAATAGTACTGTACTGACACCCGGAACCTTCTCTAACTCAGACAGACAGCAGCGGAGACCACAGCAGGACCCAGAGAGACCGGCCGTCAGCCCCGCTACTGGGTCAGGTGCTGAGGCTGGGTGTGAGGAGGGGTCAGCTGACCAGGGTTGACCAGGGACGGTCTGGGGTTACAGGGTGGGTCAAAGGTCAAAGGTCAGGGTGTCAGGTCTCACCCTGGTGGTCGTGGAGTCTGAGTCCCTCTGGCTGGGCGTCCTCCCCTCCTTCCCCTCCCTCTCTCTCTTCTCTCTCGTCCAGCTGCAGGTACGTCCTCTTCAGCTCCTCGTCTGACACAAACACACCCTGAGACCCCCAGAGGCCACCGTTAGTACACACTTATGAGCCACACACTCACGCACACTTATAAGCATGGAGACACACGCACGCACACTTATAGTAGGTCACAGCTGGACAGAAATCACACACACACACACACACACTTATAGTAAGCCACAGCTGTACAGAAATACACACACACACACACACACACACTTATAGTAAGCCACAGCTGTACAGAAACACACACACACACACGCACACACACACTTATAGTAAGCCACAGCTGTACAGAAACACACACACACACACACACCGTTCTCTTTAGGATCCTCTTCTTTCCCCGAAATAAATGTAGTTCAGGTCTGCAACAGACTGGAGACTGACTAGCCCAGGCAGGACACAACAGACTACACTGCCCGAACAGGGACTTACTCACCCAGGCAGGACACAAGCAGGAACACAACACCAGTTCCAGGCGCCCCAGAGACCGTTTACCTGTCAACTCCGGTCCGTTCTTCAGCTTGCGATCGGGGGGGTCGTCTGGAACGAGAGGAGGGCATGGGTCAGGACTCGCAGCCTAACACGCTCTCTCTGTCCAACTCACAGCCTAACACGCTCTGTCTGTCCAACTCACAGCCTAACACAGTCTGTCTGTCCAACTCACAGCCTAACACGCTCTGTCTGTCCAACTCACAGCCTAACACGCTCTGTCTGTCCAACTCACAGCCTAACACAGTCTGTCTGTCCAACTCACAGCCTAACACGCTCTGTCTGTCCAACTCACAGCCTAACACAGTCTGTCTGTCCAACTCACAGCCTAACACGCTCTGTCTGTCCAACTCACAGCCTAACACGCTCTGTCTGTCCAACTCACAGCCTAACACGCTCTGTCTGTCCAACTCACAGCCTAACACGCTCTGTCTGTCCAACTCACAGCCTAACACGCTCTGTCTGTCCAACTCACAGCCTAACGGTCTGTCTGTCCAACTCACAGCCTAACACGCTCTGTCTGTCCAACTCACAGCCTAACATGGTCTGTCTCACACTCACGGGAGACTCATTGACGACACACTAGGGATGGACGGTTTCCAATTATTGAAACCGAAAAACCGTCAAAGACTAAAACCGGGGTTTTCCGGTTAACCGAAAAATAAATGCTACTTAGTTTCACAAATATAAGTGGAAAGGCAGACTTTTGTAAGCTACACCATACATGAAAACACATGAACACTTAACACACCAGCTCCGCTGATCCAGGGTGCACGCCTGCACGGAAGATCATCTCTTGGAACAGCGTCTTCATTGAATGAACTGCTTTCTCAATATCTTGGTTCTTAGACAAAGTTTCAGCTGCTGCTCAATGTATTTAAATATTTGAATACTGCTCAATAATCACTGAAATATTAGACTTAGAATTATGCAGTGAACATACTTAAAGCTTTTCATAAAAACCACATGCCGCGAGACTGACTCGTCCTGAACTGTCGTAAGTCAATCAACAAAGAATGCCCCATCAAAAAAAAAGTGCCCATGGTAGAGCTGTCAAAATAGAGCTTTCAAAATAAATGTACTAATACAGATAGAGATAAATACAGAACTACCTTTGCGTCACAAAGTGACCGCGTATCTTCTGAGACATGCGTTCTGTCATCACTTTCAGTAGCGCCTTCACACACAGTGCACTGTGCACAAACACTCTTGATCCGTATAGCTCTTGTTTTATTATATTGTGGTTTAGTAAATACTGCACTTGGAGTTACATTCAATGCATGATTTGTGCTATAGAACATAAATAAAGTTTGATTGATTGATTGATATCAAATCAAATCACATTTTATTTCTATAGCGCATTTCTCACAAAAGTGACCCAATGCGCTTTACAGAGAGCAGCGAAAATGATCTTATTAAATGTAAGCGAGTAATTGTAAAAAAACGTTCCTATCTACCAATAACTGAAGGCAACTATCTTTCCCATAGAGTGATTCGTTACCCTTAAATATAATCCCAATTAGATATTAATCCTCAGTTATTCTTCACAACTGACCAAACCTCTCACTCCTTGCGCAGCAGATTCAGACTGTATCATTGTTATTTTCACACACGACAAACATGTGACATGTTCCAGTTTTATTCTTATTCTATTTTATTCTTCTAAAAAATAATAATATCCGGTTTCAGACGGTTTTGATAAAAAACCGTTTCTATTTTTATAAACCCCGGTTTTCGGTATAACCGAAAAACCGTCCATCCCTACGACACACACATTGAAACACCAACACACACACAAACAAACAAACTCACAGGTGCCGGTGTACCAGGTCCAGAAGTCTTGGAGCACGGTGGGGCCTTTCCTTTTCCTCTTGCCCTCATCGCTGAGACCCTGAGGCACCTTGTAACATTTACCTAGGAGGACAGATGGACGGACAGACATTTAATATCTTTATTTGCGTTCACATTTTACAATAAAATTCTTGAACACAAACAGTATTAGTTGCACCAGCATAGGACACTCGATAATTCAAGCTTTACAATCTGTCTATGGGTACAGGTAGCAGCGTCTCCTCCATATGTGGCGGCTGCCAATTATTGCAGATATTGAGCAGAATTTTGCCACGGCCTTTGCTTAGGCTTGGGAATTCCTGCCATCTGCAACCCCCTGACGACTAGTCTGTGGACATTACCAAGGCTTCCAAATATAAACACTAATAATTTACATTTGTACCCAAGCTGTACAATGGCATCTTTGAGTGGATGGTACTTCACAACTTTGGTAAGAAAGGCCTCTTCTAGGCTGTAGTCAAACGCGCAACCCACTTCCAAAATGATGACCTCTCTACTGTCCTCATCAACAACATCTGGTGTATTGGCTGCAACATTTGAAAAATAGTCCTATTCATTATTGCACAGGTTGAACATGGTAGTTGAGACACGTGTGTGTTTATAGGTTTTAACAGAGGGTGTAACATATGAGAGCATGTCCTTAACTAGCAAGTCAACAATTCTATCATGCCTAGCGATGTACATGCCTTTATATACAAAGCAGCCATTCAGAATATGTGACAGGGATTCAGTGATTGAATTCTGATCATGGTGCAGACAGTGGGGAGAGAATGTGTTAGGGTACCACAGAGAGAGATTGAGTCTAGTTGGGAGGACCTGTAATCTAGCTTTAACTGTAAAAGTGACTATATCCTCATCTACTGCATGGTTCTTAAATATTGAGTGAGAAACAGAATGATCAGTAGTAGGGAGGCAAGCTAGCTTTCCCTGTAGTTTTAAACCAGTCCAGTGTTGTTGCTGTCTTTGGTGCTGTAACCTAACAAGGTACCTTCGTGCATGGTCTGGTGACAAATGATGTTCTGTGTCAATAACAGTAGCCCTTACTGAGGTTGAACAACAGTCAGTTAGAACATTCTCGGACACTGTTACAGTGTCTGCTCTGAGTCAGACCTCACCCAGTCCAGGGAAACTCCAGTTCTCGCACAGAGGTCATTGAGGTCAGGCCAATCTGACCAGACCCCAAAACAAGCAGAGTGGGTACTGTCCATCTTGAAATGAGGCAGTTCCTCTTGAAGCCCAGGAAGAAGCTGGGCTCACCCTCTCTTGCCAAGGGAACTTTGCGGCGTCTCATGTCCAGAAATAAGGAGGACCTCGCAAGTTCTCTGACGGTCTTCTCATCACTGTTCAGCATGTTTAACACGTGTGAGAGGCGTGTGGCGTTGTTGTATATCCATTCCACGTTTGGAACACCAAACCCTCCCTCCTGTTTAGAGTGGAACATAATGTCTCTGGTGGTACGGGAGTTCAGTCCAAACCACTTCCTCACCAGAGAGAAAACCACTTGATCATTCATTCATCATGTCCCAGTTAGACCACTTGATCATTCATTCATCATGTCCCAGTTCTTCTATGGGAGCTCCCGGATGATCGGCTGTTGCAACAAATGAGCGAAATTGGTCTCAACTGCTGCGTCCATGATGTCCAGAAACACAATGACCCAATTTGAACGAGTGATGAAGATCCAGTAACAAGTAAACACTTCAATGAAGTTGTACTCTCTATGCTTAAAAACGTCTTCTAGAAGAAACGTGATGGGAACTGTTTTGAAAAGAACCGCGCAGACGCCATCTTTGAATTAGACCGGCAGCATTTTTCTTCTTCTTTGTGTCGTTCCTCTCTGACGTCAGTGTGAACCGAGACCATGTGCTCTAGCGCCACCTACTGTGGAGAGTGTGTATGACCAGATGGTGCTTAATCCAATGTCTATATTTCTTTCTCTGAGAAGAAAAAAACAGAGAAATAAAACAAAGACTGAAACTACAGACTCATTCATATATCTGTGTGTGCATTCTTTTTGATTTCAGATTTAACCTCTGAAGGGCGAAAGGCAGCCAGCCTACTCTTAGGGTATTTGCATACCGTCATGAATAATGATTGTGTGGTGTATGTTCATTTACTTGGCATCCTTGCAGCATGTATATAAATTGTCATTTTAATTTATACAGTCATCTGGCCACCTTATAAAGACGTTTGTCCTTTACACAACAATGCGACAATTTCCTACAAACTACAGACATACAACATTATACATTTGGTCACAGCTTTCATTAAAAACCCATGATATACCTGACAGAGAAAACATTAAGAGAATGAGATTTTTTTTCTTCTGCTCTATAGTCACTCCAGAACACATACAACGAAGAAAAAAACAAACAAACATGCAATTGTCATAATATTTGTCATATTAAAATGCGAAAAAGGTGAGATCCTTAGGTCCTGACAATAAATCGATCCTAAACATTTGCTGAATTTGTGTGACATTCTCTCTTGGGCACCGTAGACATAATGTAGGTATAACCTCCCCTACCCCTAACCCTGCCACCCCCCTGGACATTGCTGTGTTCTATGTGCTCATGTTATCTGTTGCTTCTGTGTTTTTCCCATATTGTCAGTGTCTTTGAGCCCCGGAAAAGCGCTATATAAATACAATTAATTATTATTAATAAGAGCCGGGCATCTTTCCATTGACCTTTGGTTATTAGCACCTAGGACAGAGCCAGCAGAACAGGACATGTAAAAAGTGTGTGTTTAAAGCACTCTCTCTCTCTCACACACACACACACACACACACACACACTCACACACTCACACTCACACTCACACACTCACACTCTCACTCACTCACACACTCACACTCACACACTCACACACTCACACTCACACACACTCACCAGCTGCAGGGAAGCAAGCATGTACTTGCAGGCCTCAAAGTTGTCCAGGCCGTGGACTATGGAAGCGAACGACTTCCTGTTCCCGACCTCACTCAGGGCTGCTACGACCCGGTCTCCGTAGTCATGGATGTCGAAGGTGGGACGCTCCTCCTGGAGAGAGGGGGGGCGGGGGGGAGGGAGAGAGAGAGGGGTCAGGGGGACTAGAGGTTAGCTAATAGCCAGCAGAGCATAGGGGGGGGGGGGTTGGTTCTAATTAATTTATTAATTAATTATTTGTTGCCATTTAGCAGACGCTTTTATCCAAAGCGACTTACAATTACGAATTACAGGGACATTCCCCCTGGAGTAACTGAGGGCTAAGTGCCTTACCCAAGGGCACACTAGTAGTGGTGTGGCTTCAGGCGGGATTTGAACTCACAACCTTCCGATCCCAAGTCCAACTCACTATCCACTAGACCACCACTACCCCTTCTGTGACTGTCTTTTCTGTGTCACTGGGAGCCTCCTCTCGAAAGGATGGTAAATGTGAAATGTGAGTCAGGCCAAAGGGGGGAGGGGGAGGGGGTTACCCCGGTTACGGTGGCCTGGTGGGGCCAGGAGGAGGAGGTCTCACCTGGAGCAGCAGCTCAGGCCTCATCATGTCCTCCCACGTCTTCACCCGTCGCGACAACTCCGACTCCTGGGCGTAACCCTGAGAGTTCTTCAGGAACTGCTCCTGAAGGAGGGAGGGAGAGGGAGGAGCAAGAGGGAAGGAGGGAGGGAGAGGGAGGGAAGGAGGGAGGGAGAGAGAGAGAGGGAGGGAGCGAGGGAGAGGGAGGAAAGGAGGGAGCGAGGGAGAGGGAGGGGAGCGAGGGAGAGGGAGGGAAGGAGGGAGGGAGAGAGAGGGAAGGAGGGAGGGAGGGAGCGAGAGAAGAAGGGAGGGAGGGAAGGAGGGAGCAAGAGAGGGAGGGAAGGAGGGAGAGAGCCAGAGAGAGGGGAGGAGGGAGCGAGGACAACATCAGCAGGGTGAGAGGAGGCAGCATGTATGACATCACCACAGGGGGTCTGGCAGAGGGAGGGACATAGTGTGACCTCTCCAGGTACGGCGTGGTGCACCCTGGGACAGGAGACCAGGGGGGCGTGGTGCACCCTGGGACAGGAGACCAGGGGGCGTGGCACACTCTGCTTCACCAGGTCTTCATAGCTCATCCCATCTGCCTGGGGCTCTGCAAGCAACAGACACACACACACATTCAACACACACACATCCAACCGACACATGGAATGGAATATATTTGAATATGACAGGGGGGACTGAGGGAGGGACAGACGGACAGACAGGCAGACAGACAGGCAGACAGAGAGGATAGTGGATTGGGGGACGGACAGTCAGAGAGGACAGGGGTTTGAGGGACAGACAGACAGACAGAGGGGATTGAGGGAGGGACAGACAGACAGACAGAGAGGATAGGGAATTGAGAGACAGACAGACAGGGGACTAAATGGCAGACAGACAGGATAGGGGATTGAGGGACAGACAGAGAGAATAGGGGATTGACAGAGGGACAGACAGAGAGGATAGGGGATTGAGAGACAGACAGAGAGGCAGACAGACAGACAGACAGAGAACAGGATAAACAGTAGCACCGCCTGGGAATACCTGGCACGATGAAGTCCTGACCACCGCCAAACTCAGCTGGGATGTCAGCCAGGAAGTCGTGGTCATCGTCAGAATGGTCGTCACCTAGGCCCAGACACAGAGGAACAGTAGTACCATTAAGATGAACGTCGGGGCCTAATGCCATTTAGGCTACCATCGTACCTCGGTGTACCTTTCACCCAGGCCCAGACACACAGGAATGATATACCACTAAGATGACTGGGACTAGTGTCAGGTGGACTACCTACCATCATCCCTAGCACCTACCTATCTCCTTGTTACCACCTAGTGTTCATGTTTCTATGAAATGGTATCCTGTTTGCTTTAGCTTATATCCGATGTACTTGTATCATTTCTATAGCAGGGCTCCGTTGAAAAAGACACTCTGGTCTGATTTGAAAATCAGAAAATCAGAAAAAAACGTTCTTTGTATAGCGCTTTTCCTGCAAACGTTGCAGCTCAAAGTGCTCCAATCATTATATAATCATAATTTAATTATTTAGTCATTTAAAGGAAATATTAAAAAGATGGGTTTTTAGTCTTGACTTAAATATTTGCAGAGGTTGCATCCCTAATGTAAACTGGCAGTGCATTCCACAATTTGGGTGCATAAAATGAATCACCAAATCTCTTCTTTTGTACATAAAACCAGCGTCAGAAGACCTGAGAGCTCTATTGGGCTGATATGCTAGCAAAAGGTCTAATGATATGTACATTTACGTAATGTAAACAGACGCTTGACATCTTTACAAGCTTGCTAGGCAGATGTCCGTTGGTATCAATTGTATCAATTCTAGCTTTTGAAGGGACACCAAACCACCTCACAGATGCTTCAGTCCAACTTGTTTTGTGATCCCCAGTATGACTAGTTGTGACTAGTGGATGAACCATCCATGTCAGCCACGAGCTGGGTGGGCAGGTCTCATCCGAGGGTCGTCTTGTGTTGCAGGACTCCAGGGTTAGGGTCAGTGTTAGGGTGAGGTGGTGGACAGCATTCATCCAGGGGGTCTTCTTGTGTTTCAGGACTTCAGTGCCAAAGTGGAACGTGCAGTCTCCTTTCAACTAGAAGAGAACACGTCGACGGATGTAGCTGTCTGTCTCTCCTGTCTGTCTCTCCTGTCTGTCTCTACTGTCTGTCTCTACTGTCTGTCTCTCCTGTCTGTCTCTCCTGTCTGTCTCTCCTGTCCATTCTGATGTTCTAGGAGTACTAGATTTATGTATTTGTGTGTATTTTAAAATAACGTTTGCATGAACATTTACTTGATCCTATGTGTCACTGCTTATTAACTACACTGATGTTTTAAACAGGGCTGTGTTTCCAAAGCCTTACTGTATCTACAAGATGGAGTCAGTTGTGTTTGTTTGGTGTTGTAGAGAAACGGAGACCACACGTTAGGATATTGGAAGTGAGTTTTATTAATCACAAACATGTTGTTCAGGAATTGTCAGTACATCAGTCATCCCTGTACCAAGCCCCCAACGGATGTTACATCAGGAAATCATCTTCTCAACAAAACAAAGTGACAACCTTATACTTTTACATTTGGCCCAGATACTTACTGTGTGTTTACTTTAGTTTTGTTCTGAATTATGATTAGGATGGTTGTTGTGGGGGGGGGGGTTGCCAATTTATTTGCTATATTTGTATATTTGGAAATAAAGTTACATGAACATTTACATGATCCTGTTGGTCACTGCTTATTTTAAACGACTGATGTTTCTAACGGGGGTAAATATAGGACCTGTCTCCAACGCCCTGCACCAGAATGCGAGGCTCTCTCTGGCCTGGTGGTGTGTGCAGCTTCAGTGCAGCTTCAGTGTAGCTGAGTGCAGCTTCAGTGTAGCTTCAGTGTAGCTTCAGTGCAGCTTCAGTGTAGCTTCAGTGTAGCTTCAGTGTAGCTTCAGTGTAGCTGAGTGCAGCTTCAGTGCAGCTTCAGTGTAGCTTCAGTGTAGCTTCAAGGCTCCATGCTGTTGTGTTACTCAATCTATTTAATCTGTTAACAAACGTCGTGTATATCTTCATCTCTTTGCATATTAATGCTATGTCTTTACCAAAAATAATTCCCACTATAATTAGGCACTAAATACATAACAAATCTCTATTTCTACTCCAATGAAGAAGAAAAAAGAAAAGAAAGTTGAACGCTTCGAATGAATTAAAAAATAAAGATATTTACAAAATAGCAGATATGTTAAGTGTTTTGAGTGGGGGGGGAAGGTTACACTATTCTTGGCTTAACTCTTTGACTGCCAGCCATGTTCAGAGCGGAGAGCTCCACACTGCCAGACTTTTGGGGCATTTTCGCTGAACTTTGAAGACCCACCAAATATTGACTTTTCGGACTACATAAACATTGAACATATCTACCAAAACTTTAGACTCTCTTCTTTCATCAGAAAAAGAAAGTTTGTTTCTAGCCTCTTTGAGTGTTTAGAAATCGGCCGTAGAACATAGGGTGGTTTCAGCAAAAACACCTGATTTTGACCAATAAACAGAGAAAACGAGCTTTTTCTGCAGATTTTTTTTTATTTATTTTTTTGCTGCACTTTTTCTGTATCATCCGACTCTGAACTGTTTGAAGAGTCGCGCGATGGCCGCGATGCTCCGCGCCGCAATGCTCCGCGCCGCGTTTGGCACATACCCTGATCCGTTTCGCCATTACTACAACCCACAGCAAGCCACTTCCTTCTCCAGGCTTTTATCGAACTACTGCCCCCATCTGGGACCGAAATACATTACACCCAAGTCTGAAATTCACTCGCTAGGTGTAGAACATGTCAATAACGCGATCCCCGTGATTTTGTATTTTTTTCTATAAGACGCCAATTGGCGTCTTTGGCAGTCAACGTTACTATTCTATAAGACGCCAATTGGCGTCTTTGGCAGCGGGCAACAGAGTCATCGTTTTTGTTTCTTTAACGCTGTTCTTGAAATGCAATTCAAGTTTTTATGTTATCTTGCGGAATTGAGATCGAAGAGAAACCCTTTGAACTGTACAAATGTGTTTGATGACGTGACTGTTGGTGAGCTGATGAGGTGATGGTAGAAGGCACTTAGAGCAGCGATTCCCAACCTGTGGGCCGGGTACTGCAAGTGGGCCGCCAAATCATCATCAATTTTTATGTTTAAGTGTTTTACAAAAACGTTTTAATGAAAAAGAAAAAAATCATGGTACTGTATTTTTTTTCTTTAAAACCTTCAAATGCATCATCAGTGTGATATCGATAGATAGGAACTTATGGTAGGACTAGGAACTACATCCGTTGATTGCCCCAGCGCCAACCGGAAGGTTTATTCATTTTCAGTTGAACTTGAGGCTAATCAAAATGGATAGTTGGCTAGCATCTGGCACACTAAAAAGAAAAATAGATGGTACATCTGTCCCGTCCACAAGTGATGTCCCGCCTGTCAAGCAAAAAAGAAGACTTCATAGAAAGTACAGTGCTGAATATTTAGCCTTGGGATTTTTTTGGGACAGGCACAGAAGACCAGCCGTTACCGCTGTGCGTGGTGTGCTCTGAGGTGTTATCGAATGAAGCTCTAAAGCCAAGTAAACTACGTCGTCACCTTGAGACAAAACATCAACAGTATATGTCCAAACCACTAGATTTTTTCAAAAACAAACTCAAGGATTATCAGGCCAAGAAGAAAGTAATTGAAACAGTGTGTATGGGCACTGAGAACGCAAACGCAGTGGAAGCATCTTATCGGGTCGCACGACTGATAGCCAAAGCTGGTAAACCACACACAATAGGTGAGAATTTAATTCTCCCCGCCACAAAAGAGATAGTGGAGGTGATGTTGGGAGAGAAGGCACGTAAGTCTATCAACCTCATCTCATTGTCTGATAACTCAGTCGCCCGCAGGATTTACGACATGGCCGAGAATGTGTCAGAACAGCTGATAACGGGCATACGAGAAAGTCATTTTTATGCCCTCCAACTGGATGAATCGACAGATATCGCAAATATGTCACAGCTGCTTGCCTATGTAAGGTATGAAAACAACGGAGAAATAAAAGAAGAGTTCCTGTTTTGCAAACCTTTGCCAATGCGTTCTACTGCTGAGGCCATTTTTGACATTCTGAACGAGTTCATTGTTTCAAACGCGATTGATTGGTCCAAATGTGTGGGAGTGAGCACTGATGGGGCCCGTGCGATGCTAGGCCGACACAGTGGAGTCATCACCCGGGTGAAAGCAGTGGCTTCACTCGTAACATCTGTCCACTGCAGCATACACAGAGAAGCGCTGGCTACGAAGAAAATGCCTGCAGATCTCAAGACTGTTCTAGACGAGGCAGTCAGAGCAGTCAACTTTATCAAAAGCTGCCCACTGCAATCACGTTTATTTTCAGTTTTATGTGACGAGATGGGCAGTGACCATAACAAGCTTCTGTTACATACCGAAGTCCGGTGGCTCTCAAGAGGGAAGGTACTGACGCGACTTTTTGAATTGCGCGATGAGGTCAGGGTGTTTTTCATCGACACAAAGTTTGAACTCGCACATCGTTTCAGGGATTTTGAATGGTTGGCTAAATTGGGATATCTGGCCGATATTTTCAACCACTTAAATGGACTCAACCTCAGTCTCCAAGGAAAAGCAGTGACCATTTTCAATGTTCAGAATAAAATAGAAGCGACCATAAGAAAAATGTATGTGTGGGCCAGACGAGTTGAGCAGTCAAACTTTGACTCTTTTGAGAATCTGACAGATTTTTTGACAAAGGAAGAAATGCAGGTTCCCGTCACCATGATCAATCACATGAAAGAACACCTGCATGGTTTGAGGACCAAGATGCGCGAATACTTCCCCATCCCAGACGTGCAGTGCAACTGGATTGAAAACCCCTTCGCCAGCCACAGTGACGAGGCCCTCGCAGGCCTGAGCGCAAAAGAGCAGGACAATCTTACTGATCTCTCCTGCGACAGCGCGTTGAAACTGACTTTCTCACAGAAGCACCTGACAAACTTCTGGCTTCACGTTGCCTCGGAGTATCCTGAGCTGTCCAACAGAGCTGTGCGCTTTCTGATGCCTTTCCCGACGACATATCTCTGTGAGACTGGCTTTTCGGCGCTTGTGGCATTAAAGACAAAATACAGGAATAAACTGAATGTTGAGCCAGATCTTCGACTGAGGCTGTCATCCCTTAAGCCAGACATCAAGCATTTGGTGTCTGCCATGCAACATCAGCCTTCTCATTAGGTGAGTCAACATTAATGTGTGCTTATTGTTGGTTTTATTGTTATTACTAGGCCTACTGCACTGTATGTATGATGATGCATATGAAAGAATAAGAGAATTATATATTTTTTTGCTTAGGACTCTTCAGTTTCTGACTGATGATTCTCCTCCACCAACCAAAGACTGACACACCACCAGAGAGACTGATATGTATTTTTTTGTTTTCTAAAAGAATAAGAGAAAGAAGAATGATATTAAATATTTGAGTTTAATTGAAAGGTGTGTTAAATGTTGAAAACTGTCTTTTTTTATCTTTTATGTATTTATGTTAAAGTGAGAATATATTTGTAAAGAATGTAAAGCTAAGAATATATTTGAGTTTAATTGAAAGGTTGTGTGTTCGACAATTGTTTTATATTGAAAGTTGATGTATATTGAGGAAAGGAGATGTAATGATGTGTCTATTATAGCACGGCTATATATATCATCGACCTGTAGAGGTCAGAGTTATTATTAGAACGAGTAAGAGAGAGAGAGTTGTGGATGCTCGGGGAAGCACGAATAAACAGCTAGCACCGCGTGAACCTGAACCAGCCCGTCCACGGCCTGGCCGTGTGGGAGGCCAAAATGAAGCAAGAAGCGCAAGTACGGGGCGGTGGCAGGGGCAAGAAGCGCAAGTACCAGCAAAGTACAAGTACGGGGCGGCGGCAGGGGCAAGAAGCGCAAGTACCAGCAAAGTACAAGTACGGGGCGGAGGGGCCGCAAGTATGGGGCGGCGGGGGCGGCGGCAGGGGCAAGAAGCGCAAGTACCAGCAAAGTACAAGTACGGGGCGGCGGCAGGGGCAAGAAGCGCAAGTACCAGCAAAGTACAAGTACGGGGCGGGGGGGCCGCAAGTACGGGGCGGCGGCAGGGGCTAGTCCAGCTGAGTTCCCACCTGAACTGGTGGAGGCCGGGGTTCGCCCAGAGGCTCGTCCGGCCCGTGCCCGGGTCAGACCAGCACACCTGAGAGACTATACCGTGGACTAGTGAACCCAAGGGTAAGGTTTAGTGCATAGCCTGTTCAGTGGCAGAATAACCCACATGGCTATGCTGGTGACTGGCAGTCTACCCAGTTCACCCCCTACGCCTTCACCCAGGTCACTGGGCCCTACAGGCACTTTATGTGAGGACAGACAGTTTATTGCATGTTTGAAAATGTCTTTTAAACACCATCCACTAGAAGAAAAAGAAAAAAAAACGTAAATGTTGAAAACCTTGAAAGCTGTCTTTATTTATCTTTTATGTATTTATGTTAAAGTGAGAATATATTTGTAAAGAATGTAAAGCTAAGAATATATTTGAGTTTAATTGAAAGGTTGTGTGTTCGACAATTGTTTTGTATTGAAAGTTGATGTATATTGAGGAAAGGAGATGTAATGATGTGTCTATTATAGCACGGCTATATATATCATCGACCTGTAGAGGTCAGAGTTATTATTAGAACGAGTAAGAGAGAGAGAGTTGTGGATGCTCGGGGAAGCACGAATAAACAGCTAGCACCGCGTGAACCTGAACCAGCCCGTCCACCGCCTGGCCGTGTGGGAGGCCAAAATGAAGCAAGAAGCGCAAGTACGGGGCGGCGGCAGGGGCAAGAAGCGCAAGTACCAGCAAAGTACAAGTACGGGGCGGCGGCAGGGGCAAGAAGCGCAAGTACCAGCAAAGTACAAGTACGGGGCGGCGGGGGCGGCGGCAGGGGCAAGAAGCGCAAGTACCAGCAAAGTACAAGTACGGGGCGGCGGGGCCGCAAGTACGGGGCGGCGGCAGGGGCTAGTCTAGCTGAGTTCCCACCTGAACTGGTGGAGGCCGGGGTTCGCCCAGAGGCTCGTCCGGCCCGTGCCCGGGTCAGACCAGCACACCTGAGAGACTATACCGTGGACTAGTGAACCCAAGGGTAAGGTTTAGTGCATAGCCTGTTCAGTGGCAGAATAACCAACATGGCTATGCTGGTGACTGGCAGTCTACCCAGTTCACCCCCTACGCCTTCACCCAGGTCACTGGGCCCTACAGGCACTTTATGTGAGGACAGACAGTTTATTGCATGTTTGAAAATGTCTTTTAAACACCATCCACTGGAAGAAAAAGAAAAAAAAACGTAAATGTTGAAAACCTTGAAAGCTGTCTTTATTTATCTTTTGTGTATTTATGTTAAAGTGAGAATATATTTGTAAAGAATGTAAAGCTAAGAATATATTTGAGTTTAATTGAAAGGTTGTGTGTTCGACAATTGTTTTATATTGAAAGTTGATGTATATTGAGGAAAGGAGATGTAATGATGTGTCTATTATAGCACGGCTATATATATCATCGACCTGTAGAGGTCAGAGTTATTATTAGAACGAGTAAGAGAGAGAGAGTTGTGGATGCTCGGGGAAGCACGAATAAACAGCTAGCACCGCGTGAACCTGAACCAGCCCGTCCACGGCCTGGCCGTGTGGGAGGCCAAAATGAAGCAAGAAGCGCAAGTACGGGGCGGCGGCAGGGGCAAGAAGCGCAAGTACCAGCAAAGTACAAGTACGGGGCGGCGGCAGGGGCAAGAAGCGCAAGTACCAGCAAAGTACAAGTACGGGGCGGCGGCAGGGGCAAGAAGCGCAAGTACCAGCAAAGTACAAGTACGGGGCGGCGGCAGGGGCAAGAAGCGCAAGTACCAGCAAAGTACAAGTACGGGGCGGCGGGGCCGCAAGTACGGGGCGGCGGCAGGGGCTAGTCCAGCTGAGTTCCCACCTGAACTGGTGGAGGCCGGGGTTCGCCCAGAGGCTCGTCCGGCCCGTGCCCGGGTCAGACCAGCACACCTGAGAGACTATACCGTGGACTAGTGAACCCAAGGGTAAGGTTTAGTGCATAGCCTGTTCAGTGGCAGAATAACCCACATGGCTATGCTGGTGACTGGCAGTCTACCCAGTTCAACCCCTACGCCTTCACCCAGGTCACTGGGCCCTACAGGCACTTTATGTGAGGACAGACAGTTTATTGCATGTTTGAAAATGTCTTTTAAACACCATCCACTGGAAGAAAAAGAAAAAAAAACATATACCGTATTTTCCGGACTATAAGTCGCGGTTTTTTTCATACTTTGGCTGGTCCTGCGACTTATAGTCAGGTGCGACTTATATATCAATAATTCATAATCTCTGACTGACATGAACTGACATACGGTAATCTCTGACTGACATGAACCAAGGAGTAACTTCCGCTAGCGCCTCATACACGATAGAATAGCCATTATACTTGACAATGTGGACATTAAACACGACAATGTGGACATTAAACATGATGTTATGGACCTTATACACAATGTTATGGACGTTATAAACGATATTAAAGTCATTTATTCCTTCCAGAGACTGTTCTATGTTGCTAAGTTACCCCCGCGAGGCTATTTTGCTACTTCCGCTAGCGCCACATACGCGATAGAATAGCCATTATACTCGACAATGTGGACATTACACACGACAATGTGGACATTAAACATGATATTATGGACCTTATACACGATATTATGAACGTTATACACGATATTAAAGTCATTTATTACCTTTCAGAGGCTGTTCAATGTTGCATTGTTTGTAGGCCGCCCTTCATCCTAACTACTTCCGTTTTTCACCAAGCTATCTTTGTCATGGCCTTATACACGATAAATAGTCGTTACACTCGACAATGTGGACATTAAGCACTAAATTATGAACGTTATACACGCTATTATGAACGTTATACACGATATTAAAGTCATTTATTACCTTTCAGAGGCTGTTCCATCCTGTTTGCTTGCTCCCGCGACGCCATTTTGCTAACCTTCGTTAGCAACGCGCTAGCTAGCCCTGGCTTTACACTCGATAATTTAAGTATTTCTAACCTTTCAGAAGAAGTTTTAACGTGAATTATGTCCTTCCTGGGCTTACAAATCCTCTCATGTCTCTTCACAGTGCCAGACTAGAGTCAAGCTCAACAGGGTCTTCTTTCCCCGCTGATTCCGCCAAGCCCGTTCCCTTGAACCATGCGACTTATAGTCCAGTGCGACTTATGTGGTTTTTTCCTCTTCATGACCCATTTTTGGCCTGCTGCGACTTATACTCGGGTGCGACTTATAGTCCGGAAAATACGGTATGTAAGATGTTCTGACAGGATGGAAAAGAAGTCTTTAGAAAGGTTAGGGTAAATCTAACATGACACGACTCTACAGTAAACATTTAGCTTCAAACCTCATCATTTATATAACATTTATTTTCTACCAGCAAAATGTCAGACTATTTTTGATGGAATATATTTTGAAATGCCTAAATAGATAAAAGGTTTACTTTTTTAAAATATTTGTAAAATACTAACACCTTTTTTAATTTGGTTGTGGGAAACATTAACGTGTTTAACCTGCTCAGTATTCAGTTGTAAGCGTTCATAACTTTCCTGATCACGAAAAGAAAAGAAAGAAGAAAAAAAAGTTACACAAATGATAAATGACTTGATAAAGGATAGCATATCTAGGTTTGGTTCTTCGATCGACGGTCTTACACAATTTATTTTATTGCTGGGATTTCCATGTTAATATTACAAGAAAAGTTTCACGTTGATGTTTTGTAGATAGTCTTAGACAGTAAGAAGCTTCAGATCACCAGACACACGCTGAGGAACACCCAACACAATCAGCATCCTTGATTTAAGTGTCCTTCTCTGCTTGCTGTTTATCTTGTATATATTGAATATACTGTCCAGTTTGGGTTTTATTTTGCTGTATGTCAGGAATACGTTCAGTATTACTTTGTTATAATACAGGGTTTATGTTGGCTAACAATTGTACTGATTGTATATAGATAATTGTTTTCTCCACTCGATGCTACGAGTCATGTGACTAACGAGTTAAATGACAAAGTCTTATTTCTTAATAATAAGAAACATTACAGACACCCAACATTTTTTTACGCATGCATAAAATGCCTGTGTGGGCCGCGAATATTTTTGAGATTTTTAAGTGGGCCTTGAGTCCAAAAAGGTTGGGAACCGCTGACTTAAGGGCTCTGCACACAGCGTGCGATTCTGTTGCGCGTCAACATTCCATTTTGAAGTTTGAATGGAAGTCTATGAGAAAATCATAAAACATCGCATCCCAATGCACACAGCGTGCGATGCTTGGAAATGCGATGTTCTCATAGACTTCCATTCAAACTTCAAAATGGAATGTTGACGCGCAACAGAATCGCACGCTGTGTGCAGAGCCCTTTAGAGGAATGGGCTCCGTTATCAATGTACAAATGAAAACCTTCAGTACCTGTTTGGTGAATAATAACTTCGTATCTGCGTGAAATGATTCAAACTGCGGGCGATCGCTATGTACACAATGTGTCTCCAGGAAAAAAAATTGTAACTCTGGAATAAATGTCTGAAATAAATTCAGTTGTGAAAACTGATATATACAATTTGCTTTTTTTTTCTTTTTCGTCTTATTCTGTCATATTTGTTTAATTTGTTAAATCGTGATCTTAGAATTATAAGGTTCTATCTCCGTTTAGAATGATAAGGTTCTATCTCCGTTTAGGGGAGTTCAGAGATATTGAGCGTCAAAGTTTTTACATTCCATTATGTTTTGTGAGATGGAACCTTTGTATTGTATTAATTACTAACTAAAAAATGTCAACATTTTAAAAATAACACCACACAGGCATTAATAAACACCTAATGGATCAGATTATGTAAAAAAAACTCAATTTTGACAAAAATGGAGAAAGAACCTTATAATTCTAACATCACGTTATGTTTTAGCCTGGAGGAGTGGAGATGAAACCATGACAACTTCCTCTCTGAACGCTAGGCAGATCGTCTCTGTCGGGAGCGGTCTCGTCTTTTTAAAACCGCGGACAGAGTTTCATATCGCCTCTATAGGAAGTCACATGACTCATATCACCTCTTATAGGAAGTCACATGACTCATATCGCCTCTTATAGGAAGTCACATGACTCATATCGCCTCTTATAGGAAGTCACATGACTCATATCACCTCTTATAGGAAGTCACATGACTCATCGCCTCTTATAGGAAGTCACATGACTCATAACGCCTCTATAGGAAGTCACATGACTCATATCGCCTCTATAGGAAGTCACATGACTCATATCGCCTCTTACAGGAAGTCACATGACTCATATGGCCTCTATAGGAAGTCACATGACTCGTATCGCCTCTATAGGAAGTCACATGACTCATATCGTCCTCTTACAGGAAGTCACATGACTCATATGGCCTCTATAGGAAGTCACATGACTCATATCGCCTCTATAGGAAGTCACATGACTCATATTGCCTCATTCCCGCCTTCTCGTTAATCAGATCTCAAGATAAAAAAAAAAAAACGGTGCAATATATTTAGTGTCTTATTTCCTAGAAAAGTCTCAATGTCAGCCGTGCAGATAGACGGGGGGAATTGGGGTGGAAGTGGCGCCCTCTAGCGGCGACGGGTCAATTACATAAACCAATGTACCACAGGTTCTTGTGCATGTAGAAGACCAGGGAGATGCGTGTGGGGTGGGAGCGGTCGGGCCTCTTCAGCGGCGTGGTGGCATGCAGCTCGCGCCGGGCGCACTCAATCAGGATGGAGCCGTGGGCCACCGCCACGCCGCCGATGTTGGGGTCCAGGAAGTTGTGTGTTTTGACGACCGCGGTTTTCTTCTCCGGCTCGGGGAGCTTGCGGACGGCGCGGCAGAAGTTGTCCAGCACCTGGATGGTGCCGGACTTCATCTTCTGCCGCTGGCCCTCCTCGCTGCCGTGCTCGTCAGTGAGCGAGACCTTGTAGAGGGGCAGCACATGGAGCTGCTCGTCCTCGGGGATCTCCCCCACCTTGCGGTTGTCTTCTTTCGTCAGGGTGCACATCTGGGAGAGAGGCGGTGGTGGGGGGGGGGAAGGGGAAGGGGAGAGGAGAGAAGAAGAAGGGACAAGGTTTAGTGTCTGCTGAGTCATCGTGGCGGTGACCGGGCAGGGGGACGTTGTACTGCGGACACACACACAAGTCTCTCTGGCAACTACCCCCCTGAGAAACAGACGAACGACCTAAGAACAACATAGACATGCACAGATAGAGTGAGAAGGAGCGAGAGAGAAAGACAGACAGAGAGGCAGACAAACAGAGAGACAGATGGACAGAGAGAGACAGACGAACAGACGAGAGAAAGAGAGCGCGAGAGAGACAGAAAGAAAGAGCGAGAGAGAGCAAGAGAGAGAGAGGTAGTGGGGGGTAGTGGACGTCGACGCATCGTCCCAGCCCTACTTACAGGATAAGCTGTTGAACTCAGACATACCCTGTCTGAGACCAGAGTGTTGTGGAATTTAACGTGTATGCAGAGTGAACATAACACACTCTGGCTTATATGAGAGAGGCCACTTAGAGTACCGAATGGACACAATTGTCTCATGTCAGCGCAACCAAGATCTCTCTGGCTTCCCAACTGTCTGTTGAAGAACCCGTCGGAAGACAATGGTATGGGCTGTCAACTGATTATCATGTTGGGATAACAACAATCCCCTTCAATTCCTCTATTAAGTTACATTTACCCATCTGTCTTGCATTGTTGAATATAATAAACGTGTAATAACAATGAACAGATTTCCGAATTACACCTAGCGGAGTAGATATCACAGATGCCAATACCAGTGTTTCCTCTATATGCATTTATTGGTGGCGGGCCGCCACGAATGAATTTCCTCCGCCACTAATTGATTCAGTCCACTTAAAATAAAAAAATTAAAATAAAAATAAAAATCCACCTCTGAACATTTTAGCTGATTAAAATATATCTGATCCTAGATCAGCGCTATAATGGATGTTGACTAATGCGATTTTCGGAAGTCTGAAAACGACAGAAAACGCCCGGTTATCAGATGGATCTTAACATTTTCCAATAACAAAATCCTGGGGTGTGAGGTGTGTTAAGAGTCACTTCTCTTCAATTGTGCAATCAACTCTCCCGGCAATCTGCTCGGAAAATGGGCGTGGCCGGCAATCGTAAATGTGAAATGCGTTCAATACTTCCGACCAGAAACCATAGGGTTGCCAGATTGTTTGGTGAAATTAGCGGTTTTAGAGAGCAATCTCGCGTGAACCCATCGTTTTTAATATTGCCTTTATGGATATGATTTTGTTTGTGGTTTATTTTCTCTTATTGACATGGCTTGGGGAACGAGACTAGAGAGTTTGGAGTCTGTCGTAACGAACATCTTTATGTCTGTTGGGTGCTGAAATGGGGAAATTGGCGCACACCACACACAACACGATCAAGGCTGTTCAAATCCAAGATTTTGTTTCTTCATGTGTGGGGTCTGTCTCAGATAAGATTTCTGTTAAGATTTTGAAATTCCTTATGTGTGTACCCCGCTTAAAAGTGCACCTAAATCCACGCCCATCTCTCTCTAACCGCTGATCCAAAATCAGATTAATGACATTAAACATTCAGTTGACGACGTGACACAAGGGCTACTCCTCATTGGTCTAAATGTGAACCGGCATGAGAACCGTGCAGACTCAACCATCCCTGCTGAAAAACTGTCGCAAGTTGGAGAACTCGCGCAAGTTGGAAATACTCGGAAACTTTCGCCAAGTTGGACATACTTTTCCTGTTGTGTTTGAGACGGAGCCAAGACTGCTCGTTTGGAAGGACATTGGATCCGTGAGTAACGTAAACCTTCAGAGCTGATGGATGGAAACCGGTATCACAAGTTTATATTCTGTATATTCTTTTTATTTATTTTTTCATCCTCCCTCTAGTTTTGGTTGAAATTAGGTCGTTGTTTTGAGCGCGCATGCGCGTTTCATGCGCGTGCCCGCGAAAAAAATCGAGGGCTCTCCGCCACTAATGTAAAAATTCCTGGAGGAAACACTGCACTGCTATGTTTAGCCAACTTGAATGCCAACATGGCCATCAGGGTTTTTCCTGGCTCAAAATGAGGCGGAGGTGGTACCAGTGGTGTTTGACATCGGGGGGGACCCATGAAGCAGGGCTGTCTGGGGGTCCTTAAACATCAAACACTTAATTTCTTGCATTCTGGTGAATTGATATGCACCAATTTGTGCCCTTTCTGCATCAATTTATGGTGGAAATGTCATTATTTATGTAAAGGAAAACACAATATTCAGGCACCAGATGACCATTCAAAATATAATGTAATATAATGCAATATAAGGCTCTCAGGCATTCTGTACTTTCAAATATGTATTCTCCTTGAGCAGTCAACATACTATCAGCTATTTCGCTAGCAAAAACGAAAGCTAACTTATTTGCGAAACAGCGCCCCCGCCACCACGTCGGCGCAGTGCCGCAATTGCAGTTAGACATTTTTTGCGACTTTGCGACGCACATTACGCAAGTCGACGTATTGACGTAGTCGATTACGTCGACGCGTCGTCCCAGCCCTAACACACACACACACACACACACACACACACACGCACACCTCTAAACTGGGGTCCTGAACCAGCATCCATGCATTACCTTGGAGGCCTCCTCGTGCAGGCTGCAGTACTGGATGCTGCGAGAGCGACCGCGGACAGAGCTCTGGGGCCTCTCTCTCTCTCCCAGGCCATACTGCACACTGAGGGAACGGAGCTTAGGCCTGCCCTGGCAGTGGTGGTGGTGCTTTTCCCTGGGGCGATGGGGGTGGAGGGGAGGAGGAGGAGGCGGTGTGGAGCAGCCTGGCCGGGTGGAAGAGAAGGAGGAGGAGGAGGAGGAGGAGTGGGGTGGTGGTGGGGGTTCCTCCAGGAGGATGGTGTACTGGCTGTGGCTGGAGGAGAGTGACCCGCCCAGACCCGGAGGCTTCTGCTGCTGCTGCTGCGGTAGCCCCACCAGGGGGGCCTCCGTCTCCGTGCGCCGACCCAGGGACCCGGGTCAGCCCTCTAGTGGAAAAGCCCCAAAAGTCAACAATCGACAAAGTCATTGTCTTCCTCGTTCTCCTCCTCCTCCTCAAAGTCATCAAAGTCATCAATATAGTGAACAACGTCACACGTCACACGCAGCCTGGCAAAAAGGTACCCTTCGGCCCTATGGTTCCTGCTCACGATGGGTAGCTAAGGAAGCGACCCGACCCAGGCCGACAAATGGAAAAGCGCCAAAGAAGCAGGCCAGCCCGGAAAAGCCCCAAAAGTCATCAATATAGTGAACAAAGTCATTGTCTTCCTCGTTCTCCTCCTCCTCCTCAAAGTCATCAATATAGTGAACAAAGTCATTGTCTTCCTCGTTCTCCTCATCCTCCTCCTCCTCAAAGTCATCAATATAGTGAACAAAGTCATTGTCACTGTCACTGTCAAGCACCACAGTGTCACTGTCACTGTCCAGCACCACAATTGGACATGAGGAATTGCTCCCCTGGCTCTGCTCCTCTTCATCCTCACTGTCCAATAGTAGTATGTGTTCTGGCACATCATCATCATCATCATCATCATCATCGTCGTCCGATAATACGATCAGTGGAGGAGGAGCGTAGAACACAAACTCCCTCCCTACTTCACTCACCACTGTGTCTTATATGATAAGGTTGGCTGGACATCTCTCGCAGCCCGCCAAGATTATCACAGGTATCAATTTATATTTAAGGGGATTTCAGGCAAACTCCCCCCCTATATTACTTCCCTGTTGGACTGGAATGTTTCTTCCTATCAAACACGCTCCAGCGAGTGGTTGGTTTGTACGGTCCCTCAAATGTCTACTAAGCTGGGTAGGACAGCCTACGCTTATGATGCTGCTAACACTTGGAACTCTATTCAGAATTCTCTGAAACTGGTCACTCTCCCATCACTCAATGATTTTAAGAACTTGGTTTTTCCCCTCTGTGTCACTTCTTGTAACTGTTTTTAAATTATGTTGTACATTTCTTAGTATTTATAATATTTTGGTTTGATTTTTATTCTGTTTATGACTTGTATTGTTGGTTCTCTTTTGTTCACTCGTTGCTGCTGTAAATGAGGGCAACCTCAGTAACTTACGAGTTTAAATAAAGGTTTGAATGAAAAAATTCCCTCTGGTTGTCCAGGGGATCACTCTCAGGGGTGATCTGTCTCTGAAGCCAGGAGACGATACATGAGTGTCTCTCAGACGATGGTGGGACACAGAGGAAGAAGGATGACCTAAGAGAATAATGACATTATCATATAGTCATCAGTGTTTCCCCTAGGTTTGCTGCCTTGGGAGGGTGGCATGGATCCTCCACCTCCACCTCCACCCCCCCCCCCCCCCCCGTTGTGAAATGTAAATTTCTCCTCGTAATCGTTTTTTTTCCAATGCTAACACTTTATTTCATCGGTGAATCGGTATTGTTTCATAGTCCGGGTCTCCTTTTTTATGCGTTAGCCGCTTGGAACTCTGGGAAGTGGCCAATTTTCTGTGCAGCCTCCTCAGCCCAGTGGGCCTCCAGCGCAGCGACCGCTTCATCCACCTGGTAGCGCAGCGCCTCAGGAGACGCCAGCAGGCACAGTAGATCACGGTTGTCCATCTCCAGCAGCATGCCCGTGACCTTGGGGGCGATGCTGGGGTGCATGCTGAGGATGGATGGGAAGAGATGCTCACCTGGAGGGAGGGGAGAATAGATATCAGTAACAGTAACTGTTGTAACTTTATAGGTTACCTGATCGATTGACAGTTAAAAGAGATTGATTAATATGTTACATGTTTGATTGACAGTTAAAAGAGATTGATTAATACGTTACATGTTTGATTGACAGTTAAAAGAGATTGATTAATATGTTACATGATTGATTGACAGTTAAAAGAGATTGATTAATATGTTACATGATTGATTGACAGTTAAGAGTTATTATTTATCGTTAAGGTAGTTAAAAAAACAAGAAGTACATTTCTGTTGTATTAGTTAAAGAATGGGTTTCAGAACTGCAGGTTCCAGAATGCCTTGCAACAAGACGTCTCACAGAAGTCGACAGTTTGTTGTTTTTGAGAAATGCAAATTGTACCGTCCAGAATATGAAAGTGAATATCTAACAGCTTGTTTTATTGAATTGAAAGTGATCACAAGTGTATGTCAGCAGATTTGTATATAAAGAACATTTTCGCTTGATAACACCAGTCATAGCCATCATTTCAGAAGGTAGAAATTCTACAGTACCTGTAACAGCTAATGGGGATCCATAGAAACAGACAAATAGACTCGCCTATCATCTGCTTCTGGTCCTCATGGGGAACTGTAGCCAGTATGGAGGCAGTCAGTGTCTCCTGGTCCTGGTCCTGGACATGGACAGCAGGCTGCTGCACGGGGACCTGTGGCTGGGGAGCCGTGTGCTGCTGGCGGTCGTGTACACCAGCTGTGGACTTGTTCTGGGGCACAGCGTGCAGCCGTGCCATAGCTGGATCACCATCTGCAACGGCAGGGTGCTTTCTCAAGGCCTGGGTAGCTGAGAGGGGAAGATAAGCATAACCAAAGGGATATTTATGGCAAATGTTTGGATAGTGCTCTTGTCTCTATGTCAGGGGTCCCCACACCTTCTGAAACATCCCATTCAAGCACCTTTCAAGGACTTTCAAGACTCGATTCCCTCAAATTCAAGGACCCAACACGGCATAGTTTGAGACGGAGCTAGTTGACGAGCTGAGTAAAACATTTTTGAATATATATTATTTATTTTTTAGCGAGAGAGAGAGGGGAATTCAAGCACTTTCAATGGCCCATGTCTATTTTCAAAAAACCTTTAAGACCTTGATTTATTTTTCTCAAACTCACAAACTTTCAAGGGTTTCAAGGACCCGTGGGAACCTTGCTATGCGCAGGGATGCTTCACTAAATAAACTGACCTATGTGCTGAGACGTCATCCTACGGGGCACCTGGGAAGGTGTGGCGGGGGTCATAGCATCGAAGGTCTGAGGCCCGGTAGCCCATGGAGACGTGGTGGTGTCGTCGGGCGTGTTCTCGAAGTGCTGAGGTTTCGCCTCAGGTTCGAGGGTAGCCAGGTGATGAGTGGGTCTCAGCTGAGCTGAGGAGTATTGGGCGGTTCCACAGTCCTGGGTCTGTGGAATGTGAGAAGCCATGAAGAGTCCAGGTGGGGGAGCAACCTGGTAGGGTAAGTTAGGTAGGAAGTCTGGGTCGGGAACGGCGCAGACGCTGGCCATCCTCTGTGGCATGTTCCGGTTGGTTCTGAGAGCCTGGCGCTCCTCCTTGCGCTGGGCCAGGGCCACGTACAGGGGCTTGGTGGCCACGATGCGGCCGTTCATCTCGGTCACGGCCTTGGTGGCCACCTCGGGGGAGGAGAAGCACACAAAGCCGAATCCCTTGCTGCGTCCTTCTTCCGTCATCATCACCTTCGCGCTGGTGATGGTTCCGAAGCGGGAGAACTCTTTGTGCAGTTGGTCGTCGTCCAAGCGGTCGTGCAAGTTCTTCACGTACAGGTTGACACCCTGCTGGTAGAGAGAGAGCATGTTTAGTGAGATGTTTTTATACCTCAAATACATCAGCAATGTTTACCGAGACTATCAGCTTCTTTTTCTAATACACATAATAATGTTAGCTGTAGCTATCTCACCCAGTGACTAACACTGACAGATATTGACAGCTGTCAATCTAGAGGGGGAGTGGTTGTGTTACCGCCCATTAGCTGGCTGTGTGAAGGTGTGAAAAACAACCAACTCTTTAAACAGCTTTTTCTCTGGATTGTGATTGTATGACACATCATTCGAAAGCGTACAATCTGTAGTTTAAGCACATGTAAAAAAAAAAAATGAAAAATGACTTTGCCTACTGGTGGTTGCTTTGACTACTTTTCACCAGCAGCCGTCACATTTTTTCCTTCATAAACACACACCTGGTATGTGGTCCTGTGGCCCTGGTTCAGTTGCTCAAACTGGCTCTTCAGGACAGCCTGGCGCTCTCCTCTCTTCTGGGCCCGGCCCACATAGACCCGCCTCCCGTTTATCTCCTGGCCGTTCATCTCCTCGACGGCCCTCTTGGCGTTCTCGTGCCTCTCGAAGTTGACGAATCCAAAACCCACGGATCTACCAGCGGCATCAGTCATGACCCGGACGCTCAGGGCCGGTCCGAATCTCTCAAACCTCTCCTTCAGGCGTCGGTCGTCCATATCCTCCCCAAAGTTCTTGACGTACACGTTAGTGAACTCTCGCTCTTTGCGAGACTTCCAGTGTCCGACAAACACTTTTTGGTCGTTCAACAACGTGCCGTCGAGTCTCTCGATAGCTCTCTCTGCGGCCTCCTGGGTGTTATACTGGACCAAGCCGAAGCGTTTAGAGAAGCCGTTCTCGTCAGACGCTACCTTGCAGGAAAGGATGTCCCCGAACTCGGAGAACGTGTCGTAGAGGTCCTTGCTGTCGAAAGCCTTCGCTAAATTCTTGATAAAGATGTTGCCGACTCCACTGTTCCTTCTAGAGGGGTCACGCTGACACCACATGATGCGCATGGGTCTCCCGTTGACGTCGTCGAAGTTCATGGTGTCCAAGGCGCGCTCGGCGTCAGCTCGCTGTTGGAAGTTGACGAAAGCGTACCCGAGAGACCGGCGTGTCCTCAAGTCCCTGCACACTCTTATAGAGGTGATCGGTCCAGAAGGGCTGAATTTCTCACATAGCATTCCTTCAGTGGTGTCCATGTGGAGATCTCCTACATACAAGGAGGCCGTCGGTTGAATAGGCGCACTAGGATTCATTGTCTGGTGACTTTCGGATAGCGAGAGTTGGAGAAAAACTGTGAGAAGAACGAATAACTAATCTATCTATCTATCTAGCTCTTCACAGAGGAACGGCAGGTAAATGAACGGCATGTGTACTGCAGCTGGATTCTAGAACCCCAGCTGCATGTTCTACATTGTTATGTCATCACATGGTGACATCCTTAATGACTGGATGTGATGTGGGGAATGTTTTAGAAGAATTCTAACTTTGGTCATTGTTACATCACAGCCCATAGCCAGGGTCCATTTTGTATAGAGGTCAGCAAACCCATATTAATAATAATAAAGTTTATTTGTATAGCACTTTTCCTGCAAACGTTGCAGCTCAAAGTGCTTAGGCTATATTAGGAATACTTGAGGAATCCTTTCCCCAGCGGAGATGTATTACACGTAAACAAGGATATTGTAACTGAATATGAGGGACAGAGGGACAGAGGGAGGTAGGGAGAGAGGGAGGGAAGGAGAGAGAGAGAGACTGAGATGGACGGACAGGGCGTTTGTGTTTGTGTGTGTGTCTGTGTGTGTCTGTGCGTGTCTCTGTCTGTCTGTGTGTCTGTGTCTCTGTGTGTGTGAGAGATAGAGAGAGAGAATCCGCTCCAGTTTGCCCCTCAGCCATGCTACAGATAACAATAAAAGACAGTTTGGGGGTACTCAACGTGATTTATCTGCAAGGTTATATTTCATGTGTTTTAATGTGTTCTCTGTTATGATGGGAGTAATTCAACAGGGGCGGCTCTTTTTTTCTTCCCCAAGTCATATCGTTGAGTCGAGTTCCTTAAACGGTGCGAACGATACGATACTTCTGTTTCTGTTTTACTGCAACATGTACTGATCTAGCTCCAAACAAGAATGTTTGCTGGTCATGTATTTGCATAATTATATATCATAATCTGTGATTGCAACAAACTCAAAAACCTTTTTTTTTCTTTTTCTTTTGTCTCCCAGTACGAGTACAACGCTTGGGCAGCAGACTGGTCCAAAGAAATGAGGGGGATCCCCCTGATCAGCAGCCGGCCACTGGACAACTGGATCATGTTCCTTACCCACCGCAACGCTGACGTAGCCCACGCCCTCCTGGACGGCTTAAATAAGGTGTCCCCACCCATGAGCATCCGCATGCAGAGGCCTGTTATGTGAGTTCTCACTCTGGGTTGGAGGAGACTGGAAGGAGGCACACACACACACACACACAGTGCTATAGCACCACCTAGTGGCAGGGAGCAACATATGATACCTAAGTTAATTACAACGGTGAGTCCAGCTGTGAATGGGCACAGCTAGAATTAAGGTTCCAAGCTTGAGTTAATGAGCACTTTAAGCTGCAGTATTGTACCACAGGTGTTTTACAAAGCCTTGAGTATTCTTTGCCAATCATACTTGGGTGTTATCTCAAAATGAACATGGTATCATCAGTGGAAGTCCCATTGGTTAGATGTCCCAGTGCTTTGACAGTTTTGGTCTGTGTACAGGGTGGAGTACGAGGACCGCCAGGAGTCTCTGCTCAGGGCTCTGCAGCACAACGTTACAGAGACCACCCAGATGGTTAGTCTCTGAGCATAACATGTCTAGCAATCGTCTTAATCTGTGTCCAGGTAACCACCTCTAGGTGTTGAATGAGGACTAAAGCATGCGTGTTACCTCCTCAGGTGGTGGTGATCCTCCCCAGCAACAGGAAGGATAAGTATGACAGTGTGAAGAAGTACCTGTGTGTGGACTGTCCCACCCCCAGCCAGTGTGTGTTGGCTCGCACCCTTTCCCGCCAACAGGTCGTCATGACTGTGGCCACCAAGATTGCCCTGCAGATGAACTGCAAGATGGGAGGAGAGCTCTGGAGTGTGGAGATCCCAGTAAGTCGACCCAGTAAGTGGTCAGAGATGTACTGCACCCCCTCCACGGCCTTCCACAAGGAGGGGGACAGGGAGAGGAGACCCTGGGCATCCCTGGGGGAGTTGCTGGACCCCCGCCTCCGCCTGTGTGACGCCTACACAGGACAGGACAGCTCCGCCTCCTCTCCTCCCCCCCAGGGGGTGGGGCTGGTTCTGGGAGAGAGGAGGCTGTGGCTTACTGAGGCTTTTACCATTCAAGCTCTGCGATGAAATACAATGAAAATAGAATTGAATAGAATAGAATGAGCATTTTAGATTTTTTTGGGTGGACAAGCTGATATTTGTCTTCTGCCTTTGCTGACCCTCCAACACATACGCACACACACTCATACACACACACACACACACACTCATACACACACACACATACACACACTAGGGCTGTCCCAAACGACTATTTTTCTAACGATTAATCTAGCGATTATTCTTTTCGATTAGTCGATTACTCTAACGACTAATTTAATGATTAGTCTAACCATTATTTTTTTTACTGTTCGATTAATGTATCACTTAATTTCCCCCAAAATAATGGCTTGTATTGTCTCTCTCTGTTTAACAGTGTCTTTATAAAGCACTCTGGGTAATAGCTGCTGCTCTTATAAAACAAAGCAGCGTGTGACATGCACATTACTCAGACGGCCGCCCCTTTAAATGATCAGCTGATGTATGGGGGCTGTCTGTGGGCCCGCAATTAAACACAGACACCTTTAATTCGGCGACCTGCTACTACTACTACTACTACTACTACTACTACTACTACTACTACTACTGTAACTGCCTCTGTCAAACAGCCCCAGACACAGGGCAGACTCACTGCTATGTTTAGCCAACTTGAATGCCAACATGGCCATCAGGGTTTTTCCTGGCTCAAAATGAGGCGGAGGTGGTACCAGTGGTGTTTGACATCGGGGGGGACCCATGAAGCAGGGCTGTCTGGGGGTCCTTAAACATCAAACACTTAATTTCTTGCTTTCTGGTGAATTTATATGCACCAATTTGTGCCCTTTCTGCATCAATTTATGGTGGAAATGTCATTATTTATGTAAAGGAAAACACAATATTCAGGCACCAGATGACCATTCAAAATATAATGTAATATAATGCAATATAAGGCTCTCAGGCATTCTGTACTTTCAAATATGTATTCTCCTTGAGCAGTCAACATACTATCAGCTATTTCCGTTAGCAAAAACGAAAGCTAACTTATTTGCGAAACAGCGCCCCCGCCACCACTTCGGCGCAGTGACGCAATTGCAGTTAGATTTTTTTTGCGACTTTGCGACGCACCGACGCACATTACGTAGTCGATTACGTAGTCGATTACGTAGTCGATTACGTCGACGCGTGGTCCCAGCCCTAACACACACACACACACACACACACACGCACACACGCACACCTCTAAACTGGGGTCCTGAACCAGCATCCATGCATTACCTTGGAGGCCTCCTCGTGCAGGCTGCAGTACTGGATGCTGCGAGAGCGACCGCGGACAGAGCTCTGGGGCCTCTCTCTCTCCCAGGCCATACTGCACACTGCGGGAACGGAGCTTAGGCCTGCCCTGGCAGTGGTGGTGGTGGGGGTGGTGGTAGGGGTGGTGGTGCTTTTCCCTGGGGCGATGGGGGAGGTGGGGGTGGAGGGGAGGAGGAGGAGGAAGAGGCGGTGTGGAGCAGCCTGGCTGGGTGGAAGAGAAGGAGGAGGAGGAGGAGGCGGTGTGGAGCAGCCTGGCCGGGTGGAAGAGAAGGAGGAGGAGTGGGGTGGTGGTGGGGGTTCCTCCAGGAGGATGGTGTACTGGCTGTGGCTGGAGGAGAGTGACCCGCCCAGACCCGGAGGCTTCTGCTGCTGCTGCTGCGGTAGCCCCACCAGGGGGGCCTCCGTCTCCGTGCGCCGACCCAGGGAGAGAGAGGACGCACGGGCCAAGCTGTCCTGGTCCATAGTGTAGGCCTATGTCTTCACTGGTCCATAGTGTAGGCCTATGTCTTGGTCTCACCATCACTTCCTACCGATTGTCGGAAGAGAAAAAAAACACACAAGTTAAATGCCAAATGACAATGACATGATTGACACCAACCAGTCTTCAATCATGTCTTCATCTACTCTCCACCAGTCCTGTAGCTCCCTCTACTGGCCAGACGCTGCATGCTCCCCACAGGGGGCCCAACAGTGTTTACACAATTTAGTCTGGCAGTATTGTTGTTAATAGGACCACAGTTATAGTCTGGTAGTATTGTTGTTAATAGGACCACAGTTATAGTCTGGTAGTATTGTTGTGAACAGGTCTACACAGTATAAATCCTGATTTTATGACATTATAATTGTACTGTGACCCGTCATATTTTTTCTCCACCAACTTGGAATGGATCTCTTATCCTTTAACACCCTAAGGAGAGACATGCACCATGCATGTCCATATGCAATTTTGGACCAATCAAACTTACAGGTGATTTTAAGTTAATTTTTATAAGTTTGGCCAGATTTTGCACCTTCAGAAAAATCCATCATGGCGGACCTTATCGGTTCTTGAGGCAAATATGTTCCCCATGAGGAAAGACACATGCGTACCAAGTTTCATACATCCGGGGTGGAAATGCCAGCATTCTGAAGTTAATTATTGACTTTTGGTTATTATAGCGCCACCTATGGTTTAATCATGGTCATTCTTTCTGCCATAGTTACTGATGCTCTCTAGTTGTGGCATGCAAATGTATAGCATTTTCGGTCAGGGACTTTTTGAGCTATTTGACCAAAGCGGGGAAAAAGAATAATAAGGAGTATACCACCAATAACAATACTGTTCCTACGTAGTAGTAGTAGTAGTAGTAGTAGTAGTAGTAGTAGTAGTAGTAGTAGTAGTAGTAGTAGTAGGAACACTAATTAAGACAAGTATCCCAGTTCTAGTGGCAGCTGTCATGTGAAAAAGATAGGATACTACATGAAAACCATTGTCTTTTTCAACATATTTAAACATATGGACATTTGATTTTCATTTGAACAATATTGATGGATGGAGGTAATATAACTAATCAAATGAAACAGAAATTATTATTTTCTTAAATATTTAATCTATTTGTAAAATGGAATTAATGGAAATGCAATTTTCTTGTGAGCAAAAACAAGACCCCCCCCACATGTATTGCTACTTTGTGTATTGCTACTCTGTGTGTAAATGATTAGAACATTGTTAGAGAGGATTTTGGAGGAGCCTGTCTTATTTAAACCTCAGACATTTAGTTTGGTTTGCTCTTGATTGTTGAAGTGAGTGGTGTCACCATGGAGAGATAAATCGAGCTATCTGAGGCCTGCAGAAAGAGGGTTGTAGATGTGTATGAGTCTGGGAAGGGATTTACAAAGATCTCCATACAATTAGAAATCAGCCATTCCACTGTCCTGAAAATAATTTACAAGTGGAGAACATTTAAAACAACTGCCAACATGGCCAGGTCAGGCCGTCCAAGCATGTTCAAACACCATGACTTCTGGAACAATGTGTTTCGGATGAAGTATTTATGCACAGTAACAGAAGACTTGTTTGGTACAAACCAAAGACAGCATTTGAGCACAATAACCTCATACCAGCTGTGAAGCCTGGGGGTGGAAATGTAAGCAACTTACCATGAGAGGAAGGGGGTTGTGGAGTACCCTGGACCAGTGGTAAATGTCTCCACAACCCCCTGCCCTCGAATGGTTAATTGCTTTTCAACAAAAGCTACCACATAATATAAAAAATACACAGATGTAACATTATTAAAAATACACAGTTGTAAGTTGTAACATTAAATTCATTTATTTACAATCATTAATCATTTCTTGACTTACTTGACTTAGGTCCTTTTTCTTCAGGGGGGTATTCCATCAACATCGCTAAAAGAAAATCCAGGTTTAGTCTGACAAGTCTCGCGAGAGTTCCTAAAAATATCCAGGCATATTCTAAAGTCTCGCGAGAAGTTATCAAAAATAAGCCAGGATTTTCCTTTAGCGACGTTGATGGAATACCCCCCAGGTGTGAAGAGTAGGGCCTCCAACGAGTTGACGCCACCGGTCTCTGTCCCTCGCCACAGCGGCCGCCGCCTCCCGGGGTCTCAGACCCGGCATGTCCCGCTGCCTCTCGACGGTTCTCCTCCAGGTTTCTTTCCCCTTTTTCTTGAGGGCTGTGCGTTGATGGTCATCCGGACTTTTCCTCAACACGTGGCCGATGTACTTCCATCTTCTCTTTCTGATCTGCGTGCTTACTTACCATCTCTATACCAGCACGTTCTCTCACTTCTTCGTTTGACGAAGACTGACTGCTGTTCCACAACTTCTTTAAACGATTAATCATTTCAGAATACATATATCCTTCCGCCACAGAATATAGTCCCATAAACAGCATTAACGATTGCATTGTAGGCTAGGGCCACAATTCACTGGCCTTTGAGCCAACTTGTTCGTGATTGGTGCCTTGGAATGTCACTCCAGATTGGTAGACTGATATTGGCTAAACAGTGGGCGGAGTCAGCACAGGTGTTCTTAATCAGATTGATTGGGAGGCGCATTGATACTGGAAATGCGGTCGGAGCTGAACTGAAGGGAGTTGGGGGTATTTACCACTGTTGCTAGCCAATCAGAATCCAGTATCCAAACATGCTGTTGGAGAAGTCATTGCTCACCATCATAGAATCCACTTCCTCGGCCGTTATCGTACCGTTCCTCTCTCCTTTTATTTCTAAACGTCACACGTTGTTTTACATCGCTTTGTTATTTAACAAGTCTGAGATATGGAGTCAGTTACTTCGTCAGTTACTTCGTCTGGAGAGGCAGAAGGATTCGTCCGAAGTCTGCTAACGTTCTCTCTGAAGTAGATGGGCTCTCCCAGGTGTGGAAAGCTGCTCAGCGTCGCAGGGACACACACTAGCTAGCGGCTAGCTGGTTCGCCTCTAGTCTAACTGAACTTTACATTTTGAATCTGTCAGCGATATGATGTTCTGTTTGTAGCTCATTCCGTTGTGTTTCTTGATCGACAGGTGGTTCAGACAACACGAGTATATAGAAAAACTCTACATGCAGGCGATAGTCGCTTCATTCACGCAGGACGAGTTCATCAAGGAGCTCCTGGTGTCGCACGGGAAGGTGAGCTTAATTAACCAAAATAAGACATTTTGTCTGTCAAGATTGTCTTAAGTCGTCTTAAGACCTAACCTGAAGACATGCACTCATGCACTCACTTAAGACATGGAGCATAAGAGCCATATTTTCTGTGTCTTGAAGACACAGAACATCTTGAGGTGTCTTAAGACACTGAATATCAATGTCTTAAGACAGTCAGGCGATCTTGTTCCAATTGGAATAATTCAAGTATAATAATGATAATAACACTAGTAGTGTGCTTCCAATGATGGGGCCCGTTCGAATACTCTAACGATGCGTCCTTCCTTCCTCCCCCTTGAAGTAACATAATCAATTAGCTTGGATTGGGTTTGGTTTAAACACGCTTTGCACACAGCATGCATTGCCTTCACCCATCGAGTCATATCAGATCAGTGATTTCATTCAATCTAGAAAGGAAGGAAGGATCGATTATAAGACCACTCTGGCCCTGGCTGGTTCCATTGACAAAATGCATTCTCCTTTTCCCTCTTCCCCAGATCCCCACCTTGGTCCATGAGATGATTCTGGTGGAGGTTTGGAAACAAAAAGTGTTTCCTATTCATTGTCAGCTTCGGGACTTCGATCCGAAGAGCACGTTTCCTCTGTATATGGTGGTGAGAGGAGAAACCGTGTCTGACCTCTGCTGTGATCATATTACAGTGGAGGCTGGTGGAGGTAGAAATCGGAGGACGGGGCTCAGTGTAATGCAAGGAATGCACCACCTCCTACCTCCACTGACATTCTGTATTCACATGCTGATGTCGTTGTTATACTGACAGACAGTTCATTCCATTGTTTCTTCTGCTCTATTGTCTGACATTCAGATTCGCCACGAGGTTTCAATCATAAACCTTCTGGAAGCAGTTATGTATCATAAGGTGAGCAGTAGTTTACATACGCCTCAGCACAACACTAGCAATGTTTGCAGTTTGCTTTTTTTTTTTTTTTTACATCTCGAGATCATTGTGAAGCTCTATGTATATTTTATATGTGTACTTTAACTGTGTAAATTACAATCGAACCATCAGTGAGGTGCAGGGTTGGCCGGTGGAGGTAGAAATTGGAGGATGGGCTCATTCTAATGCATGGGACGGAATGAGGAATGGTATCAAACACACGTGTGTATCATAGGATGCCACTGAATACAGTTTGTGTGTGGTGCCGTGGTTACAGGATTCCTGTGAGGCAGCTGGTGACTCGGTCCTGGACCTGGTTGATTACTGTCACCGCAAACTAACCCTGCTGGTTGGCCGAGCCTCCAAGGACGACACCCCCAAGCAGGACAGACTTAATGGAACACCGAGTGCAGACTCCTCCATACAGGTGAAGAGTGTAGCAGTGTTGACTTCAATTCAGTTGAACAGAACTGTATTCATCCCAGAGGAGCAAATCACACGTGATATAATCATATATTATTATTATACAGATATAACAATAATCACGTGAAAATATTTAAATAGTACACAACACCAGCGTTTCTCCTACTATTAACCCTAACCCCACCCCCTCCACGTTGGACTGGTAATCAGAAGGTCTTGATTTCAAATCCCAACCTGGGAACACCACCACTAGTGTGCCCTTGAGTAAGGCACTTAGCCCTAAGTTACACCAGGGAGACTGTCCCTGTAATCTATCTAACTATAAGTCACTTTGGATAAAAGCGTCTGCTAAATGGTAAGAATGTCAAATGTAAATGTACCCTGCTTAAGAAAACATCTGAGGGAAACACAACATAAAAACATGAACTTAACACTGAAAAATCTGCCGTCTGGATTCCAGGCAAGTAGAGCGTTGTTTAACCCAGGATAGAGGAGGTGCTTTGGTTGTAAGAGCTCTACTGTGCTGTGTGTGTCTGATGCAGGAGTTGTGGCAGAATTCTACACACGAGTTTGATATCTCCCTCAAGGCTCTGTCTGTCCTGCGCTACATCACAGACCATACTGACAGGTATGGGATTCACTGGGACGGGTCCGTTAGGGACTTAGATAATGTGACTTTAATGTGACTTCGAGAATGTGACTTCGAGAATGTGACTTAGATAATGTGTTACATCGTGGGACTTGAAGCACTAAGATCAACGATTGCATTGTAGGTCAGCACAGGTGTTCTTAATCAGATTGGGAGGCGCATTGATACTGGAACTGCAGTCTGAACTGAAGGTTGTTGGGATATTTACCACTGTTGCTAGCCAATCAGAATCCAGTATCCAAACATGCTGTTGTAGAAAACTCAACTATGTAGTTCATGTAGATGTTCAGTAGATTAATCAAAACTATCTTTTTGGGAGTATTAATACAAATATTAACAAACAAAAGTGATTGGTGATACTGATCTGGTGAACAGACGTAATGGTCTCACCAGATTTCACCCACAGCTTGACAGCACATTCATTGAACAATGTGGTCCTTTTTCTTGTTTAAATTGTATGTATGCTCCCTTGTAAAAGAGACCTTGATCTCAGTGGGACTCCCTGCCAAAATAAAGGTTACATTGAAAAAAACAAAAAACTAATCTTTAGATACTGTATATACAGTACAGGCCAAAAGTTTGGACACACCTTCTCATTCAATGTGTTTCCTTTATTTTCATGACTATTTGGTACATTGTAGATTCTCACTGAAGGCATCAAAACTATGAATGAACACATAGGAATTATGTATTTAACAATAAAGTGTGAAATAACTCTAAATATGTCTTATATTTTAGATTCCTCAAAGTAGCCACCCTTTGCTTTTTTGTTGTTAATAAAATATATAATAATATTATTTAATATAATATGTGTTAATAATAATATGTTATTATATATATATATATATATATATGGCACTATATATATATAATATATATATATATATAATATTATTATAATAATATTATTATATATTTTATTAACAACAACAAAAATGTATTTTATTAACAACAAAAAGGCAAAGGGTGGCTACTTTGAGGAATCTAAAAAATAATACATATTTAGAGTTATTTCACACTTTTTTGTTAAGTACATCATTCCACATGTGTTCATTCATAGTTTTGATGCCTTCAGTGAGAATCTACAATGTAAATAGTCATGAAAATAAAGGAAACACATTGAATGAGAAGGTGTGTCCAAACTTTTGGCCTGTACTGTAGATTCTTGTGATAATAGTAATGTTGCTGATGAAAATGGTTGCCCTTGTTGTTTTACAGTATAAGTGTGATCAGTAGGATGCTGTGCACTCATAACCTGCCCTGTGTCCTGGTGCAGCTGGTAGAGAACTGCCCCTGGAGTCGCTACACTGCAGGTTTGTCACACACACACAAATGCATGCACATGGTCACATGTTAACGTACTTAAATCTGTGGATAGTCTAAGTGCATGCACACGCTCAGACACACACACACACACACACACACACACACACACACACACACACACACACACACACACACACACACACACACACACACACACACACACACACACACACACATCACTGAACATCACTGAACATCAATCTGGAAAATAGATCAAAAGACAATTTTTGGTTTGATAACATGAAGTTAACATAAACATGATCTTTATAGCCACTACAGAAACAACTGATACACTTTGATACCGTTTTTTTCATTTCGCTTAAACAATGAATTAAGCTTGCATGGCCCTTACCCTACATATCATTATAGCCCTACTCTGTCTCCCCCTACAGGCGAGGTGGAGAAGTACACGGCAGGTGGCAAATGGCAGAAGATTCCATCGGAGGACCTTGTGAAGATGACGAAGCTGGACGCCCAGGTGTGGATCGCTCTGTACAACCTGCTGCTGAAGGAAGACTGCCAGAGGAAGTACGACTTCCACAACTCCAACAAGAACCAACTGATGAAGGTAAACAAGTTCTCTACTGTAGATAAGGTCCCACGTGTCTATTGGTCTATCTTTATTTTGTATTTTTATATATTTTATTTGGATTATTATTCAATTGTCACTTTATTTTGTTGTTGTTGTTTTTGTGGTCAGAGCTTCTGTAACTCGTGAATTTATCTCAGGGATCAATAAAGTATCGATCTATCTATCTATCTATCTATCTATCTATCTATCTATCTATCAGAACCCTTAGTTACCTTCATCTCCCACTACTAAGAGATATATCTTTTTTTATTTTTGCTATATACCAGGGGAGACTGGTGGAGATACAAACAGGAGGATGGGCTCATTATAATGGAACGCAAACATGTGTGCTTGATACTATTCCCTGTTCCATTCCCTGCATTACAATGAGCCTGTCCTCCCATTTCTACCTCCACCAGCCTCCCCTGCTATCGGCTCAACTGTGGTAGTTGTGTGTAGTCGTGTAACTGTGTGACACACCCTCGTTACACTGCCTCACTTCACTTCCAATAATGCACGGCTACATCCTAGCGACCCCTGACCCTCAGCTTTCAGAGCTGTATCTCAGGAAGATGGTCAGTGCCAGATGATTGTCCTCTGACAGTCTTATCTGATCTCTTGGCTGATTACAGGACAGATGAGGTTAATTCAGGCTCTGTTTCCACTGAGGGGTTTCTTCATAGGATTATTTCCAAGGTTTTCCCTTCTTCCTGACTGTGCAGGGGAGGCTGCTGGAGGTCGACGGGTTCATTGTAATACATGTGTTACAATGAGCCTGTCCTCTGGTTCCTACCTCCACCAGCCTCCCCCGTCACTGAGAGCACAGCCATAGCTTACCACTTGACTGAGGAGGAGATAATTATCAAGCCCGGACTATCCGTATATTGCATCGGGTGAACGCCCTGGGGCACCAGCCAATGGGGGGGCACCAAATTATTCGGACAATGAAGAGACCTTTAAAATATTTTGCGCACATTTTTTAAATATAGGCTATATTTACTGGAAGTCATCCACATAGGTACAAAACTAACGGTTATATTTAGGCTATCATGTATAAAAAGATAAATAATTGCGATTTCGGTGTAAGTGCCCCCCCCCCCAGTCACAGACAAGTGCGCGATGACGCAGTGCCGCCAAACTATCAACGAAGAAATCCAAATGTCCAGGCGACAACTGAGTGGCTCTGCCAAGCGAAAAACTAAGCAAGGCAAAGACTCCAGACATACGGCCACACTTAAAAATTGGACTTTTTTATTTATTTCACCTAGGCCTAAAATTAGCACCGAAGTTAACAGTGTGTGTGTAGCAGAGCGAGCGAGCCCATTCACAGCCACACTGGAGCAAGTCTTGCTGAATGTGGAGTAGGGCTGCACGATTTGGGGAAAAAAATCGAATTGCGATTATTTGGACAGATATCGCGATTGCGATTAATTTGCGATTATTATTTTTTTAAATAGCAAAAAAAAAAAAAAAAGGAAGTTTTTGTAAAGTGTGGCCATATCTCCTCCTAGGAAGGTCGTATCAACGTGCAGTTTGTTTGTACGTCTTCAGGGGACTTAGAGGCTCCCTCCTCTAGCACCCCCACAGCCCGAGCTACGAGTGAAAGAACTAAACTTACATTGGGTTGCTTTAAAGTTGGGTTGCTTTAAAATCAAGCTTCAGATTAAAACATGTGATGGAGCATTACTAACCTGACTCAGGTGGTTTGTTTCACACAACCATCTAGGAAAGCTTAATTGGAAGCTGTTTGGAAAAGGGCAGGTACTTTCAAAAAATACTTGGCAGGTGATTGGATGAATCTGTCTATCACCTATTTTCAGAGAGCATTACCACATGATACCATCAAACTATTAACTGCTCTAATTCTAATGCAAGGATGAGAACTTAAAAGATATGAATTGTATATATGATAACCTCATCTCATCTAGACAGGTGGCTACTTTCTAAGATGATCCAGCTATTAAAATGATCATTTGGGGATACACTGTGACTATAACTGAAAGGACCACATCTAGATGACTCGGTCAACAGTCGAACTGATGAATGATAGAATGGTGGTCTCTGACTATGGAGCACAGACACACGTCACCTTGACTTAGGAATCTGTGACATACTTCAGCCCAAGGCTAGGCTAGGCTAACCTCTGCGTCTTTAAAGCCGGCTGGTATGAACGAATGGTATGAGGTTATGCATACAGGACACATTCATGTTTGACAACAGAACAGTTAACTTCCATGTATCCATAAGCCTGCTATACTATATAAACACCAACCCGCAGGTTGCTGAGACTGTCAACTCTGTGTCTGTACTTTAACGCCGGGTTAGCATGAGTAGCTAAGCTAAGCTACCGTCTCGAAGACTACAAGTTAGCTAAGCTAAGTTTAAGGCTGGACTAACAGCACCGACATGCACTTGGCTGGTACAGTTAGTATAGTGAAATTGTACACTTACCTGTCGCAATTATAACATACTAACGTTTATCATACGTCCAGTAAGCCATGTGGTGTCTAATTGTCTCCGTTACGTTAGCCCAAAGTCTCATAATAATTGGACTGACTGTCGTGACACAACCTATGCCTGCGTTCGTAAATTCGCTCTGAGAGCGCCGGGTTCAAAGTCATAAAGAGACCAAGTAATTTGATTGGACAAGAGGCATTCCATGAGTGCTGATCAAATTTCCAAAAGAGGTTTTAATCTCAATGTGACTTCCTGGTAAAATAAAGGTAAAAAAATAAAATAAATAAAATAAATAAATAAATAATCGCAGGCAAATCGCAGGCTTTGCGATTAGCTAATCGCATCATTTCAAATCGCGATTTCGATTTAAAATCGATTAATCGTGCAGCCCTAATGTGGAGTAAGAATGGTTCATGTCATGACCTGAATGTGTAGTAAGAATGGTTCATGTCATGACCTGAATGTGGAGTAAGAATGGTTCATGTCATGACCTGAATGTGGAGTAAGAATGGTTCATGTCATGACCTGAATGTGGAGTAAGAATGGTTCATGTCATGACCTGAATGTGGAGTAAGAATGGTTCATGTCATGACCTGAATGTGGAGTAAGAATGGTTCATGTCATGACCTGAATGTGGAGTAAGAATGGTTCATGTCATGACCTGGGGTTAGACATGTCGGGTAAATATAACGGCCTCCAGGCGCATCTTAAAAAAGCAAACCCCCTGATTCATTACGTGCCCTGTGCTGGACATTCCCTTCATGGTGTCGGTGTAAACAGCATTAATAGCTGTAAGGATGCGAGTGATTTCTTTGACCTACTTCAGTCATTGTATACGTTTTGTGCAGCATCCCCTCACCGATGGAGCCGGATATTTAAAAGAAGGATGTGAACATCAGCAGGACTCTAAAACCACTGTCCAGTACTAGATGGAGTTGTAGGACTGACTCTACCAAAGCGTTGAGAGAGAACTATAGTGCAATAAGAGAGGCCTGATAATAATAAGATTCCCTGCTGGCAATTGAATCCGAGTTGGTCAAAGAGATGGACTTTGAGGATTTAGTAAACGACTTTGCCTGCGTAAAATCAAGAAAAAATAAGTTCTGCTAAAGGTAAGGCTTATTTATGATTATTTGGGGCTAATATGAGGCTGTGGCTGATTTGGGCAGGCTGTGTGATGCACAGGGCTATAGCCTACGTCTGATACAGCATCACAGGGCTATAGCCTACGTCTGATACAGCATCACAGGGCTATAGCCTACGTCTGATACAGCATCACAGGGCTATAGCCTACGTCTGATACAGCATCACAGGGCTATAGCCTACGTCTGATACAGCATCACAGGGCTATAGCCTACGTCTGATACAGCATCACAGGGCTATAGCCTACGTCTGATACAGCATCACGAAGGTGAGCAGAGCGGCAAAGAGAGAGGCGCTGTTTATTTCCATAATACCTGTAGTACGCTTCATTAATGCTGACAGACAATATGTTCTTATTCTTATATGCCTGCAACAGTCGTTATTGGACTTGGTTGGTATTGAGCTTGTTTTATTGTAGTATACAGTATGTGCATTTTCCCCCTTTGTTATGGTTTAGCATGTAGTCTCAGGCCATTTATGATGGAAATAATTAGCCTATATATAGAAAGTCGTGTTGCATTGTGATGTGAGTTGCATTCAGATTTGAGCATCAGTGTAAAGGCTATACTACGGCATTAGGCCCAACTGTGATGAGCCTGTACTGTAGTTATATGCTCTTGTAAATCTATGGGTTTTGTAACCATAGTAAATATCACACTTTCACTTGCAAAGTAGGAGGGTGTGTGTGTTGGGGGGGGGGGGGCACACATCATGTCTGGTCACCCAAGGGCACCCTAGGGGGTTAATCCGGGCCTGCCGGCGCTACCTGATTGGTTGGCGAAGCAGGGAAGGTAGGGCAATACCGCTACCTGATTGGTTGGCGAAGCCCCCTCATTGGCTGGCGAGTGAGGGGGCTCTTCACGATGAGGGGGCTCTTCACGAGTGCTTCGCCAACCAATCAGGTAGCGGTATTGCCCTACCTTCCCCTACCATCCTAGGTTCTGCGACCGGGGGCTGGTGCGTTCTCTGACCCAGAGGGGCCTCAGCGTGGACAGCAGAGACAACCGTGGCTGGAACGCGCTCCACGAAGCTGCGGCGCTCGGTGCCACGGCGTGTGTACGTGTGCTCCTCAGGGCTGCAGGTGAGAAACGAGTGGGAGAGCTTTGCGATGATGGCTGTCTGCATGCTTGGTGTTAAAAATGAATATTTACATTGTCACTTTAGCCATTTATGCTCTGGTGAAATAGAGAGGATGAAGGGGACGGTGCCAAATTAGGTAGTTGAAACATGCCACGATATGTACTCCCCCTCTCAATCTTCCCTATTGTTGTGACTGTAGACCTTGTGCACTCTCACCTAAGATTCCCTCTCTCCATTGACTCTGAGCAGCAGGTTCCTCCCGCGGTCATTGTGACTATTCATAACTCATTGTGAGCAGTTAAGATGTAACCTGAAGAGATAGGTCTTCAGTCTACGACGGAAGATGGGTAGTGACTCTGCCGTTCTGACAGCCGCGGCGTGGGGAGCTCATTCCACCAGCGGGGAGCCAGTGTTGTGAAGAGACGTGATCGGGCAGCCCGACTGCTGTGTAGAGGAGGTGGGGCCAGTCGGGCACACACACACACACACACACACACACACACACACACACACACAGCAATTCACTCCCACTCTCTCCTCAGGGTTACAGGGAGATTGTGTGTATCCTGGCGGGCAAGTGTATTCTTGAAGTGTATGACGACTACAAGATCACACCCTTGTTTGTAGCTGCACAGTACGGACAGCAGGAATGCCTGCAAATCCTCATTGATGCAGGTACACAGCTCTGCATCTGTATGCTTTTTGTAAATGGCTGCTTGTGTGTGATGGCTTACTGGTGGAGTTGTTTATATTTTTCATGTGCATAATCATTACAGTTGTTTACACGACAAAAAAGATGAAAGACAAGCATCCAATGCTATGTATGTATGTATGTATATATATATATATATATTATATGTATATATAAATATTATGGGAGCCAATATACTGCCTATAAATACTGTGATATATTGCATATTAATATATGTCTTGGTTGTAGGTGCGAATGTTAATGCCCAGGCATGGGACTTGGCTACGCCCTTGATGCTTGCCTCTCAAGAAGGGCATGAGGGTTGTGTGGATGTTCTCCTCACCCACGGTGCTGACCCAAACCTAGCCTGCCATGGCGAATGGCCACAGCTCCCCATCCACGCCGCAGCGCAGTTCGGACACATCAGGTATGCAAACATGCATTTGAAACATATTTTCTCCTGCTCAAAGAAACATGGCATCTTCTCACATGTGTGTGGGTGTGTGTGTGTGTTTGTGTGTGTGTGTGTGTGTGTGGGTGTGGGTGTGGGTGGGTGGGTGTGTGTGGGTGTGGGTGGGTGGGTCGGTGGGTGTTTTTGTCTTTGTCCTTGCAGTATCCTAGCCAAGCTTATTACTGTGACGGATCGTGCATGTGACCGTGGAGAGTCTTCAGTGAGTCCGTTGTACATGGCTGTGGTGAATGGACAGAGCCACGCTGTGGAGCTGCTGCTGAGAGAGGGCTTCAGCCCAGACGGCCAGAACTGTAACTCTGTCTTTGGCTCGGAGTCACCCCTATCCTACGCCCTCAGAGATAACCGCTCTGTGTGTGTGTTGAGGTATACACACACACACACACACACACACTATGAGTGACATGGATTGATTACTAACACACACACTTCCCTTGCACTCCACCAGTCTTACCTTTACCCTCATCTCTCTCTCTCTCTCTCTCTCTCTCTCTCTCTCTCTCTCTGTGTGTCTCTCTCTCTCTCTCTGTGTCTCTCTCTCTCTCTCTCTCTCTCTCAGTGAATCTGTCCGGTTGTTGTTAGCTGCGGGGGCAAGTTTAAATCAGGATTTATGCCATTTGCACCCACAAACCCGAGCAGCTGCAGCAAATAATCCAGCAAAGGAGTATCTCCAGACCAGAGCAGTTGAGTAAGAGCATCAACATATCCGGACCAGAGGAGAAGAGCAGAAGCATGTTCACGCCAGAGGAGTTGAGTGAGCTGTTGTATGTGGCGCTGAACGCAGGCTTACGGACTGCTCTCTACTGGCTTCCCGCTCTGTTGCAGGCAGGACTGGAGCCCTCCCTTTTCCTGCAGCCCATCATGTAAGACACACACACACACACACACACACACACACACACACACATACAGAAACTCTTATAAGCTAATGTCACTGCTTTACATCGTCTGTTGTGTTTGATTGGTTTCAGGCTGAAGAAGGCGGAGCCTGAGGTGCTAAGTTACTTCCTGGAGTTTCAGAATTGGTCGACTCTCCCGCAGCCGCTATTAGACATACCGTATTTTCCGCACTATAAGGCGCACTTAAAAGTCCCCCAAAAAAAAAAAAACGTCAGTGCGCCTTATAATCCGGTGCGCCTTATATATGGATCAAAATGTAAAAATTACATGACCAATATATTTTTTTTAATAATAATAAAATGTTTCAGTACGACTGGTAAACTACAAAGCCGCACCGCTTGCAGCATTACGGTAATCAGTAAACGACGGCCGCCATCTTGGAATCTCCGCGAATGCTATGCTATTGTTATGCTATCATGTGCTCTGAATGGATGCCGTACTCACCCAACTGTTCAATTCGGACACTGAAGAAGAATAATTCAAGGGATTCGTGGACGAGGAATGAACTGAAAAAGTGAGCTTTACGTGTTATACATAACTGAACAATGTTGAGTTATGCACTAACGTTTGATTTAGTGGTATCAGACTGTTTCTTTTACTACGTGTTTACTGAAATAAAGTTTGAATGTTTGACTGAATTGAATTAATGAACATCTCATCCCTCTGTCTCCATGTCATTGTAGAACACCCATGCCTTTGGAATGTGAAGCTTGAGGTCTACAAAGACAAAGAAAAGTTCCCCTCCACGTTTGGGAGAAGAGTGAACTGTTGGGAATTTGTATTAAAATAACTAGAAGTGATAAATCATGTACTATGTGCTCATTTAAATAATATGTGAATGCGGTCAGTTGAGAACAATAGGAAGGTCACGCAAAGCCAAAAGAGAGGTTCTGTTTTTGAGCGACAAGAAGAAATACAAGCTCCTGACTAAAAGAACGTTTTATGATTCAAACTGCCTGTAAATTACTTATTTTTACCTATGTGCTAACAACCATTTTACACCTGCTGTTATAATATTCTATTTTTCTGTACTTTCATAACTAATGATTAATGATAAGTCTATTCTTCTAACTTGTAAATCGAATCCTAATATTACTGTGTAAACTTCAATAGTTGTGTTTTCACAAGACATTCTGATAACAAGACATTCTGATAAGGACACTGACACAATGCTCTGCTCATACAAAGTACGATATCACCATGGGAACGAGACGCTAGCAGGACACTCAAGCTGATAACATACATACACTCTCGCACCCACACAAGAGAAGAATTGAAGGCCAACGCTAACGAGAAGACTTTCTGCAGCTGCAACGGATTTGTGCTGACACTTGGAAAACTACCAGATAGAGGGGGGGGGCATCACCCAGCCCAAAATGTTTGATGAATTGTATAAAGGACTATGTACGGAGGTGAGAGGGACTCTTGTTTTAGTGGAGCCACTGCAGTTAACTTGTTGACGGCTAGCTGAGATAGGCCTGCAGAGGTGAAACTAGAAAAGACTCTTTTCCATGGAAATGAACTATTATTGCTTGCTGATGTGCTTGAATAAATATTATCTTAATGAACAGTTCAGTAGTGGTGCCTAATATTTGATTGGATCATATCATCTTAAGAAGTGATATCAAGAACGTCTCGTTGAGATTAAACGAACTCCCTTGTAAGTGACGACTCAATTAAATCGATACTGGAGAAGTTGATCGCCTTACAGAACAAGGCTGGGAGATATTGTTAATATGTTATTGTTAATATTGTTATGTCTCCATGTCATTGTAGAACACCCATGCCTTTGGAATGTGAAGCTTGAGGTCTACAAAGACAAAGAAACGTTCCCCTCCACGTTTGGGAGAAGAGTGAATGTGTTATATTGTTTGGGAGATATTGTTAATATGTTATTGTTAATATTGTTAATATTGTTAATATGCACATTAACGTTTGAACAACGTTTGAACGTTGAACAACGTTTAAGAACGCTTAATAAAGTTTGACTTTATTTGACTGTTGTGTTGACATTCCCTTTAGCACAGCTCCATCTAGTGGATGCATAACGCAACCCCAGTCCCAAAAAAAAAACGACAGTGCGCCTTATAATCCGGTGCGCCTTATAATCCGGTGCGCCTTGTATATGAAAACAATTCTAAAATAGGCCATTCATTGAAGGTGCGCCTTATAATCCGGTGCGCCTTATAGTGCGGAAAATACGGTACTTGACCAGCGACGGACACAGAACACCTGGACTCCACGCTCACACCAAGGTAAGACACATGTCAAGTGTAAAACAGAATATAGCTGCCCAATTGCATATTGCCCTGATCCCAACACTCTACCCTGATAGTAGAGGTGTACAGAGATGTCATTATCGGTATATGTATCTTACTTTCCTGTCTGTCTTCACTATATCTGTCCAATAAAATTAGAAATATGAGTGGGACTGCCCCACTCAGAAAAAATTACTTAAAAAGAAAAATCGTATCGAATCGTGAGTTGAGTGTCCTATGTTGCAAACAAAATGGGCATTTTTATTTTGTGGCCATCAACAATGATATGAATAGATTTGAAGAAACATAATGGCTGACGCACAGACATGTCAATCATAGCTTTTTTCCGAATAATAACGAGCAACTTTGGGTAGAATCTGTGTCTGGTTCCATCGCATTACTTGTGCTTTCATCTCTCACATGTCACGTGTGTATTCTCATGAACTGCCAATTATGTAGTTCACTTGTTTTTAGGTGGTATGGGCTAGTGGTCTATTTGGCGAGTATATAACAGCCACATATGTGTCTGTGTCTGTGTCTGTGTCTGTGCGTGTGTGTGTGCGTGTGTGTGTGTGTGTGTGTGTGTAGTGTCTCTGCCCTCTCTCTCTCACCTCTGCAGGCTCCAGATCAGGGTGATGTTGGGCTCTGAGACTCTGATGCAGACAGCTGTAGTTCAGCAGCTCCCTCTGCCCCCTCCACTACAGACATACCTCCAGTTTACAGACATCCTACCACCCTCACAAACATGTTTGCACCCCCACCCTTAGAGGCATCCTCATGTCCCAGAGGTGCCTGTAATCGGGCCCCTATTATAGGGGATGTACGCAAACATAAGATTCAGCTTATGTCATGCCAATTTGACGTCATTCAGTTTGTCACGCCTACAGTTTCAACTCATTCAGTGCTATGACAGCTGCATTTCTTTATGGTTTGATGAAATGCGGACAGGCAGGAGCAACAATGGTAACTTGTCGGTCTTCAGTAACTACTTATACTGCAATAAGAAAATGGAAAGACTGGAACCCATGCTGCACGCAGACTTAACTGTCAATGAACTGCAATCTGTCAACAATGCGCTGTGAGGTGAGTTTGTAGGAATGGTGGCAAGCTGTCTTAGCACTAAATGTGTAATGCACAACTTTAAGGTTGACCTAAACTTAACACAAGATGGCAGCATTGAGTTATTTTTTGTTTTGACATTTGTCTTTTCTAATCCACATTTGACATAAGAAGATTGCAACACAAATGTACAAAGATGTCCATACATTTTAAAATGTCATTCATATTTGAAAATAAAGAAATTTAAATAAAAAATGTTTTTTTTTTAAATAAAATGTTATCAGTAATTAAACATGACTGTGTCTGTTATTGCAAATGAAAGTACTATACTACAATTATAAAATCAGTTTGGTTATATGATACCATTTCAATATTGCTTTTACACCGTTCACACTGAGTGGGCTGGCATGGTACAATTGTTCAACACTTGCCTCTGCTTCACTTTTGGTGAGTTTGGCAGCAGACCGCATAGTCTTGCTTGAAGTCTTCTTTGCCATTAAAAACACAAGAGGTCTATTTTCCACTTCATGGCATGGTTTACCCCATCTGCCGTTGTGACGGCCAGGAGCTTAAGTTGCACCAACAGAGAGTTGCCTTTGGGGGGCTGCAGGGACTGGTGTCCTTCTGTTAGCACTGTTCATGACGCTGTTCTGTGTGGCTCTTCCCATGTGGTATTCCTCCATAATGACTCATTGCATTTTCATTAAGTATGCTAGGTGGAATATGCCTAAAGACACGTAGAGGAAAATCACTTAGAAGTGTCATTTATTATATTGCTATTGTATGACAGTTTCTTTTTTGGATTTAGCTTATTTGATATGTTGTTTGCTCGATTTGATAAGCATTGTGGGGTGAGTGTGATACAGTGTTCAAATGATTAAGAAATGTGACATTTAAGAGTTTTAGAAAACATGAAAGCCCAGTTTAATATGAAGGATCTGGGAAAAATATCATCTTTCCTGGGCATTCAGTTTGAGCAAAAGGGAGAGGAAATCAAAATGAATCAGAAAACATACATCCAAAAAAATGCTTGATAGATTTGGAATGTCAAACTGTAAACCTAGATATACACCATGTGAACTAAAAGTGGAAGGTGACCGAAACGAGGAGAGTGACACCAGCAAAGATTATAGGCAGTTTGATCTATGCTATGACTTGTACCCGACCAGATATTAGCTGGATAGTTAGTAAACTATCACAAACACTGGCAAACCCAAAAGCAGAGAACCTAGTAGCTGCTAAACATGTTTTGAGATACCTAAAAGGGACAAGTGACTATGAGTTGTGCTTTAAGAAATCTGATGAAGACTTAAGTCTTATAGCTTATAGTGATTCTGATTGGGCATCTTCTGTGGAAGATAGACGTAGTACTACAGGGTACTGTTTTAGCCTGACAAAACAAGGCCCTGCCATATCTTGGAAGTCAAAGAAACAACCCACTGTAGCACTCTCGACATGTGAGGCTGAATACGTCAGTCTAGCCACCACTACTCAGGAAAGCATGTATCTAACTATTAAACGGCATGGATAATAGAGTCTACAGTATTTAAAGCTATCGTATTATCGCTATCCAACTGTTTCGTTTAGTTTGTCAAGCTGTGACATCGGGAGGTAAAGTTTAATTAGTGTTGTACAAAGATTTATGAAGACAACCAGGGAGCCATCGCACTAAGTAAGAACCCAGTGAACAGACAGAGGTCCAAACACATTGATGTAAAATATCACTTTATTCGTGATGCACTCAGTGAAGGAAAAATAGATATTGTTTACTGTCCATCAGAAGACATGGCTGCAGATACACTTACAAAGCCAGTAGTTAAGTTTAAGTTCAGAAAATTCAAGAGTTTTTTCTTTGGAAACTAATATGGGTATCCTCATTTTCGGCTTGAGATGATGAGAACATGTGGGGGTGTTGGGATGTGTGTTCTCATGTGTTAGGATGAGTGTACATTCATGGTACATATTTGTGTTGTAGTGCCTTGTGCACATTTTGTTGTGAATCCCTCATCGACTCCGCCCCCTCCTGCCTCGTTGGCGCTCGTTGAGCCTCATCAGGCTCAAGTGGAGACAGCTGGGTCCAGCTATCAACTCAGGAGGAGGCAGCCCTATAAGAAGCCCCAGAAACCTTCCTCCGACGCTTGATTATTTTGACCCATGTGGTTAGTTGTTTGGCTCTCCCTGTTGTCTATTCTCGTTCAAGTAGTTTCACTTCAGAGTTTTGTTTGTTTGTTATTTTGCTAACCTTAGTTGTTTTCTTTGTTGATCCTCGCTCGCCAAAGGAACCTGCCTCCCCCTGCCTAGACCCCCTGCCTGCCTATCGACTACGTCTCCTGCCTATGTCCCTGCCTGCCTAACGACCACCCCTCCTGCCTATGCCCCTGCCTGCCTGCCGCCTACTCCTCCTGCCTAACCCCCTGCCTGCCTGCCGCCTACTCCTCCTGCCTAACCCCCCCGTCTGCCTGCCTGCCGACTATTCCCCCTCTCTGCTCTGGACTGGTTAGTACACGTACATATTTCAACACTTCACTCATCTACATATCTACACCACACTAGTTTTGCACGCTAGACACTCACACCCAGACACATAGAGTACAGTCCCACTCACACCTCATTTACATTATCCAGTTCTCTGGCATCCACACATTCCCCCCACTTAGGCCCCGTTAGAGTAGGTTTATTCTTTTGTCCATCATTTTAATAAATCCTTTTATTGTTTGTTTGCCTCTTGTGTCCGTCTGTTCTGGGGTTCTGCCACACTTGACTCTTTTGCTAGTGCTACCATAACAGAATAATCAAGCCATTATGAGTCAAGGCAGCACCTCGGGGCAGACGCCCGCAGTTAAGCCCAACCCAGTTGCCCATTCAGTTGACGAGCTTGTTTCCGCCCACGCGGCCGAGCTCGCGTCCCTCCAGGCGGAGTTGAGTAAGGCTTTCCCCTCCGTTCAGGGTAACATCGCTGAGCTCCAGAAGTCGTCCACCTCCGCCTCAGCTGCTCTCGCCTCCCTTGCTGTCCAGATGGGCACTCTTGCCTCTGCGGTGGCTTCCATCCAGCTGAGGCTGAACACGCTCCCTGGAGGAGCTGCAGTCCCTGCTCCCCCTGCTGATTCACCGGGGGTTCCAGCCCCCCCAGGGCGAGCTCCCGCCCAACCCGAGCCCAACCTGGTTACCCCTCGACCCTTTGGAGGGAACTTTGATCTGGGCAGAGGGTTCCTGACCCAGTGTGAACTTTTTTTTGCTTTCCAACCGTCCAAGTATGGGTCAGAAGAGGCTAAAGTAGCCTTCGTTATGTCCCTCCTGGTGGACAAGGCTCTAGACTGGGCCATAGCCGTGGTGGGCAGAGACCCACATCTTGCCCAGGACTACGAGGCGTTCCGCCGGGAGTTTTCCTTTTTGTTTGACCACCCCTCTGACGGCGCGGACGCCGCCTCCAGGATGCTGGAACTCCGGCAAGGCTCCAGGACTGTCGCGGACTACACCCTAGAGTTCCGGATCCTCGCCGCCGACAGCGGGTGGGGAGACATAGCGCTCCTTTGCGCCTACCGGCGGGGTCTGAGTGAGGCGGTGAAGGACCTTATCGTCCGGGACCGCCCAGGCTCCCTTCAAGAACTGGTCACCTTGTCCCTACAAATGGATGAGCGCCTGCGGGAGCGCCGCCAGGAGCGCAGCCAACGCGCCGTGGGGCCCCCTCACTCGGTCCCCAGCCGCACGTCCTCTCTCCCCCGTTTTGCGGCCGCCCACTCGGCCCTGCCCCCTCGGGTTCCCATGCTCTCCCCAGCCCCGTCCACCTCTGAGTCAGCGGAGGAGCCCATGCAGGTCGGCCGGTCCCGCCTCTCTCAGGAAGAGAGAGAGCAGAGAATGCGGGGCGGGCTGTGCCTGTATTGCGGAAGACCCGGACACGTCCTCCGAACCTGCCCGGCGCGGCCAAAAGACCCGGCTCGCTAAAGGAGGGGTTTTTGGTGAGCCGTGCCTCGATCCCCCAACCCATCAAGAACCACAACCGGCTGTTCCCAGCCACCCTCTCCTGGGGTGAGGAGTCCATTTCTGCCGGCGCCCTCATTGACTCCGGGGCCGACGAGTGCTTGATGGACATCACCCTCGCTCGTCAGGCCGGCATCCCGCTCGTTCCCCTCGACCATGCCTTGTTCCCCCAAGCCATCGATGGGAGGCCCTTAGGTAGGATCACGCATAGCACTGAATCCCTCACCCTCACCATGTCCGGTAATCACGTCGAGACGGCACGTTTTCTTGTCCTCCACGCCCCCACTGCACCCCTAGTATTAGGTAGGCCGTGGTTGGAGAGACACGATCCCCACATCTCCTGGACCACTGGACGGATTTTGGGCTGGAGCATCCCCTGTCATGCCAACTGCCTACGCTCCGCCCTCTCTCCGTCCAGCGGTCCCAGGCCCTTAGTCTCTCCCCCGGACCTCACTGGTGTCCCCTCTACGTATCTTGACCTGGCCATGGTGTTTAGTAAGGACCGCGCCCTTTCACTTCCTCCTCACCGGCCGTATGATTGTCCCATCAACCTCCTTCCCGGGGCAGCCCTTCCCAAGGGTCGTCTCTACAACCTCTCGGTCCCGGAGAAGGAGGCAATGCGCAATTATATAGCCGAGTCCCTAGCCTCGGGTGTAATTCGACCATCGTCTTCCCCCCTCGCGGCGGGCTTCTTCTTTGTGGCGAAGAAGGATGGTGGCCTGAGGCCCTGTATAGATTTTCGTAGTTTAAACACCATCACTGTTAAGAATAAATACCCACTCCCCCTTATGAGTTCCACTTTCGAGCCACTCACTCACGCCCGGGTGTTCACTAAACTTGACCTCCGCAACGCCTACCATCTGGTTAGGGTCAAGGAGGGGGACGAGTGGAAGACCGGGTTCAACACCCACCTCGGTCACTTCGAGTACCTGGTCATGCCCTTTGGCCTGTCCAATGCCCCCGGAGTCTTCCAGGAGCTGGTCAATGACGTGCTGAGGGACATGATAAATGTTTTCGTGGTTGTTTACCTGGATGATATCCTGATCTTTTCCCCGACCATGGAGGAACACCACCAACACGTGCGCCTGGTCCTACAACGGCTTCTGGAGAATCGTCTCTTCGTCAAGGCGGAGAAATGCGTCTTCCACTCCTCCTCTGTGACGTACCTGGGTAACGTCGTGGAAGAAGGGCAAATGCGCGCCGACCCGGCTAAGATTAAGGCGGTGGCAGAGTGGCCACGACCCACCGACCGAACACAACTCCGGCGCTTCCTCGGGTTCGCCGGGTTTACCCGGCGGTTCATCAAGGGGTTTAGCCAGGTGGCGGCCCCTCTCACTGCTTGTACCTCCACTGTTCGCCCGTTCTCTTGGACCCCTGAGGCTGAGGCGGCCTTCTCCACCCTGAAGGGCCTCTTTACGACCGCGCCGGTGTTGGCCCACCCGGATCCAGCCAGGCAGTTCATCGTGGAGGTAGACGCTTCAGACACGGGCGTCGGGGCCGTTCTCACCCAGCGGTCGGAGGAGGACCAGAAGGTCCACCCGTGTGCCTACTACTCTCGCCGGTTTGACCCTGCCGAGAGGAACTACGATGTGGGCAACAAGGAGTTGCTGGCCATCCACGCTGCCCTCGGAGAGTGGAGGCACTGGCTGGAGGGGGCTAAGCTGCCGTTCCTTGTGTGGTCTGACCACAAGAACTTGACCTATATGAGGACGGCAAAAAGGCTTAACCCTAGACAGGCACGCTGGGCCCTGTTCTTCAGCCGATTCGACTTCACCCTCACCTACCGCCCGGGGTCAAAGAACGTCAGGGCGGACGCCCTCTCCCGGCTGTTCCCGGGGGAGTCCCCGGATATGCCGGTGACCCATGACACCATCCTCCCCCCTACCCGGGTGGTAGGTGTCGTCACCTGGGCCATCGAGTCGGTGGTCAGACAGGCCCAGCGTGCCGAGCCGGACCCAGGTACCGGACCCCGGCACAGACTTTTTGTTCCCTCCACTGTCCGGCCGCAAGTGCTAGAGTGGGGAAACTCTAGTCACTTTGCCTGCCACCCTGGCTCCCACCGGACAGCGGAGTTTATCAGCCGACGTTTTTGGTGGCCCACACTCCGGGGGGACGTTAAGGAGTTTGTGGGTGCCTGCACCATCTGCTCCCGGAGTAAGGCCTCCCATCGTCCTCCTTCGGGCCTCCTATGTCCCCTCCCTATCCCCGGTCGTCCTTGGTCCCACATCGCTTTAGACTTCGTTACGGGGCTCCCCTTATCCAAGGGGAAGGACACCATCCTAACCATTGTGGACAGGTTTTCCAAGGCTGTCCACTTTGTCGCCCTTCCCAAGCTCCCCTCCGCGGCCGAGACTGCTGACCTCCTCACGCTCCATGTGGTGAGGCTTCACGGCATTCCCCACAACATTGTGTCCGACCGGGGCCCCCAGTTCATCTCCAAGGTGTGGCAGGCCTTCTGTAAGGGAATTGGGGCCTCGGTCAGCCTCACCTCTGGATACCATCCGCAGTCCAACGGACAAGCCGAGCGGACCAACCAGGCCCTGGAGGCAGCCCTGCGTTGTGTCACCACCAGCAACCCCGCCTCCTGGGCCAAGTACCTACCATGGGTGGAGTATGCCATCAACACCATGGAGAGCTCCGCCACGGGTATGTCCCCTTTTGAATGCTCCTTGGGCTATCAACCTCCTCTCTTTCCACAACAGGAGCTGGAGGTGGCAGTCTCGTCCACCAGGGTCCACCTCCGCCGGTGTCGGCGCATCTGGAGGACCACCCGGACCGCTCTGCTGCGGGCCACTGAGCGGTCCCGTCGCTGTGCCGACCGGCGGAGGGTGCCAGCCCCGGCCTATCGTCCCGGCCAGAAGGTCTGGCTGTTGGCCCGGGACCTGCCCCTCCAGACCGCCCAGACCTCCTCCCGTAAGCTAAATCCCCGTTATGTTGGGCCCTACACTATTGACCGGATTATTAACCCTGCAGCGGTTCGATTAAACCTTCCCCCTGCTCTCAAGGTCCACCCAGTATTTCACGTGTCCCTCCTCAAGCCTGTTTCCACTAGCCCCCTGTCCCCCCCCGTTCCAGCCCCCCCACCTCCCCGGGTCCTGAAGGATGGCGACCAGGTGTGGACGGTTGACCGCCTACTGGCTGTCCGCCGTAGGGGACGGGGGTTCCAGTATCTGGTGGACTGGGTGGGTTACGGCCCCGAAGACCGGAGCTGGGTGCCCCCGTCCTACCTCGCCGACCCCACACTCCTGGAGGATTTCTATCAGGCCCACCCGGACGCTCCAGGACGGTCGTCAGGTGCCTCCCCTAAGGGGGGGGGGGTACTGTTGTGAATCCCTCATCGACTCCGCCCCCTCCTGCCTCGTTGGCGCTCGTTGAGCCTCATCAGGCTCAAGTGGAGACAGCTGGGTCCAGCTATCAACTCAGGAGGAGGCAGCCCTATAAGAAGCCCCAGAAACCTTCCTCCGACGCTTGATTATTTTGACCCATGTGGTTAGTTGTTTGGCTCTCCCTGTTGTCTATTCTCGTTCAAGTAGTTTCACTTCAGAGTTTTGTTTGTTTGTTATTTTGCTAACCTTAGTTGTTTTCTTTGTTGATCCTCGCTCGCCAAAGGAACCTGCCTCCCCCTGCCTAGACCCCCTGCCTGCCTATCGACTACGTCTCCTGCCTATGTCCCTGCCTGCCTAACGACCACCCCTCCTGCCTATGCCCCTGCCTGCCTGCCGCCTACTCCTCCTGCCTAACCCCCTGCCTGCCTGCCGCCTACTCCTCCTGCCTAACCCCCCCGTCTGCCTGCCTGCCGACTATTCCCCCTCTCTGCTCTGGACTGGTTAGTACACGTACATATTTCAACACTTCACTCATCTACATATCTACACCACACTAGTTTTGCACGCTAGACACTCACACCCAGACACATAGAGTACAGTCCCACTCACACCTCATTTACATTATCCAGTTCTCTGGCATCCACACATTCCCCCCACTTAGGCCCCGTTAGAGTAGGTTTATTCTTTTGTCCATCATTTTAATAAATCCTTTTATTGTTTGTTTGCCTCTTGTGTCCGTCTGTTCTGGGGTTCTGCCACACTTGACTCTTTTGCTAGTGCTACCATAACACATTTATTGTGAAGGTTATATTGTTATCTGTACATGTGACATATATATATATATATATCACGTGACGTTTATGTATAAATATCCGTTTTGGCGCGAATGTTGTTTCAGACAAGTTGATGGATACCACAGTATTGAGGAGTTTGCTGGTGCTGTGAAGATTTTGGTAAATAAACCAATAATATGAACATGTGAGTGTGATAGTCCTTCTTTTTATATGGACGAGGATAATATATTGCACATACAGATGGCGGATCAAGAAACTGAACGTCTTACAGAGATGATTTCAATTTGCGTACGTGCCTAGCTACGGAATGTTTTCTCCTCAATAATCGTGTTTTCACATTCGCAAGCTCTCAACGATCATATTCTGCTGTTGCACAATATTCTACTGCGCCCCATAGTGTCTTGGTGGTAAAGTGCAGGCAGTCAAAGGCATACTGTCATTCACAGGAGATTAATGCTGGTGCATGTAGTTCTTTTGGAAAACGTGTTTATTTTAGAATATTTCTCATATAAATAAATATAAATAATACTCATTACATTTACATTTTTGATCAAATAATGGTTGTGGTAATGTATTATTAGCGACCCCCACAGATGTAGGATTTAGTTTCTCTTAGAGAGAGAGCTGTCAAACACTTGTGATCTGTACATTGTGACATCATAGGTGACATTTTAGTGATGTCATATGATTCTATAGTAAAAACAGAGGAACGCAGTTTCAGACAGTCTTTCATTTCAGTAGGAGATGTAAGAAGTATAGCTAACAAGAGAGAGAGACGATTAATTAAAAGATGAGTTGTGTTCTAAACCAGCTGGGAGGACGCAAATGTGTCTGTGTGGCTGGCCTGGCAGCCGCTGCTGGTTACTACATCTATAAAACCTGGGGCTCTGAAGAGGCCCCTGTTATTATCACTGAGGAGGAAGGTAGGTTACAGTTATCTCTGAACTGCCCTAAACGGAGATAGAACCTTATCATTCTAAGCTCACGAAATGTCAATGTCATTATTCCTTCTAGTCCACCGAGTGGACAAAGTTGGATGGTAATTTAGCTACGGCAAGCATGGCTCGAATTTTACAAATCACGTTACAGTACATAACATCAAACCACTATAATAGAGTGCATTTATTAGTTCAGGGAGCCTCATTTATAAATAAAAATAAATAAAAAAGGACTTGAACGTCATCTCATCTTTGACTTTCACGTAAGCACATGTTTCTAAACGGACGTGAGCATTATTTATAAAACGGGCTGAGATGGTTTAAAGTTGCGTGCTTCCTTCTATAAATACCAACGCAGGTAAAATGAACGCAGGTGAGGTTTGTATTAACGCCCTGTGATAGCGGCTCAATTATGAATGAATGAATGAATGAATGGACTTTATTTGTCATTGCTACAGTACAGGTACCAAACAACGAAATTTAGGAGGGGTGGCTCCCCTGGTGCTAGGAAGAAAAAAACTAAAAACAAGAAGGGAAAAGTAGATATGTACACTGCAGGTTATCAATCATATCTACATTACATATCACATTTGATTATACATATCAGGCGGTCGTGTTGTTAAGAGAGAGGCTATCTTTAGACTCCCCACCAAGGCGAAACAGCGGAAATATCAGTTGTTTTTCAAATGTCAGTTATTTTTCAGATGTCAGTTATTTTTCAAATGTCAGTTATTTGTTCTAATTGGTATTGGTCTCAGGTATCTGTAGTTAGTTAACGTTACAACATCCACGTCTTAACGTTAGCTGGCTAGCCATGTCCTCTGTGCTACCATAGCTACGGTACGTTAGCTCGCTGCTCTCGGGTGCGTTCGTAAACACGCTCTGGAAATCTGACCAGCACTCATGGGAATGCCTCTCGTCCAATCTAATTACTCGGTCCCTTTATGGACGTTGAACCCAGTGTGCGCTCCGGCGCTATCAGAACGACTTTACGAACGCAACCCTTGTCGGTTTTCTATGAATGAATGAATGAATGAATGAATGAATGAATGAATGGCATTCCCATTATTCATTAGTTAGGTTACCACAGAATGAATGAATGGTCTTTATTGTCATTAATATAGTACAGGTACCAAACAACGACATTTGGGAGGGGGGGCTCCCCTGGTGCTAGGAAAAAAAACAAGAAAAAAAAAACAAGCGGCTGAATTAAGACAAGTGCTATAATATAATATAATATAGGGTAGCCGTTCGTCTGGAAGCGGGAGAGGGCAGAGAAGGGTGGCTTCTCTGTAAGTTGCATTTGTAACGTTTGATCATGACAACTAACCAGGCACATGCTTAAATACTCTACTCAAGTTGTAAAAGAAAATCAGGGGAGGTGGTGGATTTGATCATAAGAGGACAATTTTAGCATCCCCACAGCGTCAGTGACTTCAGTGTCAGTAACTTGGTAAAAATGTCAGTGCCGTGCCCCCTCGCACCTTGAAATGGCAGTAATACCACGTTCATTGATAAAATGACATAAAGTATGGAAAGGGGGGGGGGGCGATTTTGACTGTTTTTATCGAGTGCTGCTTATACTGTAATAATATAATGGTCTTATTCTTATATGGCTGCTCACTCCCAGACACCGGGTAAATCCAGTATAATTGAGCGCGTGGCCGGGCAAGGTCCGTTGTGGAACGCACTAGGCATGTTGAAGGGGAGACAGCTCCGGAGGGATATAAAGGAAGACTGAAATACAATCATAAACATCAGTTCCCTTTAAATCTTGAATTAAACTCATTTTCTCGGCTGATAACAACATCGTTAATTTTATTACGAGCCACTTGCATGAATTACACTAGGCAGTGCGGCTCACATGCCTGTAATAACTCCGCATAACCAGTAGGTAATGTGCGTAAGCAAGTTGAATACTCGACGTCGAGCTACGATCGTTTCCACGGTCAAATTGACTCACGTTGAAATTGTATAAATCACTACGTTGACGTGGTTTTCTACGTACGACACGGGTAAGATCAACATTTGATCTAAGCACGTTCTATAAATGAGGCCCCAGAAATGATTACAACACTTGTGTGTTGTTGTGAACCACCTATATAGCCTGTAGAACATTCTAGAAACCCTACCAATAAACATAATCATGTTTGATATTACTAGTCCTGACCGTGGACGGCGTGGAGGATCTGCCAGTGACTCAGGCGTGTGTCCTGACCCACCCTGTGGGAAACCCAGACCTCGGTCAACCAGACCAAGACTCACCCACTGTCCTCATCTGTGAGGTAAGATCTCCCACTAGGAGAGAATGATGACAGTCTCTAGTCTAGGTGTATGTATGTTAGTAGTACAAAGCATTACGTTTATTTTGTATTGAGTATAAAACAGTATTAATGCATTTTAACATTGAGACATATATTTTGTATTGACTATAAAATAGTATTAATGCATTTAAACATTGAGACAAGAAGCTGTCTTCTGTACCCGCTCTCCCAATATCTCAAACTGTGACCCCCCTCCCCAAGAAAAAGTTTCAGGCGCAGCATTTTTCCCCACTTTAAGCCCTGATGCTGGTGCTGCTGAGTAGCCAGTCAGTTTCCCTATCCCCAACCCCCCCTTGTTCCCAGTTATCCTGTGTGTCAGACACCTGACCCTCCCAGCCTGCTTATCTGGGGTTCCCCATCTCTTGCAAGTCTTTCTCCTGCTCCTATTCCTAGCCAATGTGTTCCTCCCTTAGGTGTATCACAACCAATATGGTAAGGGTATTCAACTGCAATCCTTAAGGGCCACAGTCTCTGCTGGTTTTCTTTTTTCAATTGATGTAATGAATCACTGAGAGTGTACACGTCTGGGTTTCCAGATCTAATTCGAAGTATGAAAACCAGGAGACACTGCAGCTCCTGGGGGGTGAAGTTCAAAACACCAGAGGTGTGCTGTGTGAGAACTGATATGGTACCACCAAACTATATCCACTAGAGGGCAGCGCAATACATTAGGAACAGGCATCCTATATTACAAATGTGGGATTAGAGTGTCATTTGATGTACTTATACTACTGCTATGATGGACCTCTTTGCCACGTGTTTGTATAGGGCCCTATTTAAACTCAATACAGACCCTTCCTCAAAGACTTGCGCGATGCCAGGGATATTCAGCAGTTACCTTGTCTTGCAAGTGTATACAGAACACACTCTTTTTGAGCCAGAGTTGTCCTGTCCTATAGGTTGCCACGGTGTCCGAGAAGTCCCGCATCATGGAGCTGGAGAGGGACCTCTCTCTGCGGACAAGGGAAGTGGCCGACTTGCGGCTGCGTCTGGAGTCCCAACAGGTCTCTGAGGGTGCTGACTCCACTGCCTCACCTCTTCTTGAGGAGGTGATCACACTAAGAGCTCAGCTGGCCTCTCAGGAAGCCAATCAACAGGGTGAGCTGACTGAGCTAAAGGAGAGGATGGGGGCTGAAGAGAAAGCCCACCGTGAAGCACTGGCCCAGCTTCAGGCTTCATCCGGGAGGCTCTCCGGTGACAACGAGCAGTTGCGAATGCGCCTGAGCCAAGGTGAGAAGGAAAATGCAGACATCATAGAGTTGTGGCGCTCTAAGCTGGAATCTGCCATTGCCTCTCACCAACAAGCAATGGAGGGGTTGAAGGTGTCCTTCAGCAAAGGGGAAGGTGCCCAGGCGACAGAGCTAGTAGAGACCAAGAGTGCCTTGGAGAGGCTGAAGGTGGACCACAAGTTAGCGCTGGAGGAGGCAGGGGCCAGGCACAGGGCAGGGGCTGCAGTCTTGGCACAGGAGACAGAGGAGCTAAAATCACAGCTGCTGATTGTGTCAGAAGAGAAGGAGCATCTGGATGAGTCTCTGCGGACCAGTGTGGAGAGTGCTGAGGAGCAGCACCTGGTGGAGATGGAGGATGTGCTGGGCAAACTGCATGCTGCTGAGATGAAGGTAAAGGAGCTGGAAGACAACGAAGCAAAGTTAGTCCAGCAGGTCCAGGACAGAGCCAGAGAGGCCCAAGAGCAGGTGGCAGCTATGGCAGCTATGGAGGCCCTGAATTCCCAGGAAATTCAGGGCCTCAGGCTCTGGAGCTTATTTGAGCTCCAGAGCCTGAGGACCCAGCTGGAGGAGGCCCAGAGCCAGGCCCGCTCACAGGGCGTCAAGGTGGGCCTACATCCATCTTCCCATTGTCAATCACCATTTCAATCTCCAAATGTATATCCAATCCCATATGTTATAACTAACACATTTGCCAATTGATCATGGAATACATCTGTATGATACTATCTGTTATAGCTTATCCCTTTCATCAAATTCCTTACTTGAATTTATTTTTATTCATTATTACCCTTTCCTCCATATTTATTTTGTTTACTTATTGTCATTTTGTTTTCTTCAAAATGTCCTCCATGTCCATGCATGGTGTCACCATCTGGCCTGTGCTATAGTTCAACGAGTTAAGCTCTGAGTTGGAAGGACAGCAGCAGAAGCTTCTCTCTGTGCAGCACAGCCTGACATCTGTTCAGCAGGAAAAGAGCTCCTTGGAGCAGGAGCTGGTGAGTTATGGGGCCTACAGAAGGGTGGTGAGGAGCCAGGGGTTGGGCATGGGTGGCATGACTGTTGGGATAGGACTGAAGGTAAGCTCAGGTAAGGAAGAGCATAGCATCATCAGCATGCTAGTGAATGCTACAAAGAATGCAATGTTGTGCTACAAAGATTCATCACATGGTGGTGACACATTCTTCAAGAGGCTAGATGCCTATAGAGGTTTTGACTTATTATATCATCATGGATAAACCATAATTTCAGTCTTTAGTATAAGCATAACTTGGATGTCTCATTATGAATTGTGAGTAATTTTGAGGTGTGTCTTGGAACAACACATTCCAGCATGCACACACATACTAATAACTTGTTTTATTTCCTCAGAAACAAAAACTGGGAGAAAGCACAGATGAGAAGATTAAATCAACACAAACTATGCAAGGTAAATGTATTTACTTGGGTTGATCTTTCATACCCTTTTTGTTTGACAGATCTTACTTGTAGATACATGAAGTAATCTGAATTCAACTCCTTCTTTCAGAGTTGCTTGAGAAGCTTGGCAAAAAGGAGGAGCAATGCACATCTCTCTCCGATGAATCAGAGGCTCTAAGGAGCCAACTTGCAGGTCAGAGCTTTGGCCAGAATTGTGGTGTTTAACGTACAGCACACACACAGTACAAGTCACCATTTATGTGACATTGTTTTTTTGTTCTAGTTGAGTAAAGTGTGAGTAAATTCCAATGAATTGTCTTCCTTATGGGTTATTTTTCATTCCATAAAACACCGGTGTAAGTGTGAATATGCCTGGTTAAAAAGGGGACACGTGATGATAAAAAAATCACAAAATATCACCATTATTGCTCTCCTTGGTGATAAAGTTGTGTTTATGTCCATTGTGTGGGAAAGTTGTCTTTACTGACATGTCCATTGTGTGGGAAATATGCGTATGTTGTAACAAAACGGCGTGTGTTCTTGTTCAGGGACTGACTAGTAGATTTAATTGTGTTTCTCACATTCAGGCCTGGAGAGGAAGCTAAAGGCTGGGGATGAGAAACTTGATCAGATCACAAAGGACGAGGCCCAACTCAAAAGTGACATCTCAGACATGATGAAGTCAACAGGTGATCGCTCAGAACAGCTCACCAAAATGAATGAAGACCTCACTCAAAAAGAAAGGTACATGCCTTTAACAGCCCAAAAATTTTCTGATGAAGTCTCTCGTACATTGCATTTTCAGCAGAGGTGTGTCCTCAAACATGCCAATCCAAATGTTATTTGCTCTGTTGTAGAACAATGAAACGTTAATTTGTATCTTACAAATGTTGATACCTGACTTGCCTTTAGTGTTATTTAAGAAATTACAGTTGTATAATCTTGGGTGATGTTGAAGTGTCTTTACATTGCTTGCTGAACAGAATACAAAATATTCACAAATTACTCATCTTGTACTTGTACTGTAGTTTTAATGCTCATCTCAAATAGTAAGATGTTGCTCATAAAGCATGTGATAGTTGCTATATTAAAGTAGGTCTCACCATATTTCTATCTTGGTTTATCAGGTATTACTGAGGTTAATTTTGTCTCCATATGTGACATGGTCTGGTGAAAAAGTCCCCAAGTAGGGCAAGGTAATTTTTCAGTTCAGAGATTATGAAAGTGCAGATTGTAAGCTTTCAAAGGATGTGTCATACATTCAAAAATAGTTGAAGAAGATTTGCTTATTTGAATGTTGGTATCATCTCGTTGAGCTACCTAGCAGCTAAAAAGAAAACATCGCTATACTGACATGTAACTGCATGTTTAGCACATCAGAACACGCTGATAGAACATCAACATAACTACACATAATTAGATGATCACACAGTCCTTGCTTTTGAACATGAACATTTTAAAACATGTTTGTTTAAAAGCCATGTATCTCTAACCCAGTAGCCTAGGAACAGGACGGCTGGCGATACACACAAATTATAAGTATTTAGTGATTCTAAAACTGTTCTTTGTTATATTGAGTGGGTTTTTCAACACTTCAGACCTCCTATCTGCAAAATTCACTTTTTCACAGACAGACTTATCATGTGCAGCCTGAAGGCCGATTTAAACTTCTGCGTAAAATCGACGCCGTAGCCTTGCGTCGGCCCGCGTGGGCCCGCCTTGCCTACGGAGAGGCTTGACGCGCACATCTCCAAAAATTTAAGAACGCGTCAGTTTCTACGCAACCATAAGCTCTGTGATTGGTCCGCTTGGTAGCACATGATTCCGACTCTCTCGTCGGCCAAAATGCGGAAGCCATGACAGAAATGTCATTTACTTTTTCTGTAATTACTCATTAATAAAGATTATAAAATAAAAATTATGATAACCATCGTATTATCTTAGTTTAGTGTCATTTCAATGGATCATAGAACTTTTATTTACAACAAGCATAACAACAAAAAGATCGCTATTATGCCGCTTTGAGCTTTGAGCTCCGTTGAGTTCCTAACCGGAAGAGGCACAGCACAGGGGCATAGAAAACACACTGCCACCTAGCGATGTGATGGTGTAATTGCAGCGTGGCCTACGCAGAAGTGTAAAGTGCGAGACCCCTTACGTAGATTACGTAAGCTACGCACGTAAATTCGACACAGAACTTTAAATCGGCCTTTACTTTAATTTAAAGTGAAAACCGCAAATCAGAACATTTTGCAGATAGGACGTTTTGCGTTTCGGTCATCGATATGATCAATATTCAGTCTATCATTATTTAAAACTGTCCCATAGAATGAGCCTCTAGTTTGTAGTAGTAGTTTAGTTATCCCCCTCTCCCCCTCCTTTTCCTAGGCAGTTAGAGGAGTTACAGACCCAACTGGCAGAGGAGAAGGAACGGATGGCACGTTCTGAAGAGCAACAACAGCAGGAACTGGGCCGGAAGGACCAGGAGCTGAAGGAGATCACAGACAAACATCAGGGTCAGCTAAACAGCCTGCAGAAGAAAATTGTTGACCTGGTGAGTGATGATCTGGATAAAACATTGAAAGTCAGGGACAATAAGAGGTTGGTGAAGACTACCGAAATGGCTTTGAATGTTATTAGAAATGCCTTTTCTTGAGTGCTGCCACATATTAACCTATAACACATAAATTATAGGGACTTGACCAGACCTTTTCCTGATCATTCTCTCCCTCCCTGTCCCTTTCCTAACAATTGGTGATGTAATTAGTTAAAATGTCTCTCTTCTTATGCATTGTATAGGAAAAGCATGTGCAGCAGTGTGAGACCCAGGCCAAGGAGCTTGAGGCCTCTCAGGAGAAGGGCCTGTCTGAGGCCTCAGAGCGCCATGCACAGGAGCTTCAGGGTCAGGCTAACAAGGCGAGGCAGGAACTGAGCATCTCCAGGGAGAAAACCCAGGAGCTGGAGAGGCTGGTATCTGACTTGCAATCTTATAAGGAGAAGGCCCAGGTAAGCACCAACTTATCATAGCATCATATTGTTTGTCTCCAGTGTATTAGAATCACAGATTCTGTGGAGGTGCTGCCTTTTAGTACCAAATATCCACCAATGCAGTGTTTCCTCTATATGCATTTATTCGTGGCGGGCCGCCACGAATGAATTTCCTCCGCCACTAATTGATTCAGACAGTCCACTTTGATTCAGGCTGCGCAGAAAGGCAGCGAGTTATTATGACCGGAGAACAGAAAAAAAGCAGATTGAAGCTAGATTTAGGCCGCTTCCAGACCTACATTTCGTTACGATTTAGGGCGTAGTTAGTTACAATATGTTACAATGTTGCAATTAACCTCGTCGTTTGTGTTCGCACTGCAATCGAGACTGAATCGCTCTCAACAGGCGCGCGGCGCGAGTCGACGCGCTTTTAAAACAGTTTTGTGATTGGTCCGAATTTAGCGGGACATTTGGATTTCTCTTTTAGCCCGTCGCCGGTGCCTTTAATCCCGTATCCTAATCGAAAATGCAACATCATCAGCGACGACTGTGGGTTATTGCATTTACTGCTGTTCTCTGGTTCATGTTCTTATACCAGTGCTCAGTATAGAGTATTTTAAATGAACATTCGTAATGTATGTCTCTGATGTTCATGGTCAACTAAATCAGCCTATTTTGTGAAACAAATAATGTTCCCGCTAATGGGTTAACCGAGCATTCTCGCACCTAACGTGCAAGCACCTAGCTTCGAACTATTCATAGCAATATGCGCGGGGCAAAAATAATCTATTGCCTCTAAAATCACCACGAACAGAACGGCGGAGGTACGGGTAAGCAGGGCTCATGTTGGTGTCCTCAAAGGTAAGAGTTGGTTTTCTTTAACTCAACTGATAGCATTACCTTGCTGTTGTTGTTTACCGAATGCTCCATCTGACTGTCACACTGTGATTTTACTTGTGTAAACAGTTAATGAGTAACGTTAGCCGGTTTTGTGCGTGTACTCTCATGTAGGCCTACTTCGTATTGATCTTTCTCTGTGTGTGTGTGTATGTAATGCGCCTTCCGCATGTTCCGCTGCAGCTGTAGGATATATTGGTATTTGGTATATTGGTATCACCTTCTATATAAAATCACCTGCTCGGCTTTAATGACTTAACCGCTATTTAAGAAATTATAATTGTTGCCACCCTCTAGTTTTTGGTGAAATTACGTCTTTGTTTTGAGCGCCAGTGCGCACCGCGCGCGAAAAATGAGCGCTCCGCCACTAATATGAAAAATCCTCGAGGAAACACTGCAATGGCCATGTTTTGAGCTGTTAAGTAATGTTTGATTGTTGTAATGCAAACTGTGATTCCCACATGTAGTGGCTATAGACATACAGGATGTTCACATTTTGTTGCCTCAGAGCCTGGAATCTGATTTTATTGTCTTTGTTTCACTGATCTAGACAGCAATACAGAAATACAAATTCTAAATATTTGTAGTAGTAATTTATAAAATAAAATAAAAAAAATACCTGTTTGTAAAAGACCCCCCTCGCTGTGGCTCAAATGCAAATCAATAATTGTGTTTGCAACAATGAATTCAAGTGATGCTAGAAATGTGTTTCTTTGGCTTTACTGCAAAGCATTACGTTTATTGCAAACCCAGCACACTGGTGCACCTTGTCCCATGTGAAGAATAGTGGTAGCTGCAGCATGTTATGGGTGTGCTTGTCACTTGATCAGGGGTCAAGAGAAAGTTGAGAAATTTGCTGAGTTGGTAGTGACATCCTAATCTACACAGTGTGTAATTGTTTTCTATTAAAATCGGGGACCCTACAAGGACAATGATATTCATTCCGATATCACATGAACTATTATCCTTGCACTCAGATGGACTCAATTAAATTGTTGAATAAATGTTTGCATTTTAGCTAATTTTAGGAGCGCCACAGCAAGGGGGGTGTAGACCTTTGCAAACAGGTCTTTACTTCACTTTGTAAGTGTCCAGTAGGCTGTGTAGATCAGTGTGAAAGAAATCCTAATTTAATGTATTTCGATTCCAGCGTCTGGGGCAACAAAAGATGAAAATGTTGAAAGAGGTTGTAGCCTTTCTATAGGCACTGTATATACACTTTATACTACAAATGTCATTGCACATATTTTATTAAGGTTGCTCACCCTGCTTCCTTCTACTACATATTTTGGATGTGTGTAAGAAAATTTGCCTTTGGTCAGGATGGGTGTGAGAAAATGTTTATGAATGTTGGAACCTTGTTTTTTATTTTTTTTATTTTTATGTTTTGTGTTGATCCGAAAAATGATCCGATCCGTGACTCCAAAACCGTGACACGATCCGATCCGTGAGTTAGGTGATCCGTTACGCCCCTAGTAGAGAGACAGACAAGACATCATCATTGTGTCTTTATGTCCATGCATTCTGTGCTATTGTTGCCATGGAGGCCATGGAGGTCAGGTCGTCTGTACTGTGGGCCTCTGGCCATAAGGGTAAGACATGTTTTACTATCCTAGCTTGTCAGTCTGTTGGATTGATAAATGCTAAATGCGATCCTTGGGACGGCCCAACTCTGTCGTCACCCGTTGGGTAAGGGAGATAGATAGAAGTTTATTTTTCCCAGGGGGAACTTTTTGTGGGGTGGTAGGCTACAAGCAACTGTTGGTACTAATCCACATGTCCATTAGAGCCAAGAAAACCATCATTAATAAACAAATACAGTACAAGACAGAAGATTACAACTGAATATGATTGGGAGGAGTCATTGTTCAAGGGCAAGGGTCAAAGGTCACCCCAGAGAACCCACTTAGGGCTTGATTAGGTTTTGCTCGTGCAAAAAAAAAAAAATCACCGTCAGCCCCCAGTTGGACTTTCAAAAAGGAACGTCCAAATGGTGAGTATAATATCCAGTCGATTTCACAGCAGACCTGTGTTCCCATGAAACGCATAAGTATGCTTGATTTACTTTTCCTATTGCAATGAAAACAATGGAATTTCAATGGGGTTGGTTGGCAAAAGTGAAAAAGAAATCCTATTTTACTACATTCACAGTCATCTCCACCCTATCAATTATAGACCACCATATATAATGACATTAATAATAATAATATAATGTATACATATTTAGGCCCTCTCTGGCCCTGGCCCCGCCCCTGGACATAGCTCCGCCCCTGGGGTGTGTGAGTGAGAATAGCAAAGAGGGAGGGTTTGTGATGGTCTTCTCCTGTGTGGCTGTGTGACAGAGAGAGAGAAAGTTTATTGTGAGTTTACTATGCAGGCTGGGAACTGTGTGTGTGTGTGTGTGTGTGTGTTTGTAGTATGTGTGTGTACGTTTGCGATGTTGAATCTAGACTGGTAGATCTTGGCAGACTGGCTACTTGAAAAGTAGATCTTGGGCACCCCTGGTGTATAGTATATCCATCCCTGAAAAAAAAATAAGAGAAAAATGAAATCAGCATCTCTACATTTCTGGCAGCCATTCCATTCCAGTGTCTGTTGAATTCCAACACAGACACACCTTATTCTACTTAGTGAGGTACTGATTAGGTGATGACCAGAACCAAATCTTATTTAACAACAAAAAGTATAAAAACCACTGCTGTGGTCATCACTATCCTCTTAGTCATACTAAAAACAGTGCTAGTTGTACCTCAAAGGTAATTGGAATAATAATTTTAAAAAAATACTGACCATGCCAAAACAGTTGAAACGAAAAGTTTTTGAGTGAGGAAAAGAACTGTTAAGCAACACTCACTCATCAACTTAAGATATGCGCAATTAATCTCTCAAATACCATCATGATTTGTATCCTACCACAGTTTACAAGTCATATAGAGCCTGTTTCAGCTACACGTCAAGAAAACATTAATGATTGGTAATGAAAAATAACTGGCCCCCACAATGAAGGCTTTGCTGCTTGACGCAGTCAGAGGTAACTGCGTCAAGCAGAGGTAAGAGGTAAGCAGAGGTAACTGCGTCAAGCAGAGGTAAGAGGTAAGCAGAGGTAACTGCGGTTCTCGACAGTGCCTTTCTCTAAAGCAGTGGTTCTCAAACCTCTCTTCCGGGACCCCCAGGCCCTCCACATAATATTGGATCTGTTCCACGACCAGCACACCTGATTCAACTTGATTAGTTGGAACAGATCAAATATGTGGAGAGGCTGGGGGTCCCCAAGGAGAGGTTTGAGAACCACTGCTCTAAAGTGAATGAGCCTCGATCTCCCAACTCTCCAAAATCTCTTATTTATTAATACTAACATAGAAGTTGATGTACTTTGTAATTATGTATTTGAGGGGTTGAAAAATCATCTCACTAAACAGGGTCTCTCTCTACCAGGGTGTAAATCTGTATGTGAAGAACCTGGACGACAGCATGGATGACGAGGCCCTGCGCAAGGTGTTCGCCCCCTTCGGAACAATCACCAGTGCAAAGGTGGCGACGGAGGGTGGACGCAGCCAGGGCTATGGCTTTGTGTGCTTCTCCTCCCATGAGGCGGCCACCAAGGCCATGGCTGGCATGAACGGCCGCATCGTGGCCACCAAGCCGCTGTTAGTGGCTCTGGACAATGGCAGGGAGAGAGCAAGGCCCTCACCACCAGCCAGCGCATGGCGAGCCAGGCCTCCAGCCCAGAAGCTGGACCGCACGACCAGAGACAAGGTTTGTGAATGTATTAATACTAACATAGAAGTTGATGTACTTTGTAATTATTGTCTATGTATTTGAGGGGTTGAAAAATCATCTCACTAAACAGGGTCTCTCTCTACCAGGGTGTAAATCTGTATGTGAAGAACCTGGACGACAGCATGGATGACGAGGCCCTGCGCAAGGTGTTCGCCCCCTTCGGAACAATCACCAGTGCAAAGGTGGCGACGGAGGGTGGACGCAGCCAGGGCTATGGCTTTGTGTGCTTCTCCTTCCCTGAGGCGGCCACCAAGGCCATGGCTGGCATGAATGGCCGCATCGTGGCCACCAAGCCGCTGTTAGTGGCTCTGGACAATGGCAGGGAGAGAGCAAGGCCCTCACCACCAGCCAGTGCATACAGAGGACGGCCAGCGCCCACGCCACGCCATTCTGCATCCCTAAGGCCCAGACACTGAGAAGTGTGTGAGGGGTTGGATTGGACTCTCATGGCCAAACACACACACACACACACACACACACACAGTCACACAGTCACACATACAGACAATACACAGAATACACAATAAAATTATTTAAATTTAGATTCTCTCCTATTGACTTATTGTTTGCCCCAAATACACCTATCGCACTAAAGACACCTAACTTGGCTATATGACAAGCTCTTTTGGAGTCGGTGTGTGTACACAGGTGAAATAGGATGCTGACATCCTGATAGATATATTTACCTGATAGTGAGCCTGAGAGGTATTCCAAGAGCTTTCCACGGAACCTCATCGGATATATGCTATCAGATATATGCTACACAATAGGGCTGGGCAAACGATCATTTTTTTTCTTCCGATAATCGTAACGAATTAACGATCAATTATCGATTAATCAATAAGCTTTTTTTGTATATATATATTTTTTTAAATAAAAAAAAAAATCGGGAAAAAAAAATAGGGCAGAAATAACAAGCATGTTTTCCTTGGGGAAAAAACTTTATTTGTGTTGCTATTGCACACATTCATTCATTCACATCCAAACTAGACACTACAGTCAGATAACAATCCTCTTAAACAAGGCAGTGAGTAGCCTAAATTGTTTAACTTAAAAACACATTTTACGTTATAAATAAAAATATAGAAAATAAGTAACTCACCATAGGAGCAGTAAAAAAACAGTTACTCACAAATAGGAGGATGACTGAAAACGTTAGTGTCCTTAAGAGCGTCCAGCTTAACTTAAATTTAAACTCCAGCGAGAGACTGTAGGCGGCAGGCCTACTGGTTCTTGTTCAGAAAGATGATCATGTTAACATGTTCAGGGGTGAGAGACGAACGCAATCTGGTGACACGTGGACAAACTAATTTCCATTATTATTATTCTAAAAAAAAAATAAAAAAAAATAATAATAATAATATGATTATCGATCAAAATATTTTGTGATCGACCAAGACCTTATCGATCAATTAATCGATCATTGATGCCCACCCCTACTACACAATTACCATCATGGCATGGATCAAAATAAAGCTTCTGCAAAGCTTCTCTGGACTTCATGAAATGCATTTATGCAACGAAGTGTGTCTATAGGTTCTAAACTTTATGTCCACTATCGCAGCGAGTAGGACTGGGGCGCTCAATACACACACACACACACACACACACACACACACACTTGTCTGACATGGGGAATTAGCCTCCTGTGTTTGTGTGTGAAGTCTTTCTAATCTCTGATCTCTTGGATAAGAGCTCAGATGTGCCAGAGTTAACCTGTAGCGGGGCGTCCGGTGTCCTGGTGTCATTTTACGCACACATTTTCAGGTTGGTTCAAGACGGTTGCATATTTTAAGAAATAAATAACATTTTAAGTAATTTTTTCTGAGTTGGGTTGTCCCACTCACATTTCATTTTATTGGACAGATATAGTAAAGACAGACAGGAAAGTAAGGAGAGAGACATGTCAGCAGGGCATGGGCCAGACTCGAACCCATGCCAACATGGGCACATGTGTGCACTGTAGACAGCGGTGCCAGACCACTGGACCACCACAGGCCACGGTTGCATATTTTCTGACTTATATATCTTCTTCACTACTTTTGTTTTCCCCTTTGCTTCTGGGTTTGGATATCGTGTCTGGACATGTGTGTGTGTGCGTGTGTGCGTGTGTCTGTCTGTGTGTGCATGTGCGCGTGTGTCTGTGTGTGTCTGTGTGTGTGTGTGCGCTTTCATGTACCGTATGTATGTACTTTTTTTTACTGTCTAGCCTGGGGAGCTGTGACCAAGGTCTCTTTTACAAGGGAGCCATGCAAACAGAAGAGTAGATCATGGAGAGAGACACGGACAGTACAAACACGCAGACAATGAAGACAGTAACAGCCATGTCACAGTCAGAAACAGACAAAACACAGACAGCAAGACAAGACACAGAGTGAAAAGAGGACAGATGGAGAGAGAACAGAAGTGGGTTGATAGTACAGGCATTATACAATATGACCTCAGACAAATTGCAACAGAAACTCTTTCAACTGTCCTAGTCTCATGGATATGTCCTTCATAACATATCAAAAGTCTTAAGAAATCCAAGTGGTGGAAAGTATTGAAAAATACTGAAACTGGTGATGCCACAATTTCCCCTTGACGCCCATGTTAAATAATGTTTTTATGCATGTCTTCTTGTCTGATGTCCACACAAAGTGTTCAATACTGTCCACAATCACCCAGAAACTGTTTTACATGAGACATGGAGTTGGATGCAGTACTATATGTGTGTAAAAGGACATTCTTAACCCATAGATGCATACAGGTAAGTGGGTCAAGAGGAACCAGTGGGTTCGTTTTCTTGCAATATATTCGTAATGAAAGGTTTTTATCATTTCATATTCCAGGTATTCCTAAAAATATATAAATCAGACCATCTAACCCTAACCCATTTAAAAAAAAAAAAGATTTACCTTTTACACTTTTTAAGTATTTTTTGTATTACTAGCCCAAGCTTCCATAAGAGGGTCAAAGATACCTGCATGCATCTGATCTGGATGAAGTTGCTGTCCTCTATGCACAGTTGATGGAGGGATCAGTGTCTGCAGAGAAGGCTTGCAATGCTGATGTGATACTCAGAATAAAGGAACAACTCAAAAGCAAAAGTGAATACTTAAAATCCTGTAGCAGGACAGCTGCCCTCTGGTTGCAGTACATGGATACGGTGGACATACTTCGCAAGTTTCTGAGAGCTGAACGTACTGGCAATTGGGCACTGCACCTTGTCTGTCTCAAGAGGTGGTGGATCACAATACCCAAGACAATAAATCAGCCCTCAGATCTTCAGTTCTAGTTGTGTGGTGAAACCCTCGGCCACCATAGTACAGTAGGTGATTGGGTCCATCCTTCTGTTCTGAACGATGAAACCATAAGGACTGTTGTCGCTGAACCGGAAGTTGATCGGGTGTTTCATCATTTTCAGCCGCCGATGTTGGGGTCCAGGAAGTTGTGTTCGCTGTCCGACCAGTACTCCTCGTCGCACGGGTCCCCCCTCTGGCTCTCGGCGTCGCTCTCCGTCCGGTTGGGGTCCCAGCAGGCCTGGGGATCCGGCGGCTGCAGGGCGTCGGGGAAGAGGCGCCCCTCCGGGGCCGGGGACGGGGTTCCGGCCATGGAGCCTCCGCACGACTTCCAGGCGTTCTCCTGGAGCCCCAGCGGGGTCGAGCCTCGACTCTCTACCGCCTTGGGCCACATCTTGTCGGGGAAGCCCCCTCCGGCTGGGTTGCCGTACCCCATGGGCCAGGCCTTGGGCTGGGGGCTGGGAGCGGGGCTGTCCCAGTGGCGGGGGGTGCCTGGGTGTGGGGAGGGAGAGGGGGAAGGGGCGACCTTCAGTGAGGGTGATGGGGAGGGGGCGGGAGAGGCCATAGGGGTGTTTGGACCGGGGTAAGTGTTCCACTGCTGCTGCTGCTTTTATTGCCTTGCTGGGGGTGAGGGGAGCCAGCGTGCCGGACCTCCGTTTTGACGACCGCGGTCTTCTCCGGCGTCTCTCCCAACACGGCCGCCTTCTCCTGCTGCTTGCCTTTCTTCTTCTCCGAGGTGGCCTTCTTGGCCTCCAGGCGGCGCTGTCGGTAGGACTTGGCCGGCTCGGGGAGCTTGCGGACGGCGCGGCGGAAGTTGTCCAGCACCTGGATGGTGTCGGACTTCATCTTCTGCCGCTGGCCCTCCTCGCTGCCGTGCTCGTCGGTGAGCGAGACCTTGTAGAGGGGCAGCACATGGAGCTGCTCGTCCTCGGGGATCTCCCCCACCTTGCGGTTGTCCTCTTTCGTCAGGGTGCACACCTGGGAGAGAGGCGGTGGTGGGGGGGGGGAAGGGGAAGGGGAGAGGAGAGAAGAAGAAGGGACAAGGTTTAGTGTCTGCTGAGTCATCGTGGCGGTGACCGGGCAGGGGGACGTTGTACTGCGGACACACACACAAGTCTCTCTGGCAACTACCCCCCTGAGAAACAGACGAACGACCTAAGAACAACATAGACATGCACAGATAGAGTGAGAAGGAGCGAGAGAGAAAGACAGACAGAGAGGCAGACAAACAGAGAGACAGATGGACAGAGAGAGACAGACGAACAGACGAGAGAAAGAGAGCGCGAGAGAGACAGAAAGAAAGAGCGAGAGAGAGCAAGAGAGAGAGAGGTAGTGGGGGGTAGTGGACGTCGACGCATCGTCCCAGCCCTACTTACAGGATAAGCTGTTGAACTCAGACATACCCTGTCTGAGACCAGAGTGTTGTGGAATTTAACGTGTATGCAGAGTGAACATAACACACTCCGGCTTATATGAGAGAGGTCACTTAGAGTACCGAATGGACACAATTGTCTCATGTCAGCGCAACCAAGATCTCTCTGGCTTCCCAACTGTCTGTTGAAGAACCCGTCGGAAGACAATGGTATGGGCTGTCAACTGATTATCATGTTGGGATAACAACAATCCCCTTCAATTCCTCTATTAAGTTACATTTACCCATCTGTCTTGCATTGTTGAATATAATAAACGTGTAATAACAATGAACAGATTTCCGAATTACACCTAGCGGAGTAGATATCACAGATGCCAATACCAGTGTTTCCTCTATATGCATTTATTGGTGGCGGGCCGCCACGAATGAATTTCCTCCGCCACTAATTGATTCAGTCCACAAAAAAATAAAAAAAAATAAAAAATAATCCACCTCTGAACATTTTAGCTGATTTAAATATATCTGATCCTAGATCAGCGCTATAATGGATGTTGACTAAAAGTGCACCTAAATCCACACCCATCTCTCTCTAACCGCTGATCCAAAATCAGATTAATGACATTAAACATTCAGTTGACGACGTGACACAAGGGCTACTCCTGATTGGTCTAAATGTGAACCGGCATGAGAACCGTGCAGACTCAACCATCCCTGCTGAAAAACTGTCGCAAGTTGAAGAACTCGCGGAAGTTGGAAATACTCGGAAACTTTCGCCAAGTTGGACATACTTTTCCTGTTGTGTTTGAGACGGAGCCAAGACTGCTCGTTTGGAAGGACATTGGATCCGTGAGTAACGTAAACCTTCAGAGCTGATGGATGGAAACCGGTATCACAAGTTTATATTCTGTATATTCATATATTTTTTTTTTTTCATCCTCCCTCTAGTTTTGGTTGAAATTAGGTCGTTGTTTTGAGCGCGCGTGCACCTGGGTTTCCGTTAACCGGCAATTACCGGTCTTTGTCCGGTAAAATTTGTTGAAGTCCGACAAATTGAAAAGTCGTCGGACATATTGTCCGGTGAAAATAATTCCCTTTGAATACAATTCGCTAAAGTTCACATTCTGATTCCTTCTATTTTAAAAAAGACGAATATATAGGCTATGTATTTCTTTTATTATGATTAGTGATGCTCCGATCTGATCGGCGCCGATCGGTATCGGCCGATATGGCCTTGATCGGTTTTGATCGGAGTTCTCAAAACGGCCGATCAAACATGACCGATCAGTTTACAAAATGGCGTCGCCAGTCTGGAAATATTACACAGTGTCGGAAAGAGACAACAAATATGCCGTTTGTAATGTCTGCTCAAAAGAAATACCTCGGGGAGGAACGCACGCAAGGTCTTTCAATACCACGAATATCATACGGCATTTGCTGCGTTCGTCGATTCGCTCAGAGAGCGCCGAAGCGCACACTGGGCTCGACGTCATAAAGGGACCGAGTGCTTTGATTGGACGAGAGGCGTTCCACGAGTGCTGGTCAGAGTTCCAGCGCGACTTCACGAGCGTAGTGTAGGTAGTGTTCACCGACGTCATGTGACCCCGCGAGCAGGAAGTCACTTGGCCCATAGCAACAACAACTATTAGCGCGTGAGTTTTAGGTCTTCCTCTGTGCACCTTGCACAAGTGTAGATAGCGAGCGACTTTTCAGCAGCAGGACATATTTTAGATGATAAGAGGAACAGGCTGAGTGCCAAAAACGCTGAGATGCTTGTATTTCTCAAGGCTAATCTGCCAGTGATGCTGCTTAATCAGAAGTAAGGTTTGAGTCTGAAATCTCCTTAGGTGCAATGTTTTGTTTTTTTGTTTTATTGATTATTGCTGACTTGCTGTCTTATCTCCTAAATATGACTTGAAACTGACTGACTTGAAACAGTATTTTATATTTGGCTATAGCCTGTTTATGTTGCAGTTTAGTTTGGGTATGTTTATTGTTCCTCAGGAAAGCTACAGTTACAGTATAAGCTCCAAGTTCTCTAAGAGCCCCTAGTTCCTCTCATTCGAGTGGAATGTTGCACATTTGATGTGACAGTGTACATTTTATTTATTATGATTTTTATTTTCACATTTTATTTGTTTTTCCTGAAGTAAGCTACAGGTGGTTGTGAATTCAATAAAACAGATGGTCGTCAATTCATGATACTTTCTCATCTCCTAATTTCATTTAAATACTTAATATACAATGTCAATGGTGTTAAGAATAATTTAAAACATAAATAATGCTACACAATAAATAGAATGCTTCAATTGCCATTTTCGACGCTGTGATCGGTGATCGGTGATATCGGATCGGCAGATCACTGATTCCAGTGATCGGTGATCGGTGATCGGCACCAAAAACCCTGATCGGAGCATCTCTAATTATGATATGATTTGACACCGGCATGATGATGACTCCTAATGTGTAGGCCGGTCTATGCGAAACAGCGCACAGGTGCCACATGGGATTGATGCCAGATGGGATTACAGCTTAACCAGTCTATTACCGCTTAAACACAGTAGCCCATTCGTCGGTAACCCATGCCTATCTGGCAACCCTGCCAACCCGTCCACCATAGTAATACGCAAACGTTGCAGCTCAAAGTGCACCATAGCGAGCGATTAAATTAATGGAAAGATGGCATTCTACTCCTTTTACAAGCACTCAGCCAGCAGGACCAATCGCCTCCGTCAGGTGACAGCAGATCTCAGCGACGAAGACATGACGAGCCTAAAGCAGCCGTGCGCTGTCCGCTGGCTATCCTTGCACAGGGCAGTGGAGGGTATAAAACGTAACTGCTCTGGTGATGGAGCTAAATCAAGAGGCTGTGGGAGGAAATGCCCAAGCCATCCTAGGTCAAATCCAGCCGTATAGCTTTATCGCCTGGACTCACGCACTGGCTGATGTGCTACCGGTGATGACCAAACTGAACTTGGTTTTCCAGAAAGACGACGTCAATCTGGCCATGATCCGACCAATGGTTCACGCATCCGTAGCGGCACTAACACAGCTACGAGATGCCCCAGGCCCAGAAGAAGTGAAGTTCCAGGCGGACTGCCAAGACGGCCTGTACAATGATGTCAGAGTGACACATGTAGGTGACCGGTCCGTTCAGGCGTTTAAAAATGCCCGAGCACGCTACATCCAGCATCTAGTAGATGCACTACACGAGCGATTCCCCGAAGATTCCCTAGATGTACTGAACAGCTTCGACATCCTTCTGAACCCCTCCCAATACCCACAGACGCAGGATGGTAAGTAGAAGCTAGCCTGTTTAATTAAGTTGGTTGCAAAATGCATAGTATAATTCTTAGGCCTATCCTTTTTGAATAACCTAAAATGCTTGTCTAAATTGCGAAATGTAGACTATGGCCGCCGCCCATCATAATAACATCTAATAATAATTATCATCATCATAATAACAATAATAATTATTAGGCTATAATAACAACAATGATGAAAACAACAGGATAACATTTGAACCTTCCTACTTTTCAGTTAATCTGGCTGTTGATGTCATTTTGTCATAAAAAAAAATAGGCCATCACTGATTCATTATCACTCATTCCGTCCCCTCAGCGCTTGAAGAATATGCTAAACCGGCCATCCAGACCATCATTGGTCATTTTGGCCAAGAAATGACCAGCGATGATGACTCAGCACCAGCCACAGCCCCGGTCATCGATGCCACAAACGTGCAACGAGATGCCATCGGTGTCATGACAGCAGGGGCGTGTCCAGGGGGGGGCCAGGGATGGCTCGTGCCACCCCTGAAATCTGATTGGCCACCCTAGGTGCCACCCTGATTGATTGGCTATCTGCCTAGTCACTCAGAGCAGAGGCCACTTCGCGCCACGAGACGAACTTTTCGAACAGAACACATTTTTGATCAGCGGTATTATCTTGCCCAATTCACCAATTCAACAGTGTCACCCATGCACATATAAAGAGTTATTAGTAGTAGCACAGTGTGCTCTACCCTCGACAGTAATGCTTCGTCATACATTCTATACCAATTAGAACATGCGTTTGGTTCGTAGCTAGGCATTTACAACAGCAGTTCAGATAGGATCATACAGTCTTCATTATGTTCTGCAGGTTGTGAAGTACACTCTCACGCAAAAAAACAGCAAAACAATTGACTGTAATTCCTAATCAACAAGGCCAAGGCTATTATGTAAAACTAGGTTTTAACAACCATTTATAATAAAACAAATATTTATATATTTAGAGTGTATAAGATATTTCCCCCACAGTAGAGTAAATTGTACAGGAAACTTGAAACTTAGCAATTAGAAAAAATTGTAAGAAAAAGAAAGGAGAGGCAGCTAGTTTTTTATGTTAATGTAACATATGTTTAAGAATTATTGTTTTTCCTTGTACCTGTACAGTGTTTTTTGTTTTGTTTTGTGTTACAATTGGAGTGCCTGCATGTTACACAATGTGCTGGTTTGTTTAAAGAATAAAAAACATCTGAGTTTAATATTACATTTGTATGGAGCCACTCTGTTGTGTTGTGATTGGTAGCACTGGGACTTTTAAGGGATTGTAATTTTAGGGTGTGTTCTCACTAGAACATTTGCTTCACTTGGAATCAGAGTTTAGGATAAAATTCGCTTTGCTCTGCGTTGTTTGGAGCTGTGAGAACGCACATTCGAAGTCACTCCCGGAGCAAACAACCAACACATGCTCCGGCGCTTGAAAAGGGTGGTTTCGCTCCGGTTAGAAACGACATTTACATTTACATTTTTGGCATTTAGCAGACGCCTTATTCCAAAGCGACTTACAATCAATACATTTGAATACTAAGCATGTGAATCAGCAGTCCACTATTCGTTGCAGGAAGAGTACTCTAGCTCGGGCCCGGGGCCACTGATAGAAGGAAAAACCTTCTCCCTATTATCGCCTTCTACTATTTTTATTTTTTTATTTTATTTATTTTTTACTGGAGAAACTGAGAAACAGTACAAGGGGGGCAGTAGAAGTTCTTAGGGACACAGTAGAGGGGAAAGCGGGTGTCTTTAGGAGACGTAGTGGTGAGGGTCAGAAGATGTCTCAGGAGGAGCAGTTAAGATGTAACCTGAAGAGATGGGTCTTCAGTCTACGACGGAAGATGGGTAGTGACTCTGCCGTTCTGACAGCCGTGGGGAGCTCATTCCACCAGCGGGGAGCCAGTGTTGTGAAGAGACGTGATCGGGCAGCCCGACTGCTGTGTAGAGGAGGTGGGGCCAGTCGGCCAGCCGAGGTGGAGGAACGGAGTGAGCGGGCAGGGGTTTGGGGGGTTACCATTTCCTTCAGGTAGGCAGGGGCTGTCCCTTTAGCTGCCTGGTATGCAAGCACCAGGGTCTTGAATCTGATGCGAGCTGCTATCGGGAGCCAGTGCAGGGTGCGAAGGAGAGGGGTGACCTGCGAGTATTTGGGGAGGTTGAATACCAGCCGGGCAGCAGCATTCTGGATGAGCTGCGGAGGTCTAATGGCTGAAGCGGGGAGCCCAGCCAGGAGTACATTGCAGTAAACCAGGCGGGAGATGACCAGTGCCTGGGTCAAGAGTTGCGCTGCCTCTCTGGTAAGGAATGGTCGTATCCTTCTGATGTTGTAGAGGAGGAATCTGCAGGAGCGAGCCGTTGCTGCAATGTTCTCCGCACAGGATAGTCGGTTATCCAGGATCACTCCAAGCATCGAGGCTGTCCATAGGAAAACAACAGCGCATGCGTGTTGATCTGGATAACAGCGGGACGAACGGGCAGTTTTCTATTTTCCTGACCAATCAACTACCACGTCTGTTGCTTCAATTGCCTATGTTACTTTGTTTACATAAAGGGCTGTGAGAACGCAAATCAGAAATAATTTATGCAACAATGTTGCAAACTCATCCGCTTGCTCTGGGTCATGATTCCGATTTTCATGTAAGAACATGACCTTGTAGCCCAATTAAAGTATACAATGGGGAGTGGAGACAGAAATGGTAACAAAAAGCACAAAATGGTGTGTACAAATTCACCAGAATGCAGGGAATTAAGTGTTAAATTCTCAAAATTGTGCCACCCATGCATAACAAGGTGCCCCACCTGGGCCACCCCAGTGAAAAAGGTCTGGACACGCCACTGCATGACAGCGCTTCGTGGTTATGGGGGCTTGCGTTTCTCAACAGCCTGCGAAGTCCTCATCCGAGACTTCAGCGAAATTTACCCAGAGTGGGCCACACTGGCCAAGATAGCCTGCTTGATTCCCGTCTCCAGTGTGCCCTGCAGAACCGAATTAAAACTGCGGACCGAAGTCGCCTTGGGGAGGGCAAGGTCACACGGCTAATGCGCATTGCAAGTTGCGGAGAGACACTTTGCAGCTTTGATTTCAAGTCCGCAGCTGCACGCTTCAATGCTGCCAAAAAGCGACGTAGGCCTAATAAGTAGCTGAATTATATGAGCAGCCATTGTTATTTTCAGAGTTTTTACTCTAGGCTATCCCCTATCTATCTGAGAAAAGGCATAGGCGATAGGCCTAGGCTGTAACATCGAACGGAAATTAGCCTATACATACGCATTGCAAGTTAATTTGAAGCCTATTTATTTTCAAAGAGTTTTATTCTATTTTATTTTATCTGATAAAAGGCATATGAACGGAAATTAGGCTAGCCGTGTCACGCCAGAAGCCTACATGCTTGCACTGTTACTGTTCAATAAAATGTTATACATCTAGACATTGTGGTATTTCTTTATATACGTATCCCAGATTGCCTATCAATTGTTTCTCAATAAACAGTTATGTTCTCCCCATTGTCATACTCCCGAGCTAAACGAAATGCCTTCCCAACCAGCGAGACCTGGTTATAGAAATGACGTTGTTTTATTGATTTAAAAAAAAGGGTAAAACTGGAAAGAGAAAATAGAAAACTCACATTAATCCCAAACAATTTAACAAACTTCAGTTAACGTAATGTGGAGTCCGTTCATTGATCGATGCTGTCTGTTCAGTTCCCAGTGAGGCGCCCGTTCAGCGCTGGACCCGTTCAGCGCTGGATTTGACGCATGGCATAGCGCGCATGCGTCAAATTATGTTATATTATTATATAGCTCGCATCTAATCGTATCGGATGAGAAATAGACATTAAATGGCATATATAGGCCGCTACACAACAGTAATCACCGCGACAAACAGCTATATTAGATTTGAAGAAAAAAAATATGATTTTTATTTTTTTATTTTTTATTATATTTTAATATGATGACCGGAATATATCACGTTTGTCCGGTAAATCGAATTCTTCCCGGACACGATGTCCGACGGCAAATTTTTCTAACGGAAACCCTGGCGTGCACGCGGGCTCTCCGCCACTAACGTAAAAATTCCTGGAGGAAACACTGCACTGCTATGTTTAGCCAACTTGAATGCCAACATGGCCATCAGGGTTTTTCCTGGCTCAAAATGAGGCGGAGGTGGTACCAGTGGTGTTTGACATCGGGGGGGACCCATGAAGCAGGGCTGTCTGGGGGTCCTTAAACATCAAACACTTAATTTCTTGCATTCTGGTGAATTGATATGCACCAATTTGTGCCCTTTCTGCATCAATTTATGGTGGAAATGTAATTATTTATGTAAAGGAAAAAAACAATATTCAGGCACCAGATGACCATTCAAAATATAATGTAATATAATGCAATATAAGGCTCTCAGGCATTCTGTACTTTCAAATATGTATTCTCCTTGAGCAGTCAACATACTATCAGCTATTTCGCTAGCAAAAACGAAAGCTAACTTATTTGCGAAACAGCGCCCCCGCCACCACGTCGGCGCAGTGCCGCAATTGCAGTTAGAATTTTTTTGCGACTTTGCGACGCACCGACGCACATTACGCAAGTCGAAGTATTGACGTAGTCGACGCGTCATCCCAGTCCTAACACACACACATACACACACACACGCACACACACACACGCACACCTCTAAACTGGGGTCCTGAACCAGCATCCATGCATTACCTTGGAGGCCTCCTCGTGCAGGCTGCAGTACTGGATGCTGCGAGAGCGACCGCGGACAGAGCTCTGGGGCCTCTAAACACATTAAACACACAAGTTAAATGCCAAATGACAATGACATGATTGACACCAACCAGTCTTCAATCATGTCTTCATCTACTCTCCACCAGTCCTGTAGCTCCCTCTACTGGCCAGACGCTGCATGCTCCCCACAGGGGGCCCAACAGTGTTTACACAATTTAGTCTGGCAGTATTGTTGTTAATAGGACCACAGTTATAGTCTGGCAGTATTGTTGTTAATAGGACCACAGTTATAGTCTGGTAGTATTGTTGTGAACAGGTCTACACAGTATAAATCCTGATTTTATGACATTATAATTGTACTGTGACCGTCATATTTTTTCTCCGCCAACTTGGAATGGATCTCTTATCCTTTAACACCCTAAGGAGAGACATGCACCATGCATGTCCATATGCAATGTTGGACCAATCAGACTTACAGGTTAAGTTAATTTTTATAAGTTTGGCCAGATTTTGCACCTTCAGAAAAATCCATCATGGCGGACCTTATCGGTTCTTGAGGCAAATATGTTCCCCATGAGGAAAGACACATACGTACCAAGTGTCATACATCCGGGGTGGAAATGCCAGCATTCTGAAGTGAATTATTTACTTTTGGTTATTATAGCGCCACCTATGGTTTAATCATGGTCATTCTTTCTGCCATAGTTACTGATGCTCTCTAGTTGTGGCATGCACATTTAAAGCATTTTCGGTCAGGGACTTTTTGAGCTATTTGACCAAAGCGGGGAAAAAGAATAATAAGGAGTATACCACCAATAACAATACTGTTCCTACGTAGTAGTAGTAGGAACACTAATTAAGACAAGTATCCCAGTTCTAGTGGCAGCTGTCATGTGAAAAAGATAGGATACTACATGAAAACCATTGTCTTTTTCAACATATTTAAACATATGGACATTTGATTTTCATTTGAACAATATTGATGGATGGAGGTTATAACTAATCAAATGAAACAGAAATTATTATTTTCTTAAATATTTAATCTATTTGTAAAATGGAATTAATGGAAATGCAATTTTCTTGTGAGCAAAAACAAGACACCCCCCACATGTATTGCTACTTTGTGTATTGCTACTCTGTGTGTAAATGATTAGAACATTGTTAGAGAGGATTTTGGAGTAGCCTGTCTTATTTAAACCTCAGACATTTAGTTTGGTTTGCTCTTGATTGTTGAAGTGAGTGGTGTCACCATGGAGAGATAAATCGAGCTCTCTGAGGCCTGCAGAAAGAGGGTTGTAGATGTGTATGAGTCTGGGAAGGGATTTATAAAGATCTCCAAACAATTAGAAATCAGCCATTCCACTGTCCTGAAAATAATTTACAAGTGGAGAACATTTAAAACAACTGCCAACATGGCCAGGTCAGGCCGTCCAAGCATGTTCAAACACCATGACTTCTGGAACAATGTGTTTTGGATGAAGTATTTATGCACAGTAACAGAAGACTTGTTTGGTACAAACCAAAGACAGCATTTGAGCACAAGAACCTCATAGCAGCTGTGAAGCCTGGGGGTGGAAATGTAAGCAACTTACCATGAGAGGAAGGGGGTTGTGGAGTACCCTGTACCAGTGGTAAATGTCTCCACAACCCCCTGCCCTCGAATGGTTCATTGCTTTTCTACAAAAGCTACCACATAATATAAAAAAATACACAGATGTAACATAATAAAAAATACACAGTTGTAAGTTGTAACATTAAATTCATTTCTTTACAATCATTAATCATTTCTTGACTTACTTGACTTAGGTCCTTTTTCTTCAGGGGGGTATTCCATCAATATCGCTAAAAGAAAATCCAGGTTTAGTCTGACAAGTCTCGCGAGAGTTCCTAAAAATATCCAGGCATATTCTGATAAGTCTCGCGAGAAGTTATCAAAAATAAGCCAGCATTTTCCTTTAGCGACGTTGATGGAATACCCCCCGGGTGTGAAGAGTAGGGCCTCTAACGAGTTGACGCCACCGGTCTCTGTCCCTCGCCACAGCGGCCGCCGCCTCCCGGGATCTCAGACCCGGCATGTCCCGCTGCCTCTCGACGGTTCTCCTCCAGGTTTCTTTGGGGCGTCCCCCTTTTCCTTCGTCCATCATTCAGGGGTCCATCTGAGGGCTATTATATATTATATTATATGCGTTGATGGTCATCCGGGATTTTCCTCAACACGTGGCCGATGTACTTCCATCTTCTCTTTCTGATCTGCGTGCTTACTTACCATCTCTATTCATAGCTTTCAGTCACGTGGTTTCTTCCCTAGCAACCACCAACCTGACGGGCAAAAAGTATCATAGCAACATGGCGAGTGGACGCAAACGGTTAATAAAATACAAAGGTTCCATCTCACAAAACATAATGGAATGTCAAAACTTTGACGCTCAATATCTCTGAACTACCCTAAACGGAGATAGAACCTTATCATTCTAAACGGAGATAGAACCTTATCATTCTAAACGGAGATAGAACCTTCTCATTCTAAACGGAGATAGAACCTTATAATTCTAAACAGAGATAGAACCTTATCATTCTAAACGGAGATAGAACCTTGTCATTCTAAACGGAGATAGAACCTTCTCATTCTAAACTCACGAGTTATCTTCAGTTGATGGATTTGACTTAGGGGGCATTCATTTGAAGTAACGTAATGAACATACAAGTAACAACAACAGGTTAATGCAGCCAACCAGCCAGCCAAGCAAAGACCATGACTATGCCCAGTTTATGCATTATACACTCTAATATAATTGTTAGATTGCCAGGGTATTCGCTACAGGTTGTTGTATACATATACGTTTAATACGAAACTCGATCAACCGGGCGTTCGGGAGTTCTACCGCTGCTGGACGGAACTCCCGCTGACAGCGGGTCGAGGGGATATTTCTACCCGGGAATTCGCTCATTGCTGTGTCCACGGTGATAGGAGTGGAGGATCGACTCCATTCAAAAACTTTTCGATTCCCTGGTTTCTCCTCTTTCCGAACACGTTGGAATTTTTACCGTAACCCCCGGAGAATCAAAGTTATTAAGCCGCAACGGGTGCCTCCTTGACCGGCTTTGACCGTGAATAACACCGGCTATGGAGGTGCTACAAACACCGTTTTAATTTCTCTAAATTCACCATCAGTATACGGTCATTTTGAGCCCTTACACACCGCGCTGACACCCCGAGAACATATACTTTTAATACGAAACTCGATCAACCGGGCGTTCGGGAGTTCTACCGCTAATTCGCTCCTTGCTGTGTCCACTGTGATAGGAGTGGAGGATCGACTCCATTCAAAAACTTTTGGATTCCCTGGCTCCTCCTCTTTCCGGACACGTTGGAATTATTTTCCTAACCCACGGGAAATCAAAGTTATTAACCCGCAAAAAGTGGGTTTTGCCCGTGGGTTTTGCCCGCAAAAAGTGCCTTTTGCCCGTCAGGTGGGCGTTTCCACTATGCTGTGACGTCACATGAAAGCTATGAATACCAGCACGTTCTATATCGTGGAGCTCCGCCCCATAGGGGAGCTCTGCTCCTATTGGTTTACCCGCTACCTAAAGTAGCCAATGACTGAATTTTTCAATGCCTGCGCCCGCCTGGGGTGCTATATAAAGGGGTGTACTTCGCTACCTCATTCTCCCAAAAAGTTCAGCACGGGTTTATATCTGAAGACTGAGAAGGACGACTACTAAGACTGGAGAACCCGCCAGACTTTCCCTTCAAGATATGGATCGTCCGCCGCCTATGGAGAAGTTCCTCCGGGACGCCTGCCGCTGCGACTTCCGAGCAGCGGAGGAGACTTTTCCCTTCAGCGATGGATCGTCCGCCGCCGACCACGAAGAAGTTCCTCCGGGACACCTGCCGCTGCGATTTCCTAGCAGCGGAGGACAAGCACGACTTCTGCCACGTCTGCCTCGGCCCCGAACATGCCGAGGCGGCGTTGGTCGCCTCCCCCAGCTGCCTCCCCTTCCACCTCCTTTCCGTCGCGGAAAGGCGAAAGGGGATGGCCTGGATCAAGGAGAGCTTTTTCCCCTGGCGGGCGCTATCTCGGGGATGCTATCCGACTCGAATAGCTCTGCCGATGATGCGTCCGGACAGGCCCCAGAGCGGCGTTCTGGGCAGGCACCTCCCCAAGTAGGGATGGTCCCGCCCGCTCAGCCGGCCCTGACACCACGCCGCCCTCACCCAGCTGAGTGGTCGGTGCCGGTGTCAGAATCAGAAAGCTCTGATGAGCTCGGTGCGCAGGCGGCGGCGAATAACATCGCCGTGTTTAACGCCGCCATTGCGAAGATCACCACAGACCGACCCAACGGTCTGTCTGTAGCGGAGGCGGAGTTTCTGAGCAAACTCAGTGCCGCGACGACACGAGGCGTTATTACATCAAAAACCCCTCCATGTCTATCAAGACCTGGCCCAGCTCATGAGCGTGCGGCCGGTTCTTTGATTATCAGGCATAATAAACCTGCGTCAATAAAGAGCATTGTTACACATAACAAACACTCTTTACAGACGGTAAGTCAGACGGTAAATCCCTAAGGAGGATTTCCCATGGTATCTACCGGAGCGGAGACCCACCTGCCTTGTCAGAGTGTGGTCGAATCGCTACCGGTTAGAAACGAAGCGGAGACTAGCCCAGCTTACCGGCGTGTGGCCAGCTCTCTGCCTAGCGGACTTACCCCTATCACGACACGAGGCGGTATTTACATCAAAAACCCCTCCATGTCTATTCAAGACCTGGCCCAGCTCATGAGCGTGCGGCCGGTGCTTTAATTATCAGGCATAATAAACCTGCGTCAATAAAGAGCATTGTTTCACATAACAAACACTCTTTACAGACGGTAAGTCAGACGGTAAATCCCTAAGGAGGATTTTCCATGGTATCTATCGGAGCGGAGACCCACCTGCCTTGTCAGAGTGTGGTCGAATCGCTACCAGTTAGAAACGAAGCGGAGACTAGCCCAGCTTACCGGCGTGTGGCCAGCTCTCTGCCTAGCAGACTTACCCCTATCACGACACGAGGCGGTATTTACATCAAAAACCCCTCCATGTCTATTCAAGACCTGGCCCAGCTCATGAGCGTGCGGCCGGTTCTTTGATTATCAGGCATAATAAACCTGCGTCAATAAAGAGCATTGTTACACATAACAAACACTCTTTACAGACGGTAAGTCAGACGGTAAATCCCTAAGGAGGATTTTCCATGGTATCTACCGGAGCGGAGACCCACCTGCCTTGTCAGAGTGTGGTCGAATCGCTACCAGTTAGAAACGAAGCGGAGACTAGCCCAGCTTACCGGCGTGTGGCCAGCTCTCTGCCTAGCGGACTTACCCCTATCACGACACGAGGCGTTATTTACATCAAAAACCCCTCCATGTCTATCAAGACCTGGCCCAGCTCATGAGCGTGCGGCCGGTTCTTTGATTGTCAGGCATAATAAACCTGCGTCAATAAAGAGCATTGTTACACATAACAAACACTCTTTACAGACGGCAGCCCATCCCTTTTCGAAATGACCCCACCTTGGGCTGTGCCATCTCCTCGGTGGGCAGCGGCGGCTGGGGTCATACAGAAATTCAAGCTTTTTCTGTCGACTGCACCACAACAGACGGCCCAGCCGCTGTCGTTGCTTTATGCAGAATGACTAGAAGGGACAGGTATTCTGTCGGGCTGGCTTGACAGGACATTGAGGAGGGGATATGCACTACAGTTCATTCAGCCTCCTCCGCCCTTCAGGGGCGTGAGAGAGACTGTTTTTTGTCCTGCCCGATAAAGACACGTGCGCTCCGGGAGGAGATTACGAATCTCCTAACAAAGGGCGCAGTGACATTGGTTCCGAGGGACCAGTGGGACATGAGATGGTACTCCCCGTATTTCCTTGTCCCAAAGAATTCGGGAGACATGAGACCCATACTAGATTTCAGGGTCCTCAACGAGAGAGTGGCGAAACGCCCCTTTCGTAGATACCTGAGGGTCGCGTATTTCGTGTGCCAATCACAGAGTGGCACAGGAAATTCCTACGTTTTGTTTTCCAAGGGAAGGTTTACGAGTACACGCGCCTGCCCTTCGGGTACGCGCTTGCTCCTCGTTTTTTCTCCAAATGCGTGCAGACAGCACTCGAACCACTGAGGCGTAACGAGATACGCATAATATGCGGATCTCGACGACCTACTGGTCTTGGCCCAATGCCCAAATCGAGCCATTCGGGACGCAACCTCACTGTTGCAGCGCCTCACTCAGCTGGGGTTAGCTGTAAACTGGACAGAGAGTGCTCCGTGGCCGGCTCAACAGTTTTCCTATCTAGGCATTCAGTTGGATACTGCCGAGATGAGGGCCAGTTTATCGGCACCACGGAGAGCGACACTGACGTCAGCTCCCTGGGTGTGTCGAGTGACAAATACAATCACCGCTCTGTCAAGGATGTCCTTACTAGGACTGAGGTCTGCAGCCCATGTAGTGGTCCCCTTAGGCCTGTTACACATGCGCAGACTGCAGAGGCGGTTCGCACGACTGCGACGGGTTCCAGTGAGAACGCCGTCGCAAGTTGATTGTAATACAGAGATCGGTCAAAACCGACCTGAGCTACTGGAGAGACCCGCGCGTCATCGCGCGCGGAGTCGCCTGAGTTCGCTGAAAGCTCTCCACATTCCAGGTCTGCTCAACGAAGGAGCAGATCTGTTATCACGGGGAGGCCCGAGGGACGACGACTGGAGGTTAGCACCCTCCATTGTGTCGCTGATTTGGGCACGGTTCGGGCAAGCAGAAGTGGTTCTGTTTGCGTCACGGACGAATGCGCAGTGTCGCCTTTGGTTCTTCCTGCGCGAACAGGACAACCCGCCATTGGGAGTCGATACATTCGCACACCACCCATGGCCGAGGGTCCTGTTATACGCGTTCCCACCCCTGACATCTATCCTCCCACTGTTGGCACGAGTGAGGTCAGAGAGGCTAGAGTTAATTCTTGTAGCCCCGGACCATCCCGGAGCCCCGTGGTTTCCGGAACTGATGGAGATGTTGGTAGAGGGCCCATGGCCCATACCTCATCGACAAGATGCACTCTCTCAAGCCAGAGGCTTGGTGAGGGGGCCGCCTATGATGGGGGGCCCCCTCATGGCCTGGTTACTGAGAGGGATTTGTTAGAACGCAGGGGTCTGACAGACGCGGTCATTCAGACCATTCAGAGTGCGCGCGCGCAATCCACTGCAAAGGGATATGCGGCGCGCTGGCGAGTGTTTACACAGTGTGAGGGACAGGACGTTGACCCAGTCTGCTGTCGGGTCGAAACGTTCTTGTGCTTCTTACAGTCGCTGTTTGACAAGGGATTGGCGGCGAGAACTATTAAAGTTTACGCGGCTGCCATCTCAGCTTGTCATGAGGGTTTTGCGACAACGACACTGTTCAGTCATTCGCTGGTTGAGCGTTTTTTGACTGGAGTGTGTAGGCTTAGACGCCCTCATAGGACTCTAATGCCAAAATGGGACCTGTCGATTGTGCTAGAGGCGCTGTGCGTGCCCCATTCGAACCCATTGACACTGTGTCGTTGCGTTTATTGTCTCTCAAGACGAGTCAGCTCCTCGCCTTGACTACGGCTAAGCGAGTGAGTGATTTATGTGCTCTCTCGACACGGGCAGATTGTTTGATCATATCTGATGACAAAACAAAAGCTGTGTTACGCCCTAACCCGGTTTTTATCCCTAAGGTTAATCGTGGGTTTAGGGTTCAGAGCTGTGCTCTGACTCTGAGCGCCTTTTTTCCTCCTCCTCACGACGGAGAGAGGGAGAGGCGTTTACATTGTCTATGTCCGGTGCGCGCGTTGGCACAATATGTGAAGCGCACGGCAGGACTGAGATCTTCTCCCCAGCTTCTGATCTGCTACGGCGGACAGAAAGCCGGGGCACCACTCTCGAAGCAGAGGCTGTCCCATTGGATTTGCGAGGCTATTAGCCTCGCATACGAATCGAAGGGGCAGCCCGTGCCGACTGGCATTCGGGCTCATTCCACCAGGGGCATGGCCACATCAGTGGCCATTCTCAGGGGAGTGGGAGTGGAGGAGATATGTGAGGCGGCATCTTGGTCGTCGCCATCACTTTTTGTACGGTATTACTTGAAAGATATTCTTCCTCATCCTTTTCTCATTCTGTCCTCAGTTTTGCTGATGACTGATGTAGTGGGAAGGCACTTGGATTACCCTGGTCATGGGGATTCTATTCAAGTGTTGTCAGGATGAATACGGATGTGCCTGGGGAGGGGACCCTCCTCCAGGACATGTTCCGTTAGATCAACAACCCTACGTGCTCACGTAAGGGTTAGATCAGTGATATTTCTTCCGCATCCTTTTCTCATTCTGTCCTCAGTTTTGCTGATGACTGATGTAGTGGGGAAAGCACTTGGATCACCCTGGTTGGGGATTCTATTCAAGTGCTGTCAGGATGATTACGGATGTGCCTGGGGAGGGGACCCTCCTCCAGGACATGTTCCGTTAGATCTACAACCCTACGTGCTCACGTAAGGGTTAGGTCAGTGATATTCTTCCTCAATCCTTTCTCATTCTGTCCTCAGTTTTGCTGATGACTGATGTTGTGGGAAGGGCACTTGGATTACCCTGGTCATGGGGATTCTATTCAAGTGCTGTCAGGATGAATACGGATGTGCCTGGGGAGGGGACCCTCCTCCAGGACATGTCTGTTAGATCAACAACCCAACGTAAGGGTTAGGTAAGTGATATTTCTTCCTCATCCTTTTCTCACTCTGTCCTCAGTTTGCTGAGGACTGATGTAGTGGGGATGGCACTTGGATTACCCTGGTTGGGGATGCTATTCAAGTGCTGTCAGGATGATTATGGATGTGCCTGGGGAGGGGACCCTCCTCCAGGACATGTTCCGTTAGATCTACAACCCTGCGTGCTCACGTAAGGGCTAGATCAGTGGAGCAGACTCGTGTGGGTTGGGCCAACTTTTTAAGGTTGTCTTGAACCAACATCAGTGGTCAGCTCCGGGTGCCGCTGAGATTGTTTTACGGATTAATAGTCTCAGTGGGGGTACATTTGGCCTCGTTCGCTCCGCCTAAACCAATAGGAGCAGAGCTCCCCTATGGGGCGGAGCTCCACGATATAGAACGATAGTTATGGAGATAGACTCCAGTTCTATGAGTGGAGCGGAGCCCCATAGGGCTGCTGGCCCACTTCGACTCGTTCAAACCCGGCTGTTTTTGTATGTTTGGGAGAATGAGGTAGCGAAGTACACCCCTTTATATAGCACCCCAGGCGGGCGCAGGCATTGAAAAATTCAGTCATTGGCTACTTTAGGTAGCGGGTAAACCAATAGGAGCAGAGCTCCCCTATGGGGCTCCGCTCCACTCATAGAACTGGAGTCTATCTCCATAACTATCGTTCTCTCACTTCTTCGTTTGACACCCGTGTGTATATATATATATATATCCTTCCGCCACAGAATATAGTCCCATAAACAACATTAACGATTGCATTGTAGGCTTGGCCACATTCACTTGGCCTTTGAGCCAACTTGTTCGTGATTGGTGCCTTGGAATGCCACTCCAGATTGGTAGACTGATATTGGCTAAACAGTGGGCGGAGTCAGCACAGGTGTTCTTAATCAGATTGATTGGGAGGCGCATTGATACTGGAAATGCGGTCGGAGCTGAACTGAAGGGAGTTGGGGGGTATTTACCACTGTTGCTAGCCAATCAGAATCCAGTATCCAAACATGCTGTTGGAGAAGTCATTGCTCACCATCATAGAATCCACTATGAGTTCTATATTCTATCACAGGGTGCTTGAGGAAAATGTGAGACCATGCAAAATTGAAGCTAAAGCAGATGTGGACCATGCAACATGACAATGACCCAAAACATTCCAGTAAATCCACCAACGAACGGCTCAAAAGAAAGAAATGGAGAGTTCTGGAAAGGCCAAGTGAAAGCCCGGATCTTAATCCTATTGAGATGCTGTGGGGTGATTTGAAACGGGCCTGTGCATGCAAGACAAGACACCCCTCAAACACCAACACATTTCAGCCAAAAAGTGCAATACCAGCTATGAGGAAGGCAAGTTAGTTTTCATTGTTTTTTTTAACACATTTCACTTACTTTCAGAATGTCCTTTTGGCCATTTATTTGTTATTTATAGCTCATGGACCTCAATATCCTGTGTATCAACAGCCAGTCCAGGTGCATCCCAATGATCTAAAGCAGTGGCATCCTCCTCTCTCTATCTACATATCCTAAATACAAAGGTTCCATCTCACAAAACATAATGGAATGTAAAAACTTTGACGCTCAATATCTCTGAACGACCCTAAACGGAGATAGAACCTTCTCATTCTAAACGGAGATAGAACCTTATAATTCTAAGCTCACGATACTGACCTGGAAACACAGGACAGAAGAAGACAAGAGGGAGGACGACTTTCAGCTGATGGTTTCATTTGTTCAGGTCTATAATGTCAGTGCAGAAGAACAGTAGGAGACAAAGAGATACGTAAAGGCAGCACTCAAGTTGAGGGGGGGTGGCATGGCCCCCCTGAAATAAAAACAGTCAAAATCATCCCCCTTCTAAAACTGCACTCCCCCCTTTCCATCCCTTATGTCATTGTATCAATGAACGTGGCATTACTGCTATTTCAACATTTAGTTTTCTGCATATTGAGTAATATACTGTGGGCGAGGGAGGGGGCACGCACACATGCAATGACATTTTTACCAAGTCACTGACACTGTGGGGATGCTAAAATTGTCCCCATATGATAACATCCACCATCCCCCCTGATTGTCTTTTCCAACTTGAGTACTGAGTAAAGGAATGGAGCTTCTAGATCATTCCAGCCAGCCAAGGAGGCAGGAAGAGGCCGACGGTCCCCAGGATACACACCAAGATGAACACACAGAGGAAGATGCGGTCAATCACCATGGCGACATACTTCCACTCCTGCTTGACCTGGAAGGCAATGGACACAACAATACATCCGTGTCTCAGTCCAGTCAGAGAATTACAGCAAGACAATGTTGATTATTAGTTCTGTTATTATGATCATAATGTTTCCTTATTATGTGAACCGGTTTTAACTCTGTTGTAGTGTGTTGTTGTGTAGTGGTCATGTGACCTTGAAAAAGGTACCCACATCATGAACTCACTGGCATCATTTATGGTATTTGTGTCTGTGTGTGTGTGTGTGTGTGTGTGTGTGTATGTGAGTGTGTGAGTGTGTGAGTGTGTGTGTGTGTGTGTGTGTGTGTGTGTGTGTGTGACATAGATGGTCAATCATTAAATACACATTTCATACAGAGAGTAAAAATTATTGGGCTCTATATTATTTTCAGCCGGCATATAACGGAAGCAGGACGCAGGTGTATTGTTTAGTTTGCGTCGGCAAGTAACAGGTGAAATTACCACAGTGCTAGGCTAGGGGGCGCTGTCTCGCATGCACTCAGGTGGGCTGAATAGCGGTCAGGTGCACTGAACAATTCTGGCCTTAAAATTAAAAGCACTAATATTACAGACACGCCCCCCCCCTAACACCAGCTCCCACGTTCGCACTAGAACTTGTATTTTTTACGTAGAACAGCACAGAACCCATAAGGTTGTGAAATAATTGATTTCTCTTCCAAAGCATGTAGTGCTTCCAAAACATTACACCATACTGTATTCTTATTCAGTCACTCATCCACCTAATGTAAAAAGGGTAGGCGCATTAATATAGTTTTTTGTTTGGTACTTTTGAGTTTTCTGTTAAGATGCGTAAGTGAAATTTTGTTTATAAAAGTTGCAATGTTTTGATTATGTACTCATGGGGGAAAACCATACATGTAAAAAGGGTAGGCGCAATAAGCCATGGCTTCAGCCTACACCTTTTTGGTCCTGGTGTTACGCATTGTGACTGTGTACATTTGTTATGTTTTTAATGTTTTTAATGTTTAATATCTGTATTATGAATTGACCAAAATAAACATTCTCAATCAATCAATCAATCAATCAAAACCTACAGAGAAGTCCATGTCCTCGGCTCGGAGGTGGTCAGCGATGTACTGCACCCCCTCCACAGCCTTCCACAGGGAGGGGGACAGGGAGAGGAGACCCTGGGCGTCCCCGGAGTTGCTGGAGCCTCCAGCCTTGGTGACGTCTGCCCGGTATGGACCCCCGCCTCCACCTGTGTGACGCCTACACAGGACAGGACAGCTCTGCCTCCTCTCCTCCCCCAGGGGGTGGGGCTGGTTCTGGGAGAGAGGCTGTGGCTTACTGAGGCTTTTACCATTCAAGCTCTGCGATGAAATACAATGAAAATAGAATAAAATAGAATAGAATGAGCATTTTCGATGTTTGGGGGGACAAGCTGATATTTGTCTTCTGCCTTTGCTGACCCTCCAACACATACGCACACACACTCATACACACACACACACACACACACACACACACACACACACACACAGCACAGGGGTCCTGAACCAGCATCCATGCGTTACCTTGGAGGCCTCCTCGTGCAGGCTGCAGTACTGGATGCTAAGAGAGCGACCGCGGACAGAGCTCTGGGGCCTCTCTCTCTCTCTCCCAGGCCATACTGCACACTGAGGGAACGGAGCTTCGGCCTGGCCTGGCAGTGGTGGTGGTGGTGGTGGTGGTGGTGGTGGTGCTTCTCCCTGGGCCGATGGAGGTGGAGGGGAGGAGGAGGAGGAGGAGGAGGCGGTGTGGAGCAGCCTGGCCGGGTGGAAGAGAAGGAGGAGGAGGAGGAGGAGTGGGGTGGTGGTGGGGGTTCCTGGTGTACTGGCTGTGGCTGGAGGAGAGTGACCCGCCCAGACCCAGAGGCTTCTGCTGCTGCGGTAGCCCCCCCACCAGGGGGGCCTCCGTCTCCGTGCGCCGACCCAGGGAGAGAGAGGACGAACGGGCCAAGCTGTCCTGGGGGGCACCCTGAGGGGAGGTGGCGGAGGAGGAGGTGGAGGGGGAGAAGTAGGGCTCGTCCCCGGCCCCGTCCCCGGGCCCAGAACACACACCACCGCCCCAGACGCCGTCCCGTCCCCCGCCGCCGCCGCGTCCGACCCTGGTGCGCATCATCTCCATGAGCTTCCCGCCGTTGACCTCTTTGACCACGGCCGGAGGAGGACGCCGTATGCACAGGACGCCGGGCACGACGTCCAGGAAGACGGTGTGCACCCAGCGCGGCATGGTGTGCGTGCGCGGCGAGCGGTGGTGCACGTTGAGCACGAAGGTGGTGATGATGATGGAGAGGGTGACGAAGATCATGGTGAAGAGGAGGTACTCGCCGATCAGCGGGATGACCAGCGAGGTGGAGGGGATGATCTCGGTGATGAGGAGGAGGAAGACGGTCAGGGAGAGGAGGACGGAGATGCACAGGGTGATCTTCTCCCCGCAGTCGGAGGGCAGGTAGAAGACCAGGACGGTCAGGCAGGAGATGAGGAGGCAGGGGACGATGAGGTTGATGGTGTAGAAGAGAGGGAGCCTCCGGATGAGGAAGGAGTAGGTGATGTCGGAGTAGACCTCGTGGCAACACTCGTACTTTTTGATGTTGTAGTTGGCCACGGCGCTGACGAGCACCCACTCTCCGCTCTCCCAGTAGTTCATCTGCAGGTCCGGAAAGAGGGCGGGGAGAGGGAGAGAGAGGAAGGGAGGGAGGGAAAGAGAGAGAGAGAACAAAAGAGAAAGAAAGCAAGAGAGAGAGAGAGATGAGAAATGAGAAAGGCATTCCGTTCATATTTACCCATAACAGACGATGTGTCCTCAACGTCACAGCCTGGTGTAGGCCCACTCACCTGGTCCACAGTGCTGGTCACTCACCTGGTCCACGATGCAGGCCCACTCACCTGGAACATGTTGCCTGGCCACTCACCTGGTCCACAGTGCAGGCCCACTCTCCCGGTACACATTGACTGGCCACTCACCTGGTCCACATTGCTGGCCATGCTGACCAGGTCGATCTTGGCTCTGTCGTAGGTCCACGAGCCGAACTTCATGGTGCAGTTCTGCTGGTCGAAGGGGAAGAAGGTGACGTCGATGCTGCAGGAGGACTTGTAGATAGCCGGGGGGACCCACTTGATCCAGCCGTCATGGAAGAGGTGGGCCTTGGTCAGGTGGGTGACAGTGAAGTCACCGTCGGCACTGAAGAGGAGAGAGAGGGGAGGAGCCAAACGAATCACACATTGTGACGTTAGAATTATAAGGTTCTATCTCCATTTTTGTCAAAATTGAGTTTTTTTACATTATCTGATCCATTAGGTGTTTATTAATGCCTGTGTGGTGTTATTTTTAAAATGTTGACATTTTTGAGTTAGTAATTCATAAAATACAAAGGTACCATCTCACAGAACATAATGGAATGTAAAAATGTTGACGCTCAATATCTCTGAACTACCCTAAACGGAGATAGAACCTTATAATTCTAAGCTCACGACATGTATTGTACATTCAAGCTACAAGCACGATTCGATTGGAGTGAGATTGTATGCAGATGGAGAGGTAGAGTATCTTAACTCCATGGTTAGTATGTGGATGGAATGTATATGTACAGCATTCTGTATTTAGGGTATTTGGATGGAGTTTATGTCTATTAGGGGAGGCTGGTTGAGGCATCAGCTACCTCCACCAGCCTTCCCTGATATGTATATACTATCATGTATTTGAGGGTGGTGGGTAGACTGGAAGTCGGGGGCTATAGTGGATCAATAATGACACTTTGGGGTGAAAACCTAAACGTACTTGTTGTACAGAACGATGTCTGGTCTCCAGATGAGCTGTGAGGGGATCCTCATGGACGTGATGTTTTCATATTCTCTAGGGTTCCACCTCAGTTTGTAGTCGTACCACTCCTGAAAGAGCAGAACCAACAGTAACAGTATGGCAACAAACAGACCCCTCGACACCAAATCGCTGCCCAAAAACTGCTAACCCTAACCCTAACCCTATTGTCGACAGTATCCATAATGATTCGATGGAGAGATACTCACTTGTTTCACCCAGACATTTGTGGTCATCATTTGATTTTTCTCGTCCTTGGAGAAAAAGAACAATGAGACAGAGTTCGTGACGTTAGAATTATAAGGTTCTATCTCCATTTTTGTCCAAATTTAGTTTTTTACATAATCTGATCCATTAGGTGTTTATTAATGCCTGTGTGGTGTTATTTTTAAAATGTTGACATTTTTGAGTTAGTAATTCATAAAATACAAAGGTTCCATCTCACAAAACATAATGGAATGTAAAAACTTTGACGCTCAGTATCTCTGAACTACCCTAAACGGAGATAGAACCTTATAATTCTAAGCTCACGAGTTGGCTGTTGGAAGGGGATATGTACTGTATGATCACGGTCTTAAATGACTGATAAAGTGCAATTTCATGGTACCCCTCGAAAAGAAAGGTCACATGTTTCAACTATTCAATACTATACTATTATACTATACTATACTATTAGCACCACACCAATTCATTATAGTAAGGGAACGTAGGATCCCTGAAGCAGGGGAGGCTGGTGGAGGTAGAAGTCGGAGGACGGGCCCATTGGAATGCATGGAAGGGATTCAGGAACAGTATCAACACATGTTTCATGCATTACACTCACTGAGCACGTCCACCGATTTCTACCTCCACCAGTCTCCCCCTGTCTTAAAGTCATCTGTATCTCTAGTATGATGATCATGCATCATATCACATATCAATAAAAATAAAAATAAATAATAATATATATATATAACCGCAAACGGCAATGGGGCGTGTTCCTACAGATATGCCCCCATAACCATAAATGGGGTGAGATTGACAGACAGGGGGGTAGACCACTCACCTAATATGGGCCAAGTTGAACACATGATATACTAAGCTATGATATTACGAAGTACCCTAGGACCACGGGCCTGGAAGGTACCACCTAATTATAGCCTGATATACATAGGCTACTATGCTATGATGATAATATACACTAAGTGTGAATACGAAAATGCATTGTGGATTAACCTTCCCCAGTTATTGACCCTGTTGTATAGTTTATGTCAAGCATTTCATTACTTATAATGCGGTTACACTATATTCTGCAAGCCTAGCATAGTATGCCACCCCCATCTGACTGAACCAGATAAAGTGTGAGACAGGAAACATAGCTAGCTAATTGCGACCTGCGACCTCTGTCCTAGCTTAGATTACTGTTTCTTGTGATGACTGATAGACGTTTCACTTACTTAGACAAATATATTTGTTGTAAGTTGCTTTGAATAAAGGTGTCTGTCAAAAAAGTGTAAATGTCAATATCACAGGAGTGAAATCAATGGGTCATTGTCCCTCACCACGTCGATGAGCTGAGCGATGGACAGGCCGAAGCGTACGCTGACCACGTCAGTGGTGTTAGCCACGGGCCGCGCTAGCTTGTTGTAGCGGCTGAAGAGTGTTCAGCAGCCTGTCCTCCGCCTGAGCCCTGGCCCCGGGGTGGGAACACTCTGGAGGAGGGGAGGGGGGGGAGGGGGGAGGGGGGGGGAGAGGTGGGGGAGTAGTGGAGGGGGGAGAGGTGGGAGAGGGGAGAGGTGGGAGAGGAGAGGAGGGGAGGTGGGAGAGGGGAGGGGGGAGAGGTGGGAGAGGGGAGGAGGGGGAGGAGGGGAGGGGGGAGAGGTGGGAGAGGGGAGGAGGGGAGAAGGGGAGGGGGGAGAGGTGGGAGAGGGGAGGAGGGGAGAGGTGGGAGAGGGGAGGAGGGGGAGAGGGGGGAGTAGGGGAGGGGGGAGAGGGGAGGAGGGTAGAAGGATGTTGTTTGGGATGAGTAGGATAATGATGAGAATTAGGGGGAGAAACAAAGGAGAGGAAGAGAGACAGAGAGACAGAGAGACAGAGAGACAGAGAGACAGAGAGACAGTCGGAAATGAGAGGAAGATGGAAGATGGAGGGATGTGAAGAGGGGAAGGAGAAAGGAGTGATTTTAGAGGGAGGGAGGGAAGAGGGAGAGAAGGAAGGAAAACAAAACATTATTTTACATACAATTACACATGACACGTAAACATACATTATTCACTGTAAAGTGTATATGCACCTGCTTTGATTGTTTTACTAACAACACAGTACACGCTTCATGGTTCAATCCCATTTTATGTCCCCCATTGATCAACCCCAACCATCCAATCTCCATCTGCTTCATATTCCTCTCTTACTAAAATATAATGGATCAATACCAGCACAATGGAGCTCTTCATCTTTGGAGTTTGCATGCAGGGAGCATACACTACCTTCTCATCTATCCTTCTCTGGCCTTCAATGTAATCCCTGTGTTCTCTACTAGAGTAATCCCATCATGGTAATACCAAGATGCCTTTCCCGTCAGTAATATCTGTACATGAACTTGAATGACCTACAACAACGAAGTCATATAACCATAGCAGTGGAGGCTGGTGGAGGTAGACATCGGAGGATGGGGCTCATTGAAATGCATGGAACGGAATAGGGAATGGTTCCTTATTCCATCCCGTACATTACAATGAGCCCGTCCTCCGATGTCTACCTCCACCAGCCTCCCTGAGCCATACATTCAATTGCATGATGCAAGATGTGTGTTCTTTTGGCTACATCATGTGGCTTATACATTTGATCATGTGCGTATCATGACTTGGTTGTTTGAAAAGATCTAAAAAGAATATGATTGATGGTATAATTTGGGTTAATTGACAACTGAGACTACCTCTTCCCACTAGAGGGCGCTGTTACAACATAGAGTCCAACAGTTTCTACTAACCTTATGTGTGCGTTCTGCAACGTAAGATTAGATTAGATTCAACTTTATTGTCATTGCATTATACAGAGTCCTGAGACAATAAAGTGTAGTTTGGCATCTAACCAGAGCAAATAGTGGCATAGTGCAAAAGACATGATATTATAGACAGTGCATGATATTACAGTGTAAGGTATTACAGTGAGTATAAATAAATTAGTATAACACATACATGAGATGAATATCAATATGATATGTACAGCTGAACAAGGGCAAAAGGTATTGAGGTATGTTACATGTAATGTAAGTTGTATAATTGGAGACTGAATAATTATTACCATAATAAATATGGTATGTGTAAACAAGCAGTAGTGCAAAAAAGTTTCATTGAAGTCGTGAGTGTGCAGCCAGTAGAGGTATGAGGGGGTACACTGATACTGGGAGATCATGTTCCTCTTGTTGGGGGGTGGAGGGAGGGTGGTGGGTTCAGCAGAGGAACAGTTGCAGGGAAGAAGCTGTTCCTGAGCCTGCTAGTGTGGGAACAGGGAGACTCCTGTTCCTCCTCTCGGATGGTAAGATGATAAGCCCCACCACCTCTACACCAACACGGCAGTCGTGCTGCCCGATCACGTCTCTTCACAACACTGGCTCCCCGCTGGTGGAATGAGCTTCCCACGGCTGTCAGAACTGCAGAGTCACTACCCATCTTCCGTCGTAGACTGAAGACCCACCTCTTCAGGTTACACCTTAACTGCTCCTCCTGAGACATCTTCTGCCCCTCAGCACTGCGTCTCCTGAAGACACCCGCTTTTCCCCTCTACTGTGTCCCTAAAAACTTCTATTGCCCCCTTGTACTGTTTCTCTGTTTCTCCAGTGTAAAAAAAAAGAAAAAAGTCTAGGTTTAGAAGAAGGTGATAGAAGAAGGTTTTTCCTTCTATCAGTGGCCCCGGGCCTGAGCTGGATTACTCTTCCTGCTACGAATGGTGGATTGATGATTCACTTGCTTAGTATTCAAATGTATTGATTGTAAGTCGCTTTGGAATAAGGCGTCTGCTAAATGCCAAAAATGTAAATGTAAAAATGTAAATGTAAGCCTCACTTTAACACATGTTCATATCAATGAGAGAATTGAGCTTTGGAACCCGGATCGTCAGTAGATACTGAGGTAAAGTATGATCATGTTAAACACACAACAATGTTATGTCGTGTAAAGGAATAGAATTAATTTGTAAAGTCAAGGTGAAGATAAAAAAATTACTGAGTTTCCCCCACTGCAATCACTATCATTGCACACAGTTTTTCAGAAGTAGAATGTTCCTCGGCTACGCTGTGGCTTATCTGTCAGCTGCTGAACTCTAGGCTACGCTGTGGCTTATCTGTCAGCTGCTGAACTCTTGAACGTGTATCTCTCTATGTACTCCCTCTTCACACTCTACAATACCTTTTTGCCTTTATGTGCAAGAAAGAGGGTCATAGGACATAATAAAACGAATCTATGTATAGCTGCTATTTACTGTACCTTGGAGAGGGAGAAAACACATCAGAATTCCCACGAGATGATAGAAGTCGATAGGAGACATATTGCTGAAGTTCCCAACTTCTCTTGTTGCCCATAACATGGAAAACAATCAACGTCTTCTCCTTTCGTTGAGCTGAACCACCATCTGTCTTTCACTCCTTAGTTTCCTTTGATTGCCTTCCTCTGTGTCATCCTTCTTCATTTGTTTTGATACGCATTTACTGATTACCCAATCTTTACCTGATCTTTTTTTTTACAAAGTTGGCCGAAAATCAACATTTAGAAAATCTGTCACTCCTGTCTCTCCTCTGTCTGTCCCTCCTGTCTCTCCTCCTCCGTCCCTGAGTGATGTTGACTCCGGTCAGTCTGAGGCTGACTACTTTCCTGTTCCATCCAAATGAAAGACATCAAAATGATATCCTTGGGTGCAGGTCAAACATAAATGAATCCCCCCCCCCCCCGCTCTCTCTCCCCATCCCCCTCTCTCTGTTTTCTCTCTCTCTCCCTGTCCCTCTCTCTCTCTCCCTCTCTCCCTCTCTCCCTCTCTCTCTCTCTCTCTCTCTCTTGTTTTAGTGTCTCCCTCTGTTGTCCTGTCTCTCTCCATCCCTTCGGCGTACTAGAGGGACCTGCTTTTCACTCACTCCCTCACCCCTTTCATCTGTCTTTCACTCCATCACAAGACAAACAGCCTTTCAGCTGCCTTTCACTATAACACAAAACAAACAGCCACTCTCTCTCTCTCTCTCTCTCTCTCTCTCTCTCTCTCTCTCTCTCTCTCTCTCTCTCTCTCTCCCCTCTTCAGACCCAGGGAGAAACATTCCCCGCCTCAGGCACCTGCGTACTCTCACTCAGAATGGGTAGCAGGTCACATTCTTATTGTGTGCTTGCCACTATCCATTAAATGAGCTTCAACCCTCCTATCCATAGAAATGTCACAACAATATACTTCTTTTGTTGGTTGGCAGACTTTCATCTTACCGTTGCTATATTTTCTAAAAGAAAATCAGGGGGGATGGTGGATTTGATCATAATGGAGACAATTCTAGCATCCCCACAGCGTCTGTGACTTCAGTGTCAGTGACTTGGTAAAAATGTCATTGCATGTGTGCGTGCCCCCTCGCCCACAGTATTTTGCTCAATATACGCAAAACTAAATGTTGAAATAGCAGTAATACCACGTTCATTGATAAAATGACATGGAAAGGGGGAATGCAGTTTTAGAAGGGGGATGATTTTGACTGTTTTTATTTATGGGGGGATGCCATCCCCCCTCCACTCGAGTGCTGAGTATGCATCAGGGGAGGCTGGTATGAACGGTGTCAAACATGTAGAGGCCCGTCCTCTGATTTCTACCTCCACTGGTATTGTTCATGAAGATGGGCATGCATCAAATGTGTGTGTGTAGGTCGACTGGCCCCACCAACTCTACACCAACACGGCAGTCGTGCTGCCCGATCACGTCTCTTCACAACACTGGCTCCCCACTGGTGGAATGAGCTTCCCACGGCTGTCAGAACTGCAGAGTCACTACCCATCTTCCGTCGTAGACTGAAGACCCATCTCTTCAGGTTACACCTTATTAACTGCTCCTCCTGAGACATCTTCTGCCCCTCAGCACTGCGTCTCCTGAAGACACCCGCTTTCCCCTCTACTGTGTCCCTAAGAACTTCTATTGCCCCCCTTGTACTGTTTCTCTGTTTCTCCCCCCCCCAAAAAAGGTTTTTCCTTCTATCAATGGTTTTTCCTTCCCCGGGCCTGAGCTGGATTTCTCTTCCTGCTACGACTGGTGGATTGATGATTCACCTGCTTAGTATTCAAATGTATTGATTGTAAGTCTCTTTGGAATATACATTTTTCTGCTAAATGCCAAAAATGTAAATGTAAAAATGTAAATGTAAAAATGTAGGTCCGATATGATGCACTTAGGCTTCGTTCACACGGCAGGTCTTGATGCTCAATTCCGATTTTTTACACAAATCAGATTTTTTTTGTTTGGCAGTTCACATGACTTTTAAAATATGACCTATAATTTACTTACATTGACTCCCGTGCGAACATTCCACGGCCCTGAACAGACCCGCATGCGCAGAAGGACAATAACAATGACGTCAGGATGTCACGCGCAGCGCACTGTTTGCGGAAGTCACCATGGATAACATGACGAATAACGTTACAACCGGTTTCATTTTCAAGTTTTTGTGCAGCGGAAGCCGGCAAAGATATGAGCAAAATGGTCAAAAGAAGAAGGATGAGGAAAAAGAGAGCCAAATGCTTAGCTTAAATGCTTATGCTTAGTTACCGCCAAGGAACTGGCGCAGAATTGTGATATAAAAGTCGCATTAAACGTGACATGACAGTTCAGACGACGGGCGCATTGCTAAATATCTAAAATGTATCCGATGTAATACCACCTCTGAACGCGACCCAGGTCGGATTTTAAAAAGTCCGATTTCATGTGACTTGTGCTGTTCGCACGGTCATGAATAAATCAGACGCTTTGGAATAAGGCGCATGTGGGCAAAAACGTCGGATTTGGGTCACATTTCACTGCCGTGTGAACGAGGCCTTATCGGTGTAAGAAAAAGTATGTCAACCTTTTGGAATGAACCTGAATTTCTGCATAAATTGGTCATAAAATGTGTTCTGATCTTCATCTAAGTCACAACAATACGTGACGTTAGAATTACAAGGTTCTATCTCAATTTTTGTCAAAATGTAGTTTTTTACATAATCTGATCCATTAGGTGTTAATGCCTGTGTGGTGTTATTTTTTAAATGTTGACATTTTTGAGTTAGTAATTCATAAAATCCAAAGGTTCCATCTCACAAAACATAATGGAATGGAAAAACTTTGACGCTCAATATCTCTGAACTGCCCTAAACGGAGATAGAACCTTATAATTCTAAGGTCACACAGTCTGCTTAAACTAATACCACACAAACAATGATCATGTGTTCATGTTTTTATTGAACACACCATGTAAACATTCAGGGGTGGGGGGGGGGGGGGGGGGGAAAGTATTAAATACATCAGAAATGATGTCCCCAGTGTGGCTTATTACAGTACTTGTTACCTGCAGTTTGAAGCTCTTGCTAAACATTTCTGTTTTACTGCAACATGTACTGATCTAGCTCCAAACAAGAATGTTTGCTGGTCATGTATTTGCATGTATATGCATAATTATATGTCATAATCTGTGATTGCAACAAACTCAAAACACTTTTTTTTTCTTTTTCTTTTGTCTCCCAGTACGAGTACAACGCTTGGGCAGCAGACTGGTCCAAAGAAATGAGGGGGATCCCCCTGATCAGCAGCCGGCCACTGGACAACTGGATCATGTTCCTTACCCACCACAACGCTGACGTAGCCCACGCCCTCCTGGACGGCTTAAATAAGGTGTCCCCACCCATGGGCATCCGCATGCAGAGGCCTGTTATGTGAGTTCTCACTCTGGGTTGGAGGAGACTGGAACGAGGCACACACACACACACACACACACACACACACACACACACACACACACACACACACACAAACACACACACACACACACAGTGCTATAGCACCACCTAGTGGCAGGGAGCAACATTATGATACCTAAGTTAATTACAACGGTGAGTCCAGCTGTGAATGGGCACAGCTAGAATTGAGGTTCCAAGCTTGAGTTAATGAGCACTTTAAGCTGCAGTATTGTACCACAGGTGTTTTACCAGGGTATATACAGGAATCTTGAGGTTAATTTCAATACCGGCTCTGCTGGTCTCTGACAGAAAATGACGTACGTTGGGCAAAGTGTGTCGCGGTGTGTGTCGCGGTGTGTACCGACGGTGCGCGCGCTATGACTGGGCAAAAGAGTGGACTGATGGCACTTGTCAGAAAAGTCGCCCCCAAAGTGATGTGGACTCACTGCATGCTGCACAGAGAATCCCTCGCCGCTAAAGAAATGAGTGCTGAGTTTGCCGATGTTATGGACACTGTTGTAAAGGCTGTACATTTTATTAAAAAGAGTGCCCTACAAACTCGCCTCTTCGCTTCTTTATGCGCCGCTACAGGAGAGGAACACACAGCGCTCCTTTACCATTCAGAAGTCAGATGGCTTTCCCGTGGATCCGTATTGGCACGAGTATTTGAATTACGCACAGCTATCCACGAATTTCTAATTGGCCAAAACCGCGTGGAGCTGGCTGCGCATTTCATCGACAATGCCTGGGTCTTTAAACTGGCATATCTGGCGGACGTTTTCGCAGAGTTGAACCGGCTGAACAGTTCTATGCAGGGCCGCAATACACACGCCATTCAGCTGTATGATAAGATGGAAGGCTTCCTGAAAAAAACGAAAAGATGGAGAGAGCGCGTCAGGGGAGATAACATCTCCATGTTTCCATCAGTGGAGGAGTTGGCGGATTCCGCGGTGATCTCGCCTGACGTGAAACGCGCAATTGGTAATCACTTGGAGGCACTTGAATGGCAATTAGAAAAATATTTTTCTGAGACTGAGTCCTGGAGAAAGGACAAGACCTGGATACAGTTTCCTTTCAAAGAGAATGCACCCGACGGCTCAAATCTGACAGCCACTGAGGAAGATCAGCTGATCGACCTAACCACAGATAGTACACACAAGCATGTGTACGAGTCAAAGCCACTGATCCAGTTCTGGATCCATTGCCAAAAATTCTTCCCACAACTGACAGCAAAGGCCATGGTGAGCCTCTTGCCTTTTGCAACCACATATCTTTGCGAAAGTGGATTCTCCTCCCTCACCCACCTGAAGAGCAAATACCGTTCAAGACTGCAGCCTGAGGATGACATGATGCTCTGCCTGACAACCTCCATCTCCCCCAGTATAGACAAGCTGTGTACCACCCAGCAGGGCCAGTTATCTCACTGAGGTAAGCATACCTGACTTCCTGAAGCTAAATGTTTAATTGTTGAATAATAATAATAGAAAATATAAGCCTCATCAACAATAATAATAATAATAACCAATAATAATTATGCATGAACGTTTTATCAATCATAAACACATATAGGTTAATAACCCAGTAATTAGCCTGTTACTTATTAATTTTCCCTTGTGACCTGACCCCCTGCCTGTCTGCCGACTACTCCTCCTGTCTGACCCCCTGCCTGTCTGCCGACTACTCCACCTGCCTGCCGACCATTCTTCCTGCTTGATTCCCCACCTGTCTGCCGACCCTTCCTCCTGCCTGACCTCCCGCCTGCCTGACGACCCACCTGCCTATTCCCATCAGCCTTGTTACTAGAAATAAACCTTTATTATTTAACTCTTACCTGTTCACCTGTGTCTGCGTTTGGGTCCTACCTCTGGTCGTGACAAAATAGGTTAATAAGGTGAATAAAGTTATTATAGGCCTTAAAATGTGACATTTAAAAAAATGTATTACATGTGGGGGTCCCTGTTCTGGTTGTCTCTCGTCCAAGGGGTCCTTGGGCTGAAAAGGTTGAAGACCCCTGCACTAGGGTGTGTATTTCTACTCAAACCACCATAGATCTCATTCTAACATCGGATGAGTCCAAAATCTCCAAGAGTGGGGTTATTGTATGTGGGCTAAGTGATCATTACATGATCTTTTGCACTCGTAAAAAACATAAACCCAAGGCTGGCGGTCATAAAACTGTAACCACTAGATCCCTTAAATCCTATTCTAGTGAGGCCTTAAACCATAAACTGGAGAATCAAGACTGGTTAGATGAACTAAAATGCACACAGGTTGAAGAGGCATGGCTAGGTTTCAAAACCAAATTCCTAAATATTATTGACAGTATAGCCCCCATGAGAACCACCAGGGTTAAAGCCCGATCGGAACCATGGATGAATTCGGACATTCTAAATGAAATCAAAATTAGTGAAACACTTAAACGAAGATCACAAAACCCACTTTGAGAAAATTAAAAAACAATGCAACAAACTATGCAATCAGGTAATTACCATGACCAAATCTGCTAAGAAAGAATACCTCGATAACAAAATCGAAGAAAACTTAAACAAACCACGTGACCTTTGGAAGCTACTTAATAGCCAACTAGGTTGCAGCCAAAAACTCAAAACCAGGTCTACAAACATCAGCATAAAATCTGGAGATTCTCTCCTTACAGACAAGCTGGATGTGGCTAAGTGCTTAAACACTTTCTTTACAACCATAGCCACTAAATTAGTTAACAATCTACCACCCCACTCAGGGCGTTATGGTGTAGAGCACATCCGTGCGTTCTACAATAAACTGGGTGTACGCAAAGATGATTTTAAACTCTCCATGGTGTCAAACGATGAGGTGTTTAAAAAGCTGGGCGCTCTACACTCAGAAAAGGCCACGGGCCATGACAATATTCCAGCCAGATTTCTAAAAGACTCAGCTGCCTCCATTACCCCAATCATCACCCACATAATAAACCTCTCCATCAAACAGGGACACGTCCCCCTTGACTTTAAAATAGCAAGGGTAACCCCACTGTATAAAAAAGGAAGCAAATTAGACCCAGGCAACTACCGACCTGTTTCTATTCTTAATTCCATCTCGAAACTTATGGAAAAAATAGTTTATGAACAGGTTGATAGGTACCTTACCGAAAAAAATCTGATGTATGAATTTCAATCAGGATTCAGAACATCCCATTCCACTGACACATGCCTTCTCTATTTGAACGACCACATCAACCATGAGGTGGACTCGGGCAAGTACTGCGGCATGGTCATGCTGGACCTCCAGAAGGCCTTCGACACAGTAGATCACCACATATTGTTAGATAAACTGAAAGCAATTGGGTTCGATAGAACATCGGTGAGCTGGATGCAATCCTACTTAGAGGGGAGGGAACAGGTGGTTAGTGTGAACGGAACACTGTCCCCCCCCCCTCCCAGTGACCTGCGGCGTTCCACAAGGAAGCATATTGGGACCCTTACTGTTCCTAATATATGTGAATGACATGTCATCAGCATGTGATTGCAATTTGTTCCTGTTCGCGGATGACTCGGCTCTGCTGGTCTCTGACAGGGACATATTGCAGGTGGAAAAAGCGCTAAGCACTGAACTGAGTAGAATCTGCATCTGGCTAGCTGACAATAAACTATCAATACACCTAGGTAAAACTGAAACCATCCTATACGGATCCCCATCTAAACTCAGAAAGGCTGAACATTTTAAAATAAAAGTGGGTAACATTAATATCACAAGAAAAGAGGATATTACATACCTGGGCTCCATCTTAGAGGCAAATCTTTCCGGAGATAAAATGGCAGCAAAAGTAATCAAAAAAGTGAACCATACAACTAGATTCTTGTACAGGATATCCTCACTTGTCAGTAAAAACACACTGAGGACCCTATCAGGAGCTCTCATTCAATGTCACTTCGACTATGCCGTAACATCATGGTACTATAGAACCACAAAGTCCCATAAAACAAGACTCCAGACAGCCCAAAATAAACTGGTTAGGCTTCTGCTAGGCCTCAACCCTAGGACACATCTAACCGCTGCTCATTTTTTGAGCCTTGATTGGCTACGAGTAGTTGACAGAGTGCAGCAGCTTGCACTGGGCCTGGTCTTCAAGATTCGCTACACCACAAAGACACCCAAGTACCTGTCAACATACTTCCAAAAAGTGAACAACGTCCACACATACAACACCAGAGGAAGCTCCACGAACCACGTTCAACCGCGTTGCACCACAAACAAGGGGTTAAACTCGTTTGCAAACTATGCAGTAAAAATGTGGAACGCCCTTCCTATAATCTTAAAGGAGTGCAAAACACTGCCCACCTTCAAAACCACTCTCAAAAAACATTTACAGGAGGCTGCAATCCGTAACTGGACCCTCTAAATCAAAAATCAGATTAAAAGACCCGAACTACCCACTGTACATACTTTGTGTTTTGTCCCCCGCCCCCACCTGTGGTGTATGTCCCCACCTGTCCTACCCGCTGTACATACCTGATGTTTTGTTGTATTGTTCTTCCCATGATGGATGTATTTTTATCTTGTAGATAGTAATAGTTATTTGTCTGTATTATCTTGTAGATAGTACTAGTTTGTTTTGTCGGTCTTACATGTAACGATGAATTGAGAATCAAGGACCCCAATTGAAATAAGCCAGTGGCTTTCTTGGGTTTTTATCCTGTTAGTTGACCTTGTATGTAATATGTACTTTCATGTACCTACTTCTGCAAATCTTCTAATAAAGTTTTCAATCAATCAATCAATCAGTCCGTATATATTTCCCCAGAACTTTTGTACTCGACCCTACCTGCTATGTCGGCCCAGGCGCAGATGAGAGCGTTGCTGGACGAGTTGATGGGAACCTCAAGGGACGGTGAGTCTTTCTCAACCATGGAGTTATCTAGATAACGTTGGCTAAACACGAACATGCATGAATGTATGCGCTAATGTTCTCTCTGACCGTAAACAAATACTGTTGTTGTGGACCATCATGGTAAGTGTTGTTTGAGCGGACAATCCCACTCAATCACCATCGTCACGACTACTACCAGTCGTCTGTAGCAACAACTAGAACTAGCCTCCGACCATGGATGTGACCGCCACCTCAGTTAACGTCGTCGTCTAGACCTGTCTCAGTGGTTGGTTTGGAAGAGTGTTCTGATAGTAACAGTGATAGCAATTGTGTCCGGTGTTATATGATATGATATATGGCGACTGAACTAGTGCGCTGAAGTCAGGAGACGAACCCTCCTCCTCACCCCGGCAGCAGCGGAGTGAGCAACACGTTCGCAAGCAGCGCGAACAGCCAGATTGCTAGCCTACTTCATGTAAAAACAAAAGATCAATGTAAAATATATCTATATCTGCCGACAAAGTCAACACGACTACACTTTGTTCAAAATATTTGTCTGCCGTATTTCTTCCCATTCACAGGCTATGATGAGCATCATGATGAGATTGGATCAAACGACAGGGTCAAAGCTCTGTCATTCAACTATACGCTGGGCGATATTGCCTACATATCTTGGAATTGGAAGATGGCATCGGGGGCTTTACAGCACGCCTCAGGCGGTGGCAGTCCCGGCTGAATGCTGGAACTTATTTGCCTTTTTACCTGTTCTCTGTTTCTCTGCTCACATAGACAGACAGAATCACCCCAGTGAGAGGCACTGAGAAAGCACATGGCAGAGGTCATGGGAAGCTTGCAGGAGAACTTTAAGAACTTGGTCACTTACACCTAGGGTTCTCAGAGACTCCAATGGGTTGATAAGGCTGTATTCTGACCCCGTCATCAGACCTAGGTCTCAGTCTTCCAGAGACGGAGGCCTTAGTTACACTGCAAGCTAACAATGGCAGCAAGATGCTTTTTGAGGCAAAGAATGTGACAGTTCTGGGTTGCAGAAAGGAAGAGACTCCTGCTTGGCTGAGAAAGTAGTTGATGTTCTGATCCAGTTTGGCAACAAATCCCAGTGTGAGTTAGGATTCTCACCCCTGGCATACCTCAGACAGAAACAGTCTTGATTCTGAGCTAGGTCTCAGGGTAGCACTGTCCATAACAATGGCCCAGAATAGACCTGCTTGTTGACAACCTCGAACAGCCACACACCTCTCATTAGGGGGTATGTATGTGTGTGTGTGTGTTCCATAGCTTCATTCCACTTCAAAATGGATATCATTGATTCTATGTTATCAACAACAGTTACAACACACTTTTCATCTGTATATGCACTTAAGGTTGCTGAACCTGTGTATGTGTGTGTGTTTAAATGTTTAATTCCAGTTGAACATGGAATCCATTGATATTTTTATATTACTATACAGTACAGGCCAAAAGTTTGGATACACCTTCTCATTCAATGCGTTTCCTTTATTTTCATGACTATTTGGTACATTGTAGATTCTCACTGAAGGCATCAAAACTATGAATGAACACATAGGAATTGTGTATTTAACAATAAAGTGTGAAATAACTCTAAATATGTCTTATATTTTAGATTCCTCAAAGTAGCCACCCTTTGCTTTTTTGTTGTTAATAAAATATATAATAATAATATTAAATGTAATATGTGTTAATAATAATATGTTATTATATATATATATTTTATATATTTTATTAACAACAACCATTTTTTATTTTATTAACAACAAAAAAGCAAAGGGTGGCTACTTTGAGGAATCTAAAATCTAAGACATATTTAGAGTTATTTCACACTTTTTTGTTAAGTACATCATTCCACATGTGTTCATTCATAGTTTTGATGCCTTCAGTGAGAATCTACAATGTAAATAGTCATGAAAATAAAGGAAACACATTGAATGAGAAGGTGTGTCCAAACTTTTGGCCTGTACTGTATATCAATTAGGCTTACCATTGATATAGAAAAAAACATGAGTTAAATAAGAATGTATCCATATTGGAATGAAACTCACTGATTTAGTTATAGTTGCATGGTTTCATAAGCTTGGGTCCCAGGTAAACAGTGAATTTGTCATGGAGAGAATAGCTTTGTTCAGTCACTTTACTAACTGTATTATCCACAACTTAGAGTGGATGATTAAACAGGCATAACATGGTAAATGGACTGACTTATATAGCGCCTTTATCCAAAGCGCTTTACAACGGCCTCATTCACCCGTTCACACTAGGGGTGTAACGGATCACCTAACTCACGGATCGGATCGTGTCGCGGTTTTTGAGTCACGGATCGGATCATTTTTCGTGTGAAAAAACCCAACAACATTCAAGATATATAACATATTCTACACTCAAACATTAGGCTACATATTATACTGAAATACACATTCAACTTAAATGATGCAATAGGAGAGAGGGAGGAGGCGCCTGATTGCAGCAGTGAATCACTGGGCTCTTTAAAGCAGACAAATAAACATGTTTTAAACATGATATGAAAAAAAATGCCTACATTATCAGAAGTTGTCACGCTACCTTTTTCGTGCCTTCCGTCAACACACCAGGGTGAGGTCGCGTCAAATGTGTGGCCATGCTCGACGTATTGCCTCTCTCATACGACTTTCTCGTTGCACAATGCCTACTCACCGTAACTTTTTTATCGACCACCCTTCGTCCGTCATTGTTATAATTGACAGAGAAGCCAAAGTGCTCCCATACATGGGATTTAAATGACGAGGGAGGCATTTTGAGTTCTTCTCCGCCGCCAACATTACTAGCACTCTACTCTACTCGCCATGATACACTTGGGCCGCGTTCATAAATTTGCTTTGAGAGCGCCGGAGAGCACACTGGGTCCGACATCATACAGGGGCCAAGTAATTTGATTGGACGAAATGTTCTCAAGAAAAAATCACTACGGGTACTACGGCCTGGTACGGCCCAGTTGGTAGTGGAGAAAGCAAAACAAAGCGGGAGCACAGGTTCCGGTACAGGACACTAGTGGAGAAGCGCCTTAAGAGGGTGTCTTTTCATACAGAAATAGTGTCTTTCAGAAATTGTAGTGGAATAATTCCTAATTTTCTCTGCTTCGGTGGATTTTGTCCACCGTTAAACTTTTTTTTTTTTTTTTTTTTTAAGAACATTTGGCAGTTATGGATGCATGGTATGGTGCCTTCAACATTGGTCTAATAAAGGCACCGTATGCACATGATACCTTAGCAGCCATCATTTTAAAGTACCATCCGAATGGAACATGCCTAAGAATGCTGATGGTAACTTCCTAATTGAGACACAACCCGTGTCTGCTCGAGTACAAGCAAATGCCTGTTTTTCAAATATCCATATCCATTTTGCGGTCATTGTAGGTGTCGTTATCAGTTACTAATCACAGTAATTACGTCTTTTTTTAAAGTAGAGTAGTCCAAATGCAAGTTCACCTGACCAGTGCGAAAATAGAAGCACCAATAACGCTTGATAACAACTGAAAACCAGCACAAAATAATGTGAAGCAATGATGACGAGGAATAGACATGTAAATACATACCAGATACAAGCTATGTGTTGATTATATTGGCCACTACCCAGTGTTCATCCACATCCTCCTGGTCCTTCTGCTCCCAGACATTTTCTCAGAAGTAGTCCAGGCCGGGTTGTTGTTGGGCATTGTGCATGCGTAAGTATGTTTATACAGAACAGAATTTTTGGTGTCGTGCCGAAGTTGGGAGAAGGGTATCCGTGCCAATATCTCCCTATGTTGGTTGAGGGGCCCCACAACGCATCCTTCCCATTGAAAACAACAAGCAAATTCTTGAATTCTTGATTTAATTTTTACCTCGTAGTTCCATTCCCAAGGGCAAAGAGGGCAACATAGCTCTGTCTGAAATCATGTTTGGTCACACAAGTTGCAGACCCACTCACAATACTTTAACGAGAATGCCTTTAAACCTATCTTTTAACAATGTTCAGAGGAGGATTTCAATCATCTTAGAACATTTAAAGTAAAAACGTTTTACTTGAGATGTTCTCATGTGCTTGAGTGGCATACATTTATTCAGGGGCCCGGAACGCTCCGGTTTACCTCAGAGCAGACGCATGTTTCATCCCACCAGTTCGGGGTTGTTTCGGTTTATGGCATAATAGTAATACTCTTCTACCAGTGGGCCCAGTAGCTCAGTTTGCAGTCGATACATTTCTTGTCTCTGTGGTCCCCCTCATCCCCGCTGCAGGTGACGAGACGCGGCAGAGGATCAAGTTCACAGACGAGCGTGTCTGCAAGAGCCACCTGCTGAACTGCTGCCCCCATGACATCCTCTCAGGAACTGTGAGTAGCCCAACCATACTTCTTCAAAGCACCATTTCTAATTCCCCTTTCCTTCAAGAGAACTTAGAAGGAACAAGTCACCAACATTTTATTACTTTACAGTTACTGTATCCTTGTTTTTTTCCTGTTGCTCTAGCATATACAGTGTTACTTCAGTGTTACTATAGCATATACAGTGTTACTATAGCATATACAGTGTTACTATAGCATATACTGTGTTACTATACAGTGTTTCCCCTAGGTTTGCTGCCTTGGGGGGGTGGCATGGACCGTGGCACGAACCCCCCCCCCCCCCCCCCCCCCCAGGGGTAAGACCCTGAGACATACCAGCGTCATGTCCAGGGGGTGTACTTCTACATTAAGCCGCCTCACGCTACGGAAACAGGAGATAGGCTCCTGCCCCCTAAGGGCCATTAGGCTCGAGAACCATCGGTTCTCAAGGCTACTTACTTATGTGGTCTTGACTACCTGTCCACCTTTCTCACCTCTTGCTGTCTCTCTCTGGTGTGCCGACACCATCCTGCTCTCTCTCCTTCTCTCCCTCTCTATCCTCCTCTCTCCCTCTTTTGCTGTCAACCAAAAGGCAAACATAACAACTAGAGTATTTATAATCTAATAAGAGGTATACATTTATCCATATCAATTTATAACATAATTATAAGTGAATATTGGATTGCTGTGGGCAATGCAGTCAGAGAAAGTCATTTTGACTTTACTCTCTCACCTGAAAAAAAATGGTATGTCCAACTATAAAAAAAAAAAGCATTTCCAATGCTTCAATCCACTGGCCATGTACTGTAAATATGCCATTATGGTATTACCATAAAGCCCAATTCTAGCAGAATAAGAAAGATTGTATATCTACTTTAAGTAAAATAATAAAGTGCATCCAGTTAGCTCTTTAGCTGTTAAGTGTGCAAGCAGACTAACTCATCTCATCACCTCTGAGCTAGCTAGCTAGCTAGTTCTTAGACACTATTTACACCATGAAGCTATAGTCAGACACTTTCTAGTCACAATAATAACGACCAATTTTAACCAACTTTCTCTGTCAGAACACTCAGCAATTACATTTGCTAACGTTTCAACTTGCTTACTTTCCATCTGCAGACATCTCACCCAGCAAAAACTCTCGTCGCGCGCACACACTCGTGCAAAATCTTGTATTATTCTCCAGCGCGAAGCGAAGTGTGGAGATAGGTCTGGCTATGCGAGACTACTGGCGGACTAACCAACGAGCTAACCAGATGCGGCCCGCCCTCCCAAGGCAATTGTAGGGGAAACACTGCTATAGCATATACAGTGTTGCTATAGCATATACAGTGTTGCTATAGCATATACAGTGTTGCTAAAGCATATACAGTGTTGCTAAAGCATACAGTGTTGCTATAGCATATACAGTGTTGCTATATACTGTATATATACTATATACTGTATATATACTGTATATAGCATATACTGTGTATAGGGATGCTCCGATTTATCGGCCACCGATTTAAATCGGCCGATTTCACTCCAAATGACTCGATCGGTGATCGGCAAAAATGGCCGATCGCAAAAGCCGATCTTTTAAGTTATTTTATTGTGGGAAAACGTTATTTCTATGTTGCGATAACTTCTCAACAGGATTTTACAGGGTTCGTTCAAACTATCGTAATTCTTGAACTATATGTGCAATCGAAAAAAATCCAACAGTTTCTGAAAGCAGATATACGTTGCACTCTAACCATTTAGGGTTATTACGGTAGTTCACCCCAAAAAAATATGCATTCATGACCTCAAAGCGTCATAGGAGCTGGAGAGTGATTTCAAGAGAAGCGGTATTTTTTTATCATACAGCCCCAAAACAAAAGTATTTACAAAAGCCTTACCAAACAGTAGTCTATGGCAAACGAGAATGGTGAATCCAATCCATAAAGTATTTAGTGATCGTTAAACTGTTGTTTGTCATATTGAGTGGGTACTTTACAACAAAAAAACAACGAGTCGGTGAGTGGTGTAGTTCTAGGCTGCGTTCGTAAATTCGCTCTGGAAATCTGACCAGCAGTCATGGAATGCCTCTTGTCCAATCAAATTACTTGGTCCCTTTATGACGTTGAGCCCAGTGTGCCCTCCTGCGCTCTCAGAGCGAATTTACGAACGCAGCCCTAGACTGTCTCGCGTCCCCCTTTACCTCGCTTCTACCCTGCTGCTACGCTGCTTCTATAACATCAGGATCAGACACAGGGCGAGACTTTCAAAATAAACATTTTTAATGGCTTCTGTGTGCTTTAGACTTGCGTAGAATCGATTTATTTTTATTTAAAAAGTCAGACCGGAAAATGTATTATTGTCGCCAGACCCACTGCGTGGGAATACGACGCGTGCAGATGAGAGACAACATCAAAACTTGCACTTATTGCTCGTGTGACATTGGTTAATGGACGAGCATTCTAATAAAATAAATGTACAACGTTAAGCTGCGCCCAAAACCCTGATATTTTGCCACGTGAAATGATAAGACAAGAGGCCACGATATGATAATCGCCGTAGGAGGCGATTCGACTGTAGGCATGTGAATTTCTTCAAACTTGCAGTTGTAGCAACGGTGTGTGTGTTTTAGTAAATATAGTGTGTGTGTGTGTGTGTGTGTGTGTGTGTGTGTGTGTGTGTGTGTGTGTGGACCTCCTGTGAGAGGTGTGTGTACCTGTGAGAGGTGTGTGTGTGTGTGTGCCATATCTCAGTATGTAGGCTATGCAGTGTAAGTAAGTGTGTGAGTTTATTCTGTTATTTGTGCTATTATATCTAGTATTGTGTTGAGAAGCAATGGAAATGAATCAAGAATTGATAAAGTAGGCTAACTTATCATTCAATGAATGTGAGTCTAATACCAATACTTGCTCAATAGGTCTTAAAATCTATTAAAAGTGTTCTTATAAAGGTCTTAAATGTAACTTGTTGAAACCTGCAGGAACCCGCATAATTAATTTAGGAACAGGTTGCTTACATTAATTATGCGGGTGTTACGGTCAGGGCCATCGCTACTTACACACGCATCATTGTTAGACCACTGTTAATGATAGAGCTTACCATCTACGGACAAAAAAAAAAGTGTCACCTTTTTGGTCCATCGCCAGTTTGCACCCCTTGTTATGTTAATGTTAATGTTAATTTTATTTATAATGCGCCCCCCATCCAACTTTTACATCGGCCCGGGGCGCAGCCCGGGTAAAGGAACAGATAAAGACAAGGACAAGGACAAGGAACACAGAAAGCAAACAGACACAGACTACTTAAACGAACATCTCAAGGGATACAATTTACAACAAATAGGGAGTAGACTTAGGGAACATCATTGACGAAGAGGTGGGTTTTTAACTTGGCTCTAAAGGAGTCCAGAGTGGGGGCAGACTTGATGGCGGAAGGGAGCGCGTTCCACAGGGTCGGTGCTATCACCGCAAAGGCACGGTCACCCTTCCTCTTGAGGTTGGTGCGGGGGACCCTCAGGCTGAGTTGGGCGTCGGACCTGAGCCTGGGCCTTGAGGTGGAAGACAGGTCCAGGAGGTCCTTGATGTAGGGTGGGGCGAGACTGTTGAGAGCTTTGTAGACAAAGGTGCAGATCTTGAACTTCACTCTCTTCTTTACTGGGAGCCAGTGAAGGGAGATGAGGACAGGGTGGTCCCTGTGGTCCCTCATTTTAGTGCCTGACACCAGCCTGGCAGCGGCATTTTGGACTAGCTGCAGGCGGTAGATGGTCTTATCAGGAAGTCCAGCATAGAGTGAGTTGCAGTAGTCGAGCCTAGATGAAATTAGCATGAGGACGACCCTCCTCAGGTCACTGGGGGTGAGGAAGGACTTGATCTTGGCTATGATACGTAGTTGGTAGAAACATGACTTCACGACGGAGCTCACTTGTCGGTTAAGGTTGAGCTCGGAGTCAAAGATGACACCGAGGTTCTTGACATGTGGTCTGACAAGGGTGGACAGGCTTCCCATGTTGGTGCTGAGCTGAGTGATGGCGGTGGTGTTGCCGATGAGGAGGATTTCCCCCTTGCTCTCATTCAGCTGTAGGAAGTTCTGGGCCATCCACTCCTTCACATCGTGGAGGCAGTCCATCAGGCGCATCAGATCGGCGGGGTCGTCAGTGTTGATTGATAAGTAAAGCTGGGTGTCGTCCGCATAGCAGTGGAATGAGATCTGGTAGGGTTGAGGGATTAGACAGAGGGGGAGCATGTAGAGGGAGAACAAGATGGGACCGAGGATGGAGCCCTGAGGGACCCCACAGGTGAGGTTGGCTTGTCTGGAGGAGCTGTCTGCTATGTGGACGGCGTAGGTTCTATTGCTGAGGTAAGACTTGAACCAGGACAAGGCGGTGTCAGTGATGCCAACCTCCTGCTGGAGTCGATTAAAGAGGATGGCATGGTCTATGGTGTCAAAAGCTGCGCTGAGGTCCAGGGCAGCACATTTCCTGGAGTCTGCGATGAGGAGGAGGTCGTTCCAAACCTTTAAAAGTGCCGACTCAGTGCTGTGGCCAGGTCTGAAGCCAGACTGAAACTTCTCCAGGATGTTGTTCTGTTGGAGGTAGGGCCATAGCTGGCTGAGGACAGCCTTTTCCAGGAGCTTGGCCACGACTGGGAGCTTGGAGATGGGTCTGTAGTTACTGAGGTTGGAAGGGTCCAGGTTGGGTTTCTTAAGGAGAGGCTGTACCACTGCTTGTTTGAGGGTGGGCGGAACAATGCCAGTGGCCAGCGAGCTGTTGATTATTGAGGGGATGTGTGGCCCTACTGTGTCGAACACCTCTTTGAGGAGGGGGGTAGGGATGGGGTCCAGAGGCGATGAGGCCGGCTTCAGTACAGTGGCCATCTTGGATAGGGCTGGTAGAGTGAAGGGACAGAAGCTGGAGAACGTGGATGAACATCCCAGTGTGGTGGCTAAGTCCTTGGTGGAGTTGTTGAAACACCCCTGCGTATGTAAACCATGAAGGCCACGTTTATGATGTCTTTTATACAGCCATATCGACTGACTTGGGTCTGTGTTTGCTTGGTGCCTAATGGATCAAGACTTTTGTCTAAAAAGCAAAATATATGTAGGCTATTATCCAGTCAGTAGGCCTACAGTTATGTATTTTAAAAAAGATCGGTATCGGTATCGGTAGATCTTGAGGGAAAAAATCGGTGATCGGTATCGGCCCCAAAAATCCAGATCGGCGCATCCCTAACTGTATATACAGTGTTACTATAGCATATACAGTGTTACTATAGCATATACAGTGTTACTATAGCATATACAGTGTTACTCTAGCATATACAGTGTTACTATAGCATATACAGTGTTACTATAGCATATACAGTGTTACTCTAGCATATACAGTGTTACTCTAGCATATACAGTGTTACTATAGCATATACAGTGTTGCTATAGCATATACAGTGTTACTATAGCATATTTGATTGTATTTGCTGGAAATGACAACACTTTTATAGTCCCCCTATTTCTGTCATGGGACAATTGGCTTTACAGGTGTTTCTGGTATGTTAGGTGTGTTCACATCATTTGGCAGCCGTAAGAGAGCTCTCAATGTCTAGTATTTATTCTAGCCTTTGCGTTTGCCTTTGGAATCTGTCATCAAGAGGATCAAAGGGTCAATGAAAGTCAAGGAAGCCATTATTAGGCAGAAAAATCTAAAGTTTGGAACTTTGTTACAAAAAACAGCTCACCAACAATCACACACAGGCCAAGGAAGACTCGAAGAATGCTCACCACAATTGAGAAACCCCCCAAATAACTGTCCCGCCGATCAGGAACACTCCAGGAGGTAGGCGTGTATTTGTCAGAGACGACCATCCACAGAATACGTCACCAGCCAAACTACAGAGGCTTCACTGATCAGCTTCACTGATCCTCCCACTGGCTCACAGGCTTCAGCCAGTTATTACATGCAAAGGATTGTTGACCAAATGCTAAACATTTGAACCAACTTTCAGCGCATGGACCTGGGTGAATGCTCCAAGACCCACGACCTGGCTCTCCGGGCTGACTACGACATCGCCTCGAAGGACAGAGACCTGTTTTTTGAGCTGGATGTAAGTATGGGAGTATGGGGGGTTAAATGAGCTGGATGTAAGTATGGGAGTATGGGGGGTTAAATGAGCTGGATGTAAGTATGGGAGTATGGGGGGTTAAATGACAGAGACCTGTTCTTTGAGCTGGATGTCAGTATGGGGGGTTATATGACAGAGACCTGTTCTTTGAGCTGGATGTAAGTATGGGGGGTTAAATGCTCCAAAAAATGGGTTAGGGTTGATTGCAGGACATCATTTGACTAGATTTGCTGTTTTCAATTAAATATACATCCAAGTATTTCTATTTATTTTTAAAATAAAATTATAGGAATCCCTGCATGTGAAATCTCATGTTGCCTTTTTTTAGTGGGTAACACACTTCTGTTCCCTGAGTGTGCATGTGTTTTTCTTTGAGCTGCTTGTGAATCGCAGAAAGAAATAACATTACAATCCCAAAACTACAGTATATAATAAATATAAAATAAATAAATATAGCTGCAAGTGGCAATTACGGTTGTAAAAATTCCTCACATTTGGTAGATATCTCTGTTATGGCTCTGTCCCAAAGCACATTCACTCTGAGATGTATTAGACTAACAATGACTGACACAGCCTATTTGCATATGTCATCATTTATGGTATCTGTGTACTGTATTTTAGAAGTATGAACTTCGCAGACTTTGCAGGGACCGGTAAAAGCATACTAACATTCATGTCAGTCTGACTTTTTCCTAATAAAATAAATTTACAACTTGCGGTTCATGAGAAGAAGATTTTTAAGTGTTATTTTTTTATAAACCCCTCAAAAAAAGTTCGGAAATGCTTTTTTTGTTGATTATTCCTCCCCTTTAATAATACCAATTGGTATTGTATTTTATATCGTTGGAAAGCCTGATTGGTCACCTTTACAATGAGGTACAACTTGTAAGGATCATACATTCATGGAATGAGTAACACAGCTAAACGTGTGGGTAGCGGCCCAAAAATGTTTGCCAAAATCCCCTGCAATATTCTTCTGTTGGTATTCACTCGTTTTTAGCTTCAAGTGCTGGCAGGTGTATGTCAGTCACAGGTGTGTGACTGGCACCTAATTGACAGGAATGATATTCTGGGGCCAGTGGTGATCCCATATCTCCAGAATCTGGGACCTAACTCCATCCTCCATGATGACAACGCTCGCCCCCACAGAGCCAGGATCATCACAGAGCACCTCCAGTATTTGGGAGTGGAGAGGGTGGAATGGCCTGCCGTGAGTCCAGACCTCAACCCAATTGAACACTTGTGGGATCAGCTTGGGCGTGCTGTACGTGCCAGAGTGACCAACGCAACCATGTTGGCTGACTTGCGGCAAATCCTAGTTGAGGAATGGGATGCCGTCCCACAGCAGTGTGTGACCAGGCTGGTGACCAGCATGAGGAGGAGGTGCCAAGCTGTTGTGACTGCGTATGGATCTTCCACACACTACTGAGGTCCCTCACAATGTAAAATTAATAAAGTGTAAAAATGGCCAATATGCAGGGGTGCACACAACTGGTGCGCATGCGTCGCCAAAATGCATGCTGCGCGGAAGATCAGCCGCATGAAGGCGCTTTTGCGCACCAACAGCTAGGTCCAAGAAGCAAGCGGCCACTAAGTAACTATTTGCCGTCCCCTCAGCCGAAGGCCCGACGAGTAATCCATCACAACAGTCGACCGACGACGACCACGGCGACTCCCCTCACGAAAACATTCGGAAAGTATCGTAACTCGTACTTTCATTCCGCGTATCGCACGGTTATCACGCCGCCACGTGAAAATTCAGTCCCGAACGACTCGTCGCTAAAAGGAAAAACAACACCAAGGGACTTCACGTTTCTTTTCTCTGAAGCTTTCAAACGTTCAGACGTTTGTTTTACAGCTTCATTATCGCACCTAGACCCCTGACCCAGGGAATATGGTTGGGAATTCTATTAGCAAAAGAAAAAAAAAGTATTTGTTGCACAATCAAAATAATGAGCTATTTAAAGTGATAGCCTACAACATCCTCTACCATGGTTGAAATTGAGGACAGTGATAACAGCAGTCAAGAGAGCAGTGATGATGATGATTAAGCTTGTAGCATAAATAAATGCTTAGGCTGTAACTTTTTGTTGAAAAGTTGATTTCAGTGTTTACAGAACAGAGCAGTGCTTAACACTAGGAGCGCCACGGGATCGCCATTCATTCCACCGCAATCAGGTGTGAAACAGCACGAGCAGATTTTAACATGGAGAAGAGTGTACTGACGGACAAGGATCGCTGGAGGGCGATGTCACACAAGGCCGTCTGCCAGGCTCTTGACACCTTTTTCCCAGAAAGGCGCAGTGATGACGTTTCACATTAGGGTTAGCTGTACGTCTGTACATGCCCCCCGGAAGCAGGGGCTGAATTTAATCCGCCAACGAAACGATAGATTGAGACTGCGGGAGCTTTACTAACGAATTAAAGTTTATTATAAAAAAATAATAGTAATAAATATTGCAATATTGTGTTTGTATACTGTGTTTGTTTGTCAATATTGTATTGTGATCATATATATGAGCTTCACAGTTATAAAGTCTGTTTATTTGTCATGACGCCGGTCACGTCAGTCACCAGTGGTGTAGTGTAGTTTTTTTCTAGTGGGTATAGCCTACTGTTATCAGGCTCATAGTTCATTTCGCCATAACAATAAATCTGCGCTGCCTGTCTAAGGTTATATATATAATCTAAATATTATATATCTAAAATATCTAAATGACATGTTATAAGGCTGATCTGTACATATAGTGCTGCATTTTGGCATATTTCATGTCGCATTTCCCTCCATTGATGGTAGCCTATATGACGCTATATATATTCATAATGGTTCAAAATTCAAGTGCTTCGTAACACAGACGGGGTGAATTGTATGAATGAAAGTCACGTCCTACACCACTGAAATAAACAAGAATAACTAGTTTCTAAAGAGAGTTCCATTCACTTGATGTAATGGATCATGCGAGGGGGAGCGTAATCTTATTCATGATGATTGCTTGCCGATCAGCAAACAAAGCATTCTACCATCCCCCCCTCACCTCCCACCAGAAAGGCTGTACTCAGCCTGGTGAGTAGTTGAGTAGGTTAGTTGTAGGCTACTCAACTCTCTCTGGAGCAAAGTAATTGAAGTAGCCTACATTTGATTATGTAATCATCAACTAATATTATATAACGAACGGATATTTATAATAGGCCTACAGTATATAATGTATTATTATTTTTTCTGAGCAGTCCCACTCATAATTTTTCATTTTATTGGACAGATCTAGTGAAGACAGACAGGAAAGGCCACCAGTATATCATGTATTGATAATGTATTATTTCACTGCCTCAGAAAGTCGTGTGAAATGACGTGCGTTGTGCATTGAATGACACTATTTATTTATTCAATATAAAACGGTATGATATGGCAGATATATAGCCTACATTGCAGTCGTCCCGCAGTTCTAGTAGATCGCCGACATCATGTTATTTGATGTAGGCTACACATTTCACGGCAAGAGAATTCCGATTTGTGGCAAACACCCAACAATTGTTCGTTCACTAAACATTATAACATGAACACAGTTTTAGCACCAGTTCCTAGCACCTAGTTTCCTAGCACCAGGGGAGTCCCCCCTCCCAAATTTCGTTGTTTGGTACCTGTACTATATCAATGACAAATAAAGACCATTCATTCATTCATTCAAACAATGACAGTTACAGTCTCGCTCAAACTGTAGCGAGATTAGGAGACTACTAATTGAGAAAAAGAAAAGAAAATACATGAAAGAAAGGAGAGAAAGAGTACAGAATGATACATCATTCAGAATGTTATTGGTTTTAATATTTCACAATCTGCCAGAATAAGCACGCTCCCTCGCACGCCCAGCCCATCATTTTTGGTGCCGCTAATGTGTGTAATGAAAAGTGTGACAATGTTGAAAGACATGATGTCATAATCAAAATATAAAACCTGGTTGGATAAAATAAGATTCTGTTGTGATTGTGTTGACATTGTTGTGATGTCAAAAGAGATCTTGGTTATGTAATGTGTAAAGTGGAGAGGAGATTGATCGGGACTGCGGGAGTTTTCATTACTAACGAATGATGGTTGATTATTATTATACAAAAATAATAGTAATAAATATTGCAATATTGTGTTATCATAGTTATGAGCTTCACAGTGATAAAGTCTGTTTATTTGTCGTGAACTTCACGCCGGCCGTAACATCAGCAGACAATCGACTGCTGTAAGCTTGTAAGCTTTGAAACCTGCTTGGCAGCTTTGAAACCCGCTTGGCTCCCTCATGAATTGGCAGCTATTGTTTGCTGATGGGAAACGATCAATAAGATTACCCTCCCCCGTGCATCAACCATTGTATCAAGTGATTGTAACTCACTTTAGAAACTAGTTCTTAGCCTACACGTTTATTTGTCAAATACATGCTCTGCATGTTTCTCTAAAATGCATAAAGTTCCTATGAGCAGAGAAGTGGGGAAATTATTAGAGCAATCTGATATGAAGCTTGAGTCAGCTGAGAACGAACTATGGAACAGATTAAATGCTATATATGGAGAGGAGATTGATTGAGACTGCGGGAGCTTTACTAATGAATGAAAGTTGATTAGCATTATTAAAAAAGAATAGTAATAAATATTGCAATACTGTGTTATCATAGTTATGAGCTTCACAAAGTCTGTTTATTTGTCGTGAACTTCACGCCGGCCGTAACATCAGCCGACAATCGACTGCTGTAAGCTTGTAAGCTTTGAAACCTGCTTGGCAGCTTTGAAACCCGCTTGGCTCCCTCATGAATTGGCAGCTATTGTTTGCTGATGGGAAACGATCAAGAAACAGTTAGAGAATAAGATTACCCTCAATATCTTATTATCAATTATCAATATACTGGTGGCCTAACATGGTCCAGTGGTCTAGCACCGTGGTCGTGCACACATATGTCGGCCCTTCTTCTCCTTACTTTCCTGTCTGTCCAATAACATGAAAACTATGAGTGGGACTGCCCCACTCAGAAAAAAACATTATACAATAACATTATATACAAAAAAAACATTATATACAATATTATAAATATCCGTTCGTTATATAATATTCGTTGATGAGTACAGGCATAATCAAACGTAGGTTACTCCAATTACTTTGCTGCAGTAGCTATGCATGCACCACACAACTTGATAGGTACATACTGTGCAGTGTATCATTCATAACTGTACATAGGCTACACATATCATAATATCTTATCACTATTGCATGGAACTTGGGTGAACCCGCTGTGAAAAACAACCCTCAGCTCCAACAAATCTGAAGGGATTGGGAGACATACTGTACAGTTTATCATTTTCAGAACTGTCTGTACATATACATATATTATGTATCACTATTGCTATATATAGCCTATATATAAACACATTATGTTACAAATATCAGTCTTATCCACTGTATCTAATTCAGCACTGAAGCCTGAAGGTTGAGCACAGTGTGTGCCCCCTTGCTACCTCTGCTGATATAAAAGAGAATTGCAGCCTTGGAGAAAAAGATGGCAGCCGAATCCCAAGGCAAATACACAGGCACACACAGAAATACTGCAAAATCACTTTATACTAACTCGATTTTGAAAATGTAAAGATGCTGGGTGGTAGAACGCACATATCTAGGAAAAGTCATGAAAGGAGGGTCCGGACATTTGATCGAGTGCAATGGTAGAATTTTTTTGTACTCACTGGTGCCCGATGACACCTCACGGCTTTCCTAGTGTTAAAGAGATGTCTGTTTATTTCAGTGTGTTTAAAGGAGTCTGACAGACTTTCATGCTTAAAGAGCAGTCATTTGATTTTGCATGTGTTTCTTCTGTTTTGCACACAATCATTTGTTTTTGTTTTTTTGTGATCAATTTTTTATTATTATTTCAGGGAGTAAAACAAGGGGAGTGGTAACATACAAATAAACAAAGGAGAAAATAGAATAACACAAATACGGTTTACCAGTACAAATACAAAATGCGCATAAACCTTTCAACCCCCCCCCCCTCCCCTTCCCTTCCCAATCTCCCTTTACCCCAATAATTCCCCACCTACCCCTCCTCCCACAAATGTCCCTCCCGCCAGATACCTCCCACCCACCCGCCCAATCACAACCCCCCCGCCACCCACCCCCCCCTATCACAGCCCCCCGCCCACCACCCCCCACCCAATCACAGCCCCCCGCCCCCCCCCCCCCCCTACAGGACCCTATGGAAGGAGCAAATCGATTAGCCTATAATAGTGTCTTGAGGATGGTTATAGTTTGGTCCCAGCATGAAACATTGTCCGAAATTGCATGATGCCTGTTGGCTATCCAGTGTTCCATGCTGGCTATGTCAATGAAGTCTAATATCCATCTCTGCGTAGTCAAGAAATGGGGTGACTTCCACCTGCAAGCTATAAGCCTTTTGGCTGCTGTAAGGCCGGCCAGCCAGATGCGTCTTTGTTTGATGTTTAGATCCAGGTTTGAACTGTCATTTAACAATAAAACTAATGGTGAGTGTGGAATGTGTTTGGACAGGATCAGGGACAATGCATCACAAACTGTCCTCCAGAAATCAGCCACTCCCGGGCATTCCCATACCATATGAAAAAAGGTGCCAACTGTATTTCGGGTGCAAAGAGTACAGTTAGGTGAAGGTATGGTCTTTATTTTATGTAGCAGATATGGAGTGAAGTATGTCCTATGAGTAAAATTGAAATGGATAACCTGGTGGTTGGGATTTCTGGAGGAAAGGGATATGTTTTGCCAAATTAATTGCCAATTTAAGTTATTGTGTGATAAAGTATCTTTCCACACTCTGTCAATGTGTAATGGTTTTAAAGAAGCCTTAACCAGGATGGAGTAAAGAGCTGAGACCTGACCCCTGGGTCTGGTGAATGCTATGTGAAATGGATGTATGTCTAATGAGCTATTCCAGGGTACCCCGTATGTGCGCATAGCTGTACGTAATTGAAGGTAGAAAAAAAAGGACGTACCCGGTAAATTAAAGTTTCTCTGAATGTCTTGGAATGAGCGGAGACCCTCAGCCCCAAATAAATCTGAGAATGTGTGAACTCCCTTGTCACTCCACTGGGGAAATGAGATTGGACGGCCTCCCAACTGGAGAATTGAATTTTTAAATATAGGCGAATGGAGGTACCATTTGGTTGAGATTTTGCAGAGCTTTTCTGCGCATCGCCAAACTGAGATTAATTCAGTGATGATGGAGCCGAATTTCAATTTGGACTGTTTAATAGAAATGTTACAGTATATTACATCTTGTAATCTATGAGGATGGACAATGTTTTCCTCTAAGGGGCGCCAAGAAACACGAGCAGCCGGATCAAACCATGTGGAGAGAGGACGCAGCACAAAGGACCAATAATACCATTCGAAGTTTGGTAGCCCCAATCCCCCTTCATTTTTTAGCCTCTGGAGGGTTGAGAATTTGAGTCTGGGCTTCTTCCCCCTCCATATAAAATGAGAAGAGATAGAGTGTAGTTTCTTCCAATAACCACTTGGTGGGGCTAGAGAGAGCATGGAACTAAAAAAGTTTATTCGTGGAAGAATATTCATTTTAATAACTGAGATACGGGAATGAAATGTGAGGGGTGAAGTTTTCCACCTTTGTAGATCAGAATCTACCTCCTTCAGCACATTCTTATAATTAATTGATACTGTGTTTGAAATTGAGGGGTAGATAGTGATACCTAGATATTTAATATTCTGGACCACTGGGATGTTCACTGAGATATCTAACTGTCTAGCTGAGGCATTCAATGGCAATAGAGCTGATTTTCCCCAGTTAATTTTGTAACCTGAAATTCGGCTAAAATTATTAAAGATGTTTAGAAGGTGAGGGAGTGACTGAGGGATATTCTGAATAAAAAGAAGGATATCATCAGCATACAGAGATATGTGATGTTTGGTGTTCTGGACCGTAATAGGATCATGGGTGACTGACTGGCGAACGGCCTGGGCCACAGGTTCCAGAGATAGGGCAAACAGCAAAGGAGAGAGAGGGCAACCCTGGCGCGAGCTGCGGGATACTGGGAACTGTTTAGAGCATGTGTTCCCTGTCAGAACCATTGCTGTCGGGTTAGAATATAGTAGTTTTATCATATCCACATAATGATCTCCAAAGCCCATATAGCGTAAAACCGCCCATAAAAAGTGCCACTCGAGACGATCAAAGGCTTTCTCAGCATCAAGTGAGAGAATAGCATTTGCTGAATCAGTAATATTCGAAGAGTCAATAATATGGAGAAGGCGGCGAACATTGTCTGAGGCAAGGCGATTTTTAATGAAGCCTGTTTGGTCCTCATGCACTAAGGTAGTCATAAATGGTTCCAGTCGAGAGGCTAGAACTTTGGCGTACAGTTTAGTATCTGTATTTAAAATTGACAAGGGGCGATAGCTTCCGCAGTCAGTAGGGTCCTTCCCCTTTTTCAAGAGCAAAGAGATTATAGCTATATTGTTGTTTTTGGAGAAGGAGCCATTTTTGATTGCAGAATGAATCATTCCCAATAGCAAGGGGCCAACTTGGGGCCAAAAGGCCAGATACAATTCAGGTGGTAGACCGTCTAACCCTGGTGACTTGCCTTTATTCATGCATGAAAGAGCTTTGTATAGTTCAGATAGCGTAATAGGAGAATCTAAATCAAGGGAGTCATTTTGGGAAAGTTGGGGGAGCTGTAAGGGGTTCAAGAAAGAACCAACAGCTTGATCATTATAATCAATCTCAGAAGTATATAGAGCCGAGTAGAATGCCCAGAAGTTATTGTTAACCTCTGTTGGATCAGTGCACAAAGTACCTGTAGAACTTTTAATTGAAGAGATGTTTGCTAGTTGTTCATTGGTTTTAAGTTTTGAGGCTAGTAAATGGCTTGGCTGTGCGCTGTGCAAGTAATGGTTTTGTCTAGTTCTATGAATGAGGAAATCCGCTCTATGTCTGAGAAGATGGTTAAGATCTTTAAATAACACTTCTCTCTCAAGAACTAGCTCAGGGGTAACATGCGGAGTCATTGTGATCTCCAGTTCAGCAATTTTCTTTTCTAAGTCTTGAATATGTTTTAATCTGGATTTGTGTAGATTAGAGGCAAAACCAATAGTTTTATCCCTAATGAACCCCTTCACCGCATCCCAGAGAATACCAGGATCATCCACAGATGGCTTATTAATTACAATAAACTCATCAAGTTGTTCCTTCATTTCCTTTAGGAATGATTCATTCTGCAAAAGGGTGGAGTTAAAGCGCCAGCGAGGAGCCCTTTTAGGCTTCAAGGAGATCGCTACTCTGCCAAAGACCGCCCTGTGGTCAGAGAGAGACATAGGAAGTAAATTAAAATCTGATGTCTTATCATACAGATGTTTGGATATAAAAATATAATCTATGCGAGAGAATGATCTGTGTCGAGAGGAGAAACAAGTGAATTCTTTCACGGAGGGGTTAGAAGAACGCCAGACATCTACCACAGCACAGTCACTAGCCCATTTCCTTAGTGCAGAGGACGCCAGGTGTTGCTCTCTCCCCTCGTTAACCCCAGTTCTGTCCATCGTGTGTAGCCATACAGCATTAAAGTCACCCCCTATTATTAAACCAAAATCAGATAGATCAAACATCAATTTAGTTAAGTAGTCATAAAAGCCAATATCAAAGGAATTTGGTGCATATACTGAAACAAAGGCCAGTTTCTTATCATTTACCATCATTTTTATATAGCTTACTCTGCCCTCAGAGTCTTTCCCAGATCCTAGATCTTTAAACTGAAAACTGCGCTTGGCAACGATCACTACTCCCCTTTTTTTTTTGGTATTTGAGGAGGAGGCAATTACATGGTAATATTTATTCTGTAATCTACTAACATCTTTTTCCAATAGGTGAGATTCCTGAAAGAAGGCCACATCTATCTTTTTTCTCTGTAGGAAGTCTAAGGTACTTGTGCGTTTATGAGGGATATTTAGGCCCCGCCCATTCCAAGACAGAAGTGTAATGTTAGTCATAGCTATCTTGGTAAAAGAAAAAGGTGAAAGATACTAACCGAAGAGCTCCAACCATAGGATCCTGTCCCTCCCCCCCAACCCCCCCATAAGCCCCATGATCATAGCCCACCCACCCCTTGCCCCCTAATCCCAATCGGCACCCCTCTTCCCCAACCCCCCCAAAAAATAAATGGACAAAAAGGTCCATCCAGAGCCCACCCAACCTCCCCCCTCCCCCCAAAAAAAGTGACAGTGAAGAAAAGATAGTCAGATACCCCTCCCTCTCCCTTGTAGCTATTCCTTGTTTGAGTAATTACCATATATAATAAAAAATTATGATAATACAGAATTAGAAACCAAAGAAAAAAAGAAATAATTTTCAAGTATCATTTGGGGTTATAAAGCCATCAACAATGAAATTATATATTTATTCAGTTCTATTATAAAAAAACAATAATTGTGTTCAAGCTACCTATAATGTCATACGTAAATTGGGACACCCCATATGTTCAAAATACTCAAATAAGCAAGGTTGTGTGGAACAGGCAAACTTAAAACATTAGGCTATTATACCGCTATTCAATCTGATTAGTCAGCAACCTATCATAGAGTTCAGATTGCGAAATGTGTCGCACACAGTCAGCCACCATACAGCTGGATCAGCATTTACAGTAAATAGAAAGCAAAAATAATAACTATAGTGGTTTTACAGCGATGTCAGCCGGATTTACACTCATTGAGTTGCTACACGATAGAAATAAACAAAGAGAGTCATTGGAGTGACGTCCTCCGTGAGTAACGCTCCACCAGGAAGTAAACAAGTCCAGCATGTCATCTTCAACAGTTATCGTTTGAAAAACAAAGTCTAGAGCGAGCTCTTGTTAAGAGCCTTACCCCGATCAGGAATTGTCCTCAAGTGAAGAAAGGAACTTCTCTGCCTCTGATAGTTCGTGGAATAGATGGTGTTCAGAGTTGTGGATGAGCTTGATGACCGCGGGGTACAGCAAGAATGCCTCACAGCGCAGTCCCCGAGCCCGGTGCATGACCGGATAACAGGGACGTCTGAGTTTAGAAGTGTACTCGCTGTAATCCGCTGCAAAACGGATGGTGCGCCCGGCGATCTCCACGGGAGTTTTCCTTGATTCTTGGAGGATGCGGTCTCTGTCTGTGAAGCGAAGGAATTTAATGATCAAGGACCTGGGATGTGGTGAAGACGCTCGAGGAGACCCGGTGCGGTGAACTCGCATGATCTCCAGCGGCTTGTCAGCCAGGGAGGGGAACCATATTGGGAAGTTGGCAGTGAGGTAGGACATTGCATTCCCCGATTCTTCTCCCTCCTTTAGATTGATCATTCGAAGGTTGTCCCTTCTGCTCCTATCCTCGAAGGATGCCAGTTTGGACTCGAGCTGAGCTAGTGATCTGCTGTGTTGAGAGGTAGTGACCTCGGATTCCTTTACCCGCTCATGTAGCTTGGAGGTGATAGTGCGTTGTACACTAATCTCCTTCTCGTGTTTAGTCAGGGTTGCCTCCATGGATCCCAGCTGGGTCTCCAGCCGGTCGAATCGGTCATTGGAGTTTTTCTCTGCTATATTAAAATAGCGTTTAAGTGTAGCCTCGAGAGAGGCCACTGTGAGAGCGCTCTCTGAGGTCTCGTCGCCGTCCATCGGCACAGCCAATGCATCTTTGCCTTTGCGCGTACGGCTAGCCATTGTGGACAGGACCAAACAGGCCAATAAACATTCAACTGAAGTAGCACAGCATCAGATTTCGTAGCACGAATACAAATGTTTGCCTAGCTAAATTGAAGGGAGAGTAACCGCGAGGCTTCTACTCCGCCATCTTGTTCACGTCACGTCTCTGTCCACAATCATTTGTTTGTTCATCTTTATTTATGAATAAATGTCGTTTTGCTAATATAAGTTATCCATGTATCCCTTTTTCATCCATCCTGTGGGACGGGTCGTGACTCGCGAGCTCGGGGAGCACCAAGCAGCATCCCTAGGTGCTCCTCTGAGCACTGGCCCCCAAAAATTATGTGCACCCCTGCCAATATGTGTTGTTTTTTCCTTATTACTGTGGGAGAGTGCAATCATCCAATCCACCAAGCAACTCAAAACGAGAGTGAATACCAACAGAAGAATATAGGGGATTTTGGCTAATATTTTTGGGCCGCTACCCACACGTTTAGCTGTGTTGCTCATTCCACGAATGCATGATCCTTACAAGTTGTATCTCGTTGTAAAGGTGACTAATCAGGCTTTCCAACGATATAAAATACAATACCAATTGGTATTATTAAAGGGGAGGAATAATCAACCAAAAAAGCGTTTCCGAACTTTTTTTGAGGGGTTTATTTAAAATTGTCTGGAAATGCAGAATATTGAGTGGCATGTGGCAGCCATGTTTTTCATCAGATCATGTTGGAATTTGGTAAACATCTGTCATACTACTGTCTTGAGGCTCACCACGTTTCACATACATTTGCATAAATATGGGTAACCTCATTTGCATATGTCATTAATTATGGTGCTGATTAATTAGCATGTAGCATTTTCACATGGGAACTTTTCGTTCTCAAACTAGGAAAAGGGACCAGTACATGCTTCTTATCTTTTCAATCCAAATAGGGTTTTTTGTTCGGCTTGAGGAAGCAGATCTGCCAGTTTTGGTGTCTACCACAAACGGTTCAAAAGTTAAAAAATTCAACGTGTTGTTATAGCGCCCCCTTCTGGAATCACGGTGTCAAAGTTGTTGTGAGGGTGTGGCCAGGGGTCCTCTACGTGTCAATATTTGTGAGTCAATTACAATAGGGTTAGGGCTTGCATGGGCTTGCTCCCTAATTACAATAAGGTTTTGCCCTACATGGGTTTGGGCCTAATTACATTCCAATCGATTGGGCAAAATTAAATTATCAATGGTGGAGGACGTATTTGTTAGGAAATTCAAACTGAATTTTGCCGCAGTGGCCAGAGGTGACAGATTTCTAACAAACGTTTTAAACCATCTGCATCTAACTGTTTGTATCGGCCGTCCTCAGGCAGTGGATCACATAGAATCCTTCATCTCGGACTGTGACAGGCGAACAGAACTGGCCAAGAAGCGGCTTGTTGAAACTCAAGAGGAGATCAGTGCAGAGGTGGCTGAGAAGGTGAGAGGACTGGACGTCTGTGTGGGTGTGTGTGTGTTTGGGAGGGCTTGTGTTCATGTGTGGGGGTGTGTGTTTGGGAGGGCTTGTGTTCATGTGTGGGTGTGGGTGTTTGGGAGTGCTTGTGTTCATGTGTGACTGTATTTATTGGGAAGTACATGTCAAATCAAATCAAATTTTATTTGTATAGCGCATTTCTTACCAGATGCAACTCAATGCGCTTCACACAATGAACATTTTCAGTCAATCAGTCAATCAATCAATCAATACTGACAGAGCCGCGAGCAGGCAAAAGTAAAAACCTGTACACTATGTAGCAAGGAAAATTCCCTTGCAGCCCTCTACACATAGAGCGACTACTAGCCAGTTTGCCTACCAGCACCCAGCGGTGGGCCCCCACACCCTCCCCCCGGGGAGCCCCCGCCGCCCCACACACCCAGCCCGCCCCACCACCAGCACACCCGGCCCAGCCAAGCAAGCACAGACCAAAGAGGCCCCGCACAAGGACGGCCAAGCAGGTGCCCCGGCGGCGGAACAGACCAGGCACACGGGGCAGCCGGGGGCCCCCAAGGGGAGGCCAAGGACCACCGGCACAAAGCAAGCAAGCAAGGGCGAAAAACCTGTACACCATGTATCCAGGAAAAGTTCCTTGCATATTATCGGCGTACACACTGTCCATAAATTTAGTGTTATATTTGCATCGTTCTGCATCCAGCATGGGCACAGGTCCTGCCAAAAGAGAATCTTAAGCACAGTTATGATGCAACAACACAATAAAGATGACAGCAATACAACCTGATGGTGGTCCTGGTACACCCTTGTACCGGTTCCAGTACTGCTCTAGGTGCTACTGGGAGTACTTCTCAACAACTTTGTCTCTGACTTGTTTGGAGAGTTCCTTGGTCTTCATGGCAGTGTTTGGTTGGTGGTGCCTCTTGCTTAGGTGTTGCAGCCTCTGGGGCCTTTCAGAAAAGGTGTGTATATAATGACAGATCATGTGACACTTAGATTGCATACAAGTGGACTTCATTTCACTAATTATGTGACTTCTGAAGGTAATTGGTTGCACCAGAAGTTTTTAGGGGCTTCATAACAAAGGGGGTGAATACATATGCACATGCCAATTTTCAGTTCTTTATTTTTTTAAATTCTTTTTTAATATATATTTCTCATTTCATTTAAAAACTAACACTATTTTGTGCAGATTCATCAAATAAAATTCTGATTAAAAAAATGTTTAAATTACAGGTTGTAATGTAATAAAATAGGTAAAAAGCCAAGGGGGGTGAATACTTTTGCAAGGCACTGTATGCTAAAAGCTGATCCTCCAAATCTCTTTGTCCTACCCTTTGGCACTATTAAAAGTTCCGTGCCACTAGACCTTAGGGGTCTAGCTGGTGTGTATCTTATGAGCATGTCCACCATGTAATTGGGTGCATCGCAGTGGAGTGATTTATAGACATGTGAAAAAGTTATGATTACGCATGAAAACCAGTCTTTTCCAACATATTTAAACATATGAACATTTGATTTTCATTTTAATAATATTGAGAGATGGACGTGATAGAACTTTTTAAATTAGATATAAGTGTTGTCAATCGATTACAATTTTTAATCAAGTTAATCACAATAATATTCTGAAATTAATCTGATTAATCGTATTTACTTGTATTTTTTTGGGGGGGGGGAGATAAAACAAAAACATGTGTGGTGTTGGAATAAAGAAATGCATGACAAACTGGTTAGAGGAATCAGTTTTTTTTTTTTTTTTACTTTATTATAACATAGTTTAACTTAGTTTTGATTATTTCTGAATAAGATTAGAATCTCTTAATTTGTAAAAGTAAAAAAGTCTCAAGCTATGCAGTCAGAATTGCACTTAACTGCCAAACCTCAGACTGCATTGATACACTGTACTGATAATACTATAATGTATTATGTCTGATAATACTATAATGATTCCTGCATACACTACAATGGGGAAAAGTGCTCCCATCACCACTAAGACTGTCAGAACCTGGCCAGAAGGGTCCGCTCCACTGCAGATCTGCCTAAATGACACCCTATGGCAGGAATATGAGCATGAGGACCTGGAACAGTACATGTCGTCGGTTCTGAACCACATAGTGAACTGCACCAACTCAGTCACCGTGGACAAACGGGTCCGGGTCTACCCCAACACGAAGCCATGGATGACTGGGAAGGTCCAAAAACTGATCAACGAGAGGGACAACGCCTTCTTCGCAGGGAAGAGCACACCGCTGTACAGCTCCACCAGGGCCAACCTAAAGCGCGGCATCAAAGCGGCCAAGGCAGAGCACAGAGAGAAGATTGAGGAATGCCTCCTGAGCAACGACTCCAGGCGGATGTGGCAGGGGGTTCAGCAGATGACAAACTTCAGAGCCAACAGGCTCACAGCCGCAGAGGACGACCCCCTGCTGGCGGGAAAGCTGAACACCTTCTACGCCCGGTTCGACGAGGGGCGAACGGAGGTAACCGCAACACAAACACCACTCTCTCCAGCTCTCAGCAGCCTCACCCTCACAGAGCATGAGGTGAGACGCGTACTGAAGGCGGTGGACCCCAGGAAAGCCTCGGGGCCGGATGGCGTCCTGGGACGGGTGCTGAGAGACTGCGCCGACCAGCTGGCCGGGGTTTTCACCAACATCTTTAACCAGTCCCTGTCCCAGGCCACCGTCCCACCCTGCCTGAAAACCTCAACTATCATCCCAGTCCCGAAGAAAAGCACGGTGAGCTGCCTAAACGACTACCGCCCGGTGGCACTCACACCAATCATCATGAAGTGCTTCGAGAAACTAGTCCGGGCCCACATACTCACACGCCTCCCGCCCAACCTGGATCCATACCAGTTCGCCTACAGAGCCCACAGGTCCACAGAGGACGCCATAGCGACGACTCTCCACGCCACTCTATCCCACCTGGAGAGGGGAAACAGCTACGCGAGACTGCTCTTCGTGGACTTCAGCTCCGCCTTCAACACCATCCTTCCAGACAGGCTAGTGACCAAACTACTAGACCTGGGTCTATCACACTCTATATGTGCGTGGATCAAAAACTTCCTGACCGACCGCCCCCAGAGGGTGCGGGTGGGCCCCCACAGCCCTCAGCCTCAGCACTGGGTCCCCCCAGGGCTGCGTGCTAAGCCCCATCCTCTACAACCTCTACACCCACGACTTCACCCCCGTCCACCCCAGCAACTACATCGTAAAGTTTGCAGACGACACCACCGTGGTGGGATGTATCTCGGGGGGGGACGAGGCGGCGTACAGGGATGAGGTAGAGCAACTGAGCAAGCTGTGCAAGGTTAACAACCTGCTGCTAAACAAGTCAAAGACCCAGGAATTCATCGTAGACTTCAGGAGGAAAAAGTCTGAGATCCAGAACCACGCATGCGCAGTCAACAGCACCAATTACAGAATACTAAATACCGGCGAGACTAATTAACTAGTTAGCCTTCCAATTTCTACTATTTACTATATAATACTAAAGAATGGGTATATATAATGAGTGGGGAAGCTGGACCAAGTAAAAAACCAATAACGTACAACTTCCATCTAGAATGGGAGGGGGACTTTTTTACACGATGTGATATTGGAAGTGCGTCTGTCTGATCTGCAGATCTATGATGGCTGTTTCTCTATGATGGCTGTTTGGAAGAAGGGAAATGTGGCAAAAGAGTGAAAACGTACGGCTGCAACGATAGCTTCTTATCGCGTCAGTCACGTTCTTGTTAAACACAAGAAGAAAACAAAGACGGCGAAATTGTGAAAAAAGCGTTTCTCGAGGCTGCAGATTGCCTTTTCGATGACAGATCCACAGTGGCTGATGACACCTTGCAGCCTGCCTACACCTTGCAACCAGCTCCTACAGCCCTGACTTCTAGAAACTAGCTGCCTCCTCCCAGTGCCAGGTCTCCCACTAAGGTAGAGAAATGCATTTATTTCCTCCTTTCAAACTAGGGAACTACCTGTTTTGTATCTGGTTTACTTTTCTGTTTGTTGGGTCAGTAGTTGGCTATGGTACTGCAGACTGGCTGTCAGTGTGTGAGTGAGAGAAAGTGACTGTGTGTGTGTGTGTGTGTGTGTGTGTGTGTGTGTGTGTGTGTGTGTGTGTGTTCAGCCATACAGAACTATTACGATACAAAGTGTCAAAACAACCGGTCAGGTGACGACCTCCCACCACCGCCTTGGCATGGGGAGGTGACGTCACCCAATCCACCTTTCCTCCCTGACACCTCACACTTCACCGCCCAGGAGGTGGAGTGTGTTTTGCACAGCCTTCCCAACAACAAGGCCAGTGGCTCAGATGGGGTGACATACGAGGCACTGAAATCCACACAGTCTTGTCAGACATTAACAACTGTTTTTAATGTCTGTTTGGAGAATAAGCGAGTTCCAGATTCATGGAAAGGAGCATTGATACATCGCATCCCAAAGAAAGGCAATATCCCTGAAGATCCAACAACATGGAGGGACATCTCTCTTCTCCCTACCATCTATAAGGTGTTCATGAAGTGCATACTGGCCCGAGTCCTGCCCTGGTTGGAGGATGCTAACATCTTGTCCACCAAACAGAAGGCTTACATCAGCAGGATGGGTATGGATGAGCATGTGTTCTGCCTTAAGACAGGGATAGATGACTTTAAACATCAGTCATGTAAACTCTTTACAGTCTTTCTTGATTTTAGAGATGCTTTTGGGACATTAGCTCACAATATAATGATTAGATCACTGGAAGAGATACAGCTACCCCAGCTATTCATTGACATTGTGAGAGATGTGTACCGAAGCTCCACCATCCAAGTAATCTGTGGGAAGCAGCTCACTCGCCCAACACCACTTCAGACAGGCATTAAAACTGGCTGTCCATGGAGCGCGGTTAATTTCATAATTGCCATCAACCAGTGGATTAAGTGGCTGTGTCAGTGTGCCCCTGAGGGTGTCATCTCCCCCAACCCAGTGCAGGGCTACGCAGATGATGTTGTCCTGGCCTCCAGGGAAGAGAGCGTCATCAAGAACATGCTCTGCAGGACGGATCGTTTTCTGGAATGGTCTGGCCTGGAGGTCAAAGCCAGCAAATGTGCTGTCCTGTATGAGAGGCGGAGTGGGGGGAACAGGTGGTACCACTCAAAAACAGACACACCCCCTGTGTTCTCTTTAGCAACACAGCCCATTCATGTAAATTCTCTTCATGAGACATACCCATATCTTGGACATAAAATTAACATCGCAGGAGAGTGGAAGGAGCAAGTCAATAACATCCTGACTGAGTTCACTTCCAGGCTGGACTTGATAGACAGTTGTCCTCTGCCACTAACTATGAAGTTAGAAGCCATCAGGCAGGTGGCCCTGTCCAAAGTTCAGCACCTCTTCTCCAATGTCCACATCCCCCAGAAAGTGCTGTGTGAAATGAACAACAAGACTGTGAGCGTAGTGCGCAGGTGGCTTGGACTCAATTCACACAGCACCCGTGACATCATCTTTCATCCCCAATGGGAGGGAGGGCTAGGGGTCCCCAATGTAGAATGGATCTACACCAGCATGAGAATTTCCCATCTTCTCAGGATGCTTAACAACGACGACAAGGACGTCAGGGAGCTGGCCCGCTCCTCCATGTTCCTGGACCTGAGGAGAAGGAAGGTCCCAGTTGCCAGGGGGGCGGAGCCCCACTTCCTTGGGTTCAAGAGGAAACCCAGCGGAAAATTGGACACTCATTCCGCTGGTTTTGGAGTCTGGTCTGATTGGCCAGACCTGAATGACCTCTGTGTCCGAGCCGGGGTGTCCCTGGAGTGGGTGCGGTCTGACTCTGAGACTGTTCGGGTCTCAGAGAACTGTATATCTGACCCTCTCACACAGGTCAGGGCAACAGCCTCCTTTGCTGGACAGAGCCACCAGCTAACATCTAGAGGGGCCAGACGGACTCTCATGGACCTTCATCAACATCAACAACAACAACACTGGGCATGTCTTCCCACAGCTGATCACTCTGTTTCCCATTCTTTTCTAAAAAACACTGCGATGAGGACATTGTCATATTCACAACCAAGGCCAGATTACAAGTCCTTCCTACCAGACTCAACCTCTCTATTTGGTTTCCCTCCACTCAGGTTCCTCATTGCTTGCACCACACCACAGAACAGGTTACAGAAACACTTTCACATATCTTGAATGGCTGTTATGTTTACAAAGGAATGTATATAGCACGTCATGACAGAATTGTGAGCCTAATAGTAAAGGACATATCACTCCACTTCCCAGTTACAGTGAAAATGTATACACATGCTTGTGTCAATGCATCCATGTTCAATTTCTGTAATGACCAATGTCACTTTTCACAGTTGTCTGCTAACACACCAGATGTTGTTGTTGTTGTTAATGAAGAGTCCAGAGAGGTGTCTGTATTAGAGGTAGCATGCACCTTTGATATAAGCCTAGAGGAAGCCTTCATGACTAAGGTCATGAAATACCAGCAGCTTGTAGACACCATCTCAGAGCTAGGCTATAGGTGTACGCTATTAGTCTTTATATTTGGCAGTCTTGGACATGTGCACAGATTGGTTGTCAGAGGACTACGTCTACTGGGAATGTCCAAGGGAGAAGCAAAAAGGCTCAGCAAGTATTGCTCTGTCTCTGCGATTATTGGCAGCCGCCAAATATGGCGGAGACGGTGTTACTTGTACCCGTGAGTCTTGTCCTGTTGTATGTGAAAGACATTGTCCATGTCTGTTTGTGAATGCATCCCATCTGTGCCTTCAGTATTTGTGTCCCTGTATACTTGTTTCTATGTGGACAGAAATAAATGATTAAAATGTGTGTGTGTGTGTGTGAGTGAGAATAGCAAAGAGGGAGGGTTTGTGATGGTCTTCTCCTGTGTGGCTGTGTGACAGAGAGAGAGAAAGTGTATTGTACTATGCAGGCTGGGAACTGTGTGTGTGTGTGTGTGTGTGTGTGTGTGTGTGTGTGTGTGTGTGTTTGTAGTACGTGCGTGTACGTTTGCGATGTTTAAACTAGACTGGTAGATCTTGGCAGACTGGCTACTTGAAAAGTAGATCTTGGTTCAAAAAAGTGTGGGCACCCCTGCCTTATACCATACCACCATACCAGAACATCACAGCAGGAACAACCTATCTCAAAAAAGCGATCGTAATAAACCAGTCCGGAAAGGGCTCTGTCGCTTAGCCTACCAATAATCTAACCTGGAGAAATCAGCTACGAATGTCCCCTCCCCTCGCAGGTTCATTACAGTATATTACATAAATGTATTACTGTTAAGTGTTGTTGTGGATGTTATCCCTAGTGCCATTCTGAGGTTAGCATTGCGATGTGTTCGTCTTAACGTTTACAAACTAAAATATACGATCACTTTTTGTGATATGTTGCTCCTCTGATGTCCTGGAAACGAACACATAAGCACTCCGAACAGCTGTCAGCGTCTTTTGTTGCTATAGGAAACCACTACTCTGCTTGCGATTGATCAGCTGTCAGCAGTGTTATTACGGGTACGTTCGTAAATGCATGAACGGTCAGTTCGCTCGGACAAAACCAGTCAGTGTTTTCAGTCAGAGCACCCATCTCTGAGCGGTCCCAGAGCGCAGAGCTCTGAACTTTGGAACTTTGTTATGTTTTGATATGAGAAATTCGAACTAAGTGGTCAGTTTATGAAAATAATACCATAGAATACTAAATAAAATATTAAAATAATAGCCCCCTAGCGTTTGCCGCCATATTGTGACACCCCCCCCCCCAAAGTCCAATCAAAAATGAATAAATATTAGCATCATAAAACAGCAATTTGTCGAAATGCAACACCAGCACACTTAAAAAACAAACTATGTTAGTTGTAATATACCGTTTTGTAGCCTACTGTTTGTTCTGCACCGGACATGTGTGAAATCGCTGCTGTGTTATTGTTGTTCTGTGATATAACACAGAATATTAGTCAACATTAATATTCAGGGAAGAAAATAAGCCTACTTTTTTTTGATGGGGGGGGCGGTAAGAGACCTGAATAATGGACAGGGGGGTGCTGGCCCAAAAAAGGTTGAGAACTGGTCTAGGGTATCCTAACTTTTTCCTTGGTAGGAATTGGCATCTTTGTTAATTTCTTTGTTAAATAAATGATAACAGAACTACATTGTTTTTGGTTCAATTACATCACCGTTATCTATAGATATTGTTTGAAATAAGATCAAATATGTCCACATTTCTTAAAAAAATAACCAAATATTTCATGGGGTGTCCTAATTTCTTCACATGACTTTGTGTGAATGAACCTTATTATGATCTTGTCTTATTTTATTTGGATCCGTTTCATGTTGTTTGTGCGTGTCCACACAGGCAGAGAAGGTTTCATGTTGTTTGTGCGTGTCCACACAGGCAGAGAAGGTTTCATGTTGTTTGTGTGCGTCCACACAGGCAGAGAAGGTTTCATGTTGTTTGTGTGCGTCCACACAGGCAGAGAAGGTGCATGAGCTCAACGAGGACATTGGGAAGCTGCTGGCGAACGCGGAGCAGCTGGGTGCAGAAGGCAACGTGGACGAGGCTCAGACGGTGCTACAGGAAGTGGAGAAAGTGCGCAACAGGAAGAGAGATGCTGAGGTACCCAAAAGGCAGAAACACATTATAACATGTCATAAAAAATTACTTTATCAGACAATATGATCTCTGTATTGCAGGCTTACAGTTTCAAAAGGTTTCTACTCAAGCCACAACATAGTTTTGCTCTCAACATATGTGACATTGGATTCGGCCAGGGCTACAGCACATTAATCCAGGCCAGTGGTAACCATGGCAACCATGGCAAATCATCATTGACCAAAAGAGCCAGGTCGTGGCGGCGTTCCCTCTGCCTTGCCCCAGCAAAACAGACAACCTGTCATATATGCTTACATTTACCACTCAGCTTAACATCTATTATGAAGCAGAAAATATACCCAGTGTAGTGACGTTAATTTGAAACACAGAGGGGACAGAGATGCTGTATATCCCAATAAGGAAGAGGAGAAGGTGGTGATATCTTTTGAATACTTTAAAAAGAAAGAATTATGTGCAAAATCCAACCTTTTGATACAGTGTTGCCTATTGAACAGATTTATACATTTGAGTATGTTTTTGGTAGACCAACCGTATGCTATTTTCATTGTTTTCAACCACCTCCTGCTACCCCACAGTTGGGGAAACGATCCTGTAGGTTGTCATTCGTCATTCATATCATAATACTGTCAAATACCTGATAATCTTTATATATCTCTATAACTCTCTATATATAACCTGGTAAATACCTCATAGTAATTGTTTGATTTCAGAGGTGGAGAACCAAAAGAAGACAAATGCTTCGGTGTCCCATTACTTACGCAGGGCACTATTTTATCGCTGGGATGCTCAAAGTTTCAAGTAGTACTATGCTATAGAAATGCATTGGAGTCATTTGGAGTAGTAAAAGGCTAAAATGGAATTAATCTTGATTCTTAAACAATATTGTCTCGTCTCTTAACACAGGATATATTTAGGAGCCTGTTTTAGTTTATCTTTCAACGCCCCGTCACAGGGTTGTTTGGAACTTCAACCTGAATTTCACTTCGGTGTCAGATATCCAACAGGCTTACGCACAGCTCATTGAAGTGGTATTCATTCTGAAATTGTGTCAAACTATTATTATTGCACTCGAATGGACTCATTTTAGGCTTTTTGTTGAAGTTGTCGAGGGACATTTTGCATTTGAGCTCATTTAGGAGCAAAGAAGGTGGAGAAAATGGATGAGAAAACGTATTCCCCCCCTCTCTCTGTTTCTCTTTCTCTTTGAATGAATGAATCTTATTTTTATTTAAAATAATAAAATAACAAATAACTAATATGAAGACTACAGACCTATCACTGTTCGAAAGGGAGTAGGATGAGGCCTAAGCTTATCATGTCCTACCCCTATCCGTCACTCTCAAGTGAGAACAATAATACTTACATTATATAATCCAGTTAATTAATTCATAAATTACAGTATCAACAGTACTAGTAATTTTTCATTCTTAATATTGAAACAACACAAAATAAATAAATAAACATAATTTGCCATTCTTAATACTGAAACAACACAAAATAAATAAATAACATCCGTCAGTATCCGCAATGTAATACAAAAGAAAAAGACAAAGAAAACCACAGCTTAGTATCCAGATGATTAACAACCTTCCCTTTCCTCATTTTGGTAGTTAATAAAAATCATTTCTTTAAACCTTTTTTAAATATCTTTCTGTCAGGCTGAGTACAGGAACTCGATGCCTGCCTCCAGTTTTCAGCAGCAGAAGCTGCGTGTGTGTGAGGTGTGCTCGGCCTACCTGGGGCTCCATGACAACGACCGACGCCTGGCCGACCACTTTGGAGGGAAGCTCCACCTTGGATTCATTCAGATCAGAGAGAAGTTGGAACAGCTCAAGGTGTGTTAGTTTGTATTAACGGTGTAACTGGGTGTGTGAAGCAGACCTGGGTGTCTCAACGTACCTGGTCACAACAAGGTCTGGTGTGAATATGTTTATGTTCTTTTTCCAAAAGCTGTGATTTTCTATATTTGGTATTGAAATGTTCTGAGGATTTAAAAATATATATATATATATATAATATGTTCAGAAAACAGTTTTGGCGAAGCAAGAGAAAAGAAACCAGGATCGGCTGAAGAGGAGGGAGGAGAGGGAGAGGGAAGAGAAGATGAGGAAAAGGAAAGTATATTTCAGCAAAAATTAATCAGCAAAGGACATTGCATAACATACACTTAATAAAAATGATTTTAAATGTTTAAGATCCAAAATCTAACATCATCAAAAATCCTTATCAGTCAAAATATCTACTAGCAAATGCAGTGCTTCCATTAATAATGGCTATTAGCTTTTTTCATTATTGTGCTAAAATATTTTAGTCTAACCCTGGCTCCAGGGTTAAAAAGGCATGTTCCAAAAAAGCGTCTGTGTTGTTGACCGTCCTCTCCCCCATGGTCCCCCATCAGGTCTCGCTCTGGAGAACGCAGGAGGCGCCGTTCCCAGTCGCCCTCCCGCGAGAGGTGCCGCTCCCGTTCTCGCTCCCGGGATCGCGAGAGGGAAAGGGAGAGGGAGCGGGAGCGAAAGAAGAGCAGCCGCTCCTCTAGCAAGAGCCACCAGCACAGCCGGGAACGCAGCAGAGAGCAGGAGAGTCGCTCCAAACACAGGTATCAGTGTGTATACCCTCTCCTTAAGATGGTTGAGTTCTAGTCAGTGGTCACACTGCTCAAATGAGTCAACGGCTTGTGTGTGTCACGTCGTCTCCATTGCATCAATTACATCAGATTGATTATCATGATTGATTATCATGTTCAACACTTTCGCCTCCGTCGGTATGCAAAGAAAAAGGGTCATGTCTGCCTCCTGACGGATTAACACTTTATTATGTTTGGAAAAACTGAGTGATTTCTAAGGTGCTCTGCATTCCTTGTTCAAACAAAAACGATTAGCAACAGCAGCAAAATTATTAGCAACAGCAGCTAAACGAATAACAACAACAGCTAAACGATTAGCAACAGCAGCTAAACGATTAGCAACAGCAGCTAAACGATTAGCAACAACAGCTAAACGATTAGCAACAACAGCTAAACGATTAGCAACAGCAGCTAAACGATTAGCAACAACAGCTAAACGATTAGCAACAGCTAACAGCTAAACGCCTGAAGAGAAGTTTGGTGAAGAGCTAATCTCGGAACCCAGAATCTAATCTTGCAAAGCTAGACACAGCTACTACTTAGCCCACACAATAAAAACATCTTAACACCTCAAAGCAGATCCTGCTCTCCTCAATCGTAGCTATCACACCCACAACAGACACCCCCGACACGAGCATGGCTACATCCCAATAACAGTTTGAAAGGAAGTCGACGGTTGCACTAAAAACTCAATTTCTTTCTCTCCCCCGCTTCCTGCTCTCTCCACGCCGCTCCCTCGCTCCGCCCCAGCTCCTCTCGGGAGAGGTCCTCATCGTCCTCCGACTGGCGGAACAGAAGATCAGGGCCTCGTCGCTCAGAGGACAGGGAGAGGGGAGAGGCCTAACCACGCTTCCCAGCTTAAAAGGAGGGTGCTAGAATGTTCTTTTTGCCCCACTCAAATTGACCTGTGTTTTAAGCCTGTTGAGATGCTCTTGTGGGTATGTCACATCATAAAGCTCCATATTCATAACTTGAGCTTCATCCACATCACACATCTGGACACTGACCCACCACCTGCTGCTAATTCAGGATGCATCAGTGAGAATTTGATCATGTTTTGGCTTACATAATAATATTTGATCCGTATGCTATTTTATTAGGAATATGTTGTGCAAGCAGGGGAATGGCAATGGATATACCATTCTTTGCAAGAAGGAAGGATGGGAGGGATTTTCATAGGTCCTATGCGGTAGGGTAGCGGTAGGCACAACCTTCAGGATAATGTTAGCTTCAGGATGTGTTGCTATAGTCATTTATCTGTCTAAAAGGTGAACAGTCTTTGTGACATGGGTTATCCTGAGTTGTGGCTGAATGTTGACCAAAGTTAGTCCACTACCTAACTCCCTTATCCTGCCTAGTGAAACACCACTTTGATCCCATATTTTTCTTCATTCAATCCGAAATAATGAAAAAGAAAGTTCTGTTCCACGCGTATGTAGTCACATCACCACAAGGGAACTCCATGTCAAAGTCTGCAAGCAATGATTTCTTTTTGGTTTGTACATTTATACACTGTCATGTATTTAAAGTGTAAAATGTAGTGGTTTTATTATGTAACTGACCTGAAATGAATAAAATAACAGTACAGATCAACTGATTGGATATCGGATCACTTATGCTGTGTGTCTTTGGGGTTATTTGCTGTCCATCAGGGTTCCCACAGCTATCGAAACAATTATTTTTAAATCACTTGTCAAGGTTGCCCCTCAATCCAAATCAAGGACACTGAATCACTTGGCTGGGTCACAGTTTCAGCCCAGATACATTTACATGATTCAATCTAAGTCAGAGGAATTTTAGGTTTTAGTTTTGTGGTCCTCTGTAGCTCAGTCGGTAGAGCATGGCGCTAACAACACTTAGGTTGTGGGTTAGATTCCTGCTGGGAATCATTTAATATACAGAAAAATGTATGCACTCACTTCAATGCATGTCGCTTTGGATAAAAGCGTCAGCTAAATGGCATATATTCTATATTATATGAATAATATGTACATAGGAAATCTGGCTATTGTCCTGTATAAATGCATTTACAAACAGTGTTTTGTCAGGTCTGATATTAATTAATTCAGATTAGCCATTTGGAATCTCAGATAAGAAGCAGACCCACACAAAGGGCTCATCATCGATCAAGCAAAAGAACTGCATGTGCAGTAGGGCTGTCGATGTCCATTTCAAATATCTACAAATACATGTCAAACTGTTGTGCAGTGTTATGCCTGTTACGTACAGAAGAGGACAACGTAACTGGAAAGTGTAAACACTTTCTCAGCAGTATAATGTGTTCTCTTCAGCAGTAACATTTGGTGGCAGATAATTTATTGTCCTCAATGAGGAAAATTAGGTTCACATTTAACAGGAGGAAGTTGTCATCACCATTGAGAATGTTGGTAGGCAAAGAAATCATGAAACATTTCTTGTTCAATATTGCAGCAGCTGTACTGTCGCTGCTCAGGACAGTAGCTTTATTTCATAGTTATTATTTCAGCGTTTGTGTACACAGGCTAATCCTTATCTCCTCATATTGTATTATTATTATTATTGTATTGCATGTAAACTCATGAATTGACAACAATCTAACAAGTTGTATTGAGGCTTCTTGATTCAATTCAGGTGATTCTTAATAAGAAAAAATCGTCCTTCTTCTAGCACGATGACTGCCAATGGCCCCTGGCCTGAGCATAGTTTAGTTTAGTTGATTTATTTAGCACATGATTTTTTAAAAACTGCAAGGACGGAACGAAGCCCTTCAGGCTTGTACATAGTTCCACTCCCGTCAATAGCCAAGGTTCAATATACCACAAAGAACACTTAATACATGTAAATGAGACAAGAGAAACACTTAATACATGTAAATGAGACGAGAAAACACAAACAAAATCAGGTCCATGCAGAAAAACGGTAGGATAGCACAAAACTGAAAAAGATACAAGGATAGGCTTGCTCAGAACACTTCAAGAAAAGAAAGACAAAAATAAGAGCAATAAACAGGAAAGAAAAGAAAAACAATCTGTTAAGAATATTACGCAGGACCAACATGAAATGAACGGCTCATGACGAAATTAAATAATCTTTCAGTTGCTTTCTCAAACCGACCGAGATGTTAATCTCAGTGGCAAACTCAAGGTGTTCCAGATTTTTGGACCTCTAAAACAAATGTTGAATTGGTGGCTAGATGTTCGACAGAAAGGTAAGTGGAGATGATTACTGTGCCTTGTTGGATATGAGTGAATGTCTAATGAAAAAATAAAGAAACTATGGCAGGTAGAAGGATAGCTATAGGGTATAACTATAAGGATACTGCATAGATTACTGTTTCCTGCAATCACTGGTGGATAGATGATTCACTTACTGAGTCAAATGTATTTGTTGTAAGTCGCTTTGGAATAAGACGTCTGTTAAATGCCTAAAATATAAATGTAATGAAGATGGAAAGTGTGGAGCAAGAGTATGTTCGGTTGTCAGGATTGGATCTTTTGCAATAACCGTTATTTTGTAATAAATTGCATTGTAATAAATGAACAATCCCTTGTGCTGTGCACTGGAAGCAGAACTGGCTTTGGCCATAGGGATAGAATACATATTCTACACATCTAACCCTAACCCTGTTATAAATTATGTTCAAATTATATCCATCAGAATACAGTAAACCTAGGCCTATACATGACATTCATATAAAGCAGCTGAAAATACCATGCATATGTGACACGGTCTGCATGTCGGCAATTCTCAAGGCGCGCAAGTCATGCTACGAAAGTTGAAGTGTTGAAGAGCCCACTCGATATAACAAACAACAGTTTTAGGATCACTAAATACTTAATAATGTGTGAATTATGTGTCGTCTGCCGTACTCTACTGGGTAAGTGATACATGGCATGTAAAAAAAATCATCTAATTATGTGTAGTTATGTGTTTTTAGCATGTTGATGTTCTATCAGCATGTTGTGATGTGCTAAACATGCAGTTAGATGTTCATACTGATGTTCCTTTTTACCTGCTAGCTACTAGCAACTGTTTTGCGTGTGTTTTGATTCAGAGCGAGATTCTCTGGTATTTTTTTTTTTTTAAATAAGCCTATCTTCCTTCCAATCTGCACTTTTTTTTAATCTGGAAAGAAACTGAAAAATTACCTTTCCCTAATTGAGAACGTTTTCACCAGACCCTGTCACATATGAGAATAACAGCAATATGATGTTGACCCACAAGATGGGGCTAAGGGGCAGACAGAGTATCACAGTGACGAGGTGGTGAGTGTGCAAACTCAACAGCAGTAGAGGATGGTGAGGTTTTTATGCAAAGTGCACTTCCTGTCCATTGCTCTACCTTGCACACTCAGTCCATTCTCTCTCTTACGTCTGGTTAGGTGCTACTGTCCTGTCCTGTTGCAGCAGTCCAAACCATCAATTCCTTTCGATTAAACCACAGCTGGATTTCCCTCTGCGCCCCCTCCACTGAATCACTGGCATGGACCACATTTCTAAAGAAAACAAGCACACAATTCTTAAGGCATTTACTCTAGGTAATAACACTTCTATACTGTATGTACACCTTACTAGTACCGGGTTGGACCCCCTTTTTTGCCTTCAGAACTGCCTTAACTCTTCGTGGCATAGATTCAACAAGGTGCTGGAAACATTCCTCAGAGATTTTGGTCCATATTGACATTATAACATCACACAGTTGCTGAAGATTTGTGCCAAGAAAATATCCCCCACACCATTACACCACCACCAACACTTTCGCCCAGAGAACTGCCGCTCGCTGGATATTTTCTCTTTTTCTGACCATTCCCCCTCCACCGTTACCCCTAGAGATGGTTGTGCGGGAAAATCCCAGTAGATCAGCACTTTCTGAAATACTCAAAACAGCCCTTCTGGCACCAACACCCATGCCACGTTCAAAGTCACTTTCCCATTCTGATGCTTGGTTTGAACTTCAGATTTTGACCATGTCTACATGCCTAAATGCATTGAGTCAGCAATACATGATTGGCTGATTAGATATTTGCGTTAACGTGCAGTTGAAAAGGTGTACCTGATAAAGTGGCCAGTGAAGTGAGTGTATATGTATGTTGTTGTTGTTTTTTCTTCTTCTTTCCTGTACAGTGTCCTTAAGTTCTAGAAAGGAGCTATTAAATTACATCTTTATTTAAATAATAATAACAAATAATAACAAAAATATTATTATTATTATTATTATTATTACAATAGACCTCCATGGGGTGTGATCAACCTCGGTTAGTGTATTTTTGTACAGCTCTGAGCTGCCGGTGAAGGGGATGGGGATGTGAACCGGGGGAGGCTAGTGGAGGTAGAAACTGGAGGATGGGCTCTTTGTAATGGATGGGTTAGATGAAACACCATTCCTCATTCCATTCCATGCATTACAAAGAGCCCGTCCCCCGATTTCTGCCTCTACCACCAGCCTACCCTGATGTCTTGATAACAATTAAATTTAGTAGCTTGATTGAATCCAACGATGTTATTTGATTGATGATGGCGCCTGATGTCTAGGTAATCTCTTCACATGGGCTCTCCTACCACAGCTACGCAGATGACACTCAACTCTTCCTGTCCTTCCCCCCGTCTGATGTACACGTGACAACCCGTATCTCAGCATGTCTCGCTGACATTTCAACTTGGATGGCTGACCACCATCTCAAGCTCAATCTTAACAAGACCGAGCTCCTCTTCATCCCCGGGAAAGCCTGCCCTCTCCAAGACTTCTCCATCACAGTGGAGAACTCTACTGTAACCCCCTCCCTGACAGCCAAGAACCTTGGAGTGATCCTGGATAACCGACTATCCTGTGCGGAGAACATTGCAGCAACGGCTCGCTCCTGCAGATTCCTCCTCTACAACATCAGAAGGATACGACCATTCCTTACTAGAGAGGCAGCGCAACTCTTGACCCAGGCACTGGTCATCTCCCGCCTGGATTACTGCAATGTACTCCTGGCTGGGCTCCCCGCTTCAGCCATTAGACCTCTGCAGCTCATCCAGAATGCTGCTGCCCGGCTGGTATTCAACCTCCCCAAATACTCGCATGTCACCCCTCTCCTTCGCACCCTGCACTGGCTCCCGATAGCAGCTCGCATCAGATTCAAGACCCTGGTGCTTGCATACCAGGCAGCTAAAGGGACAGCCCCTGCCTACCTGAAGGAAATGGTAACCCCCCAAACCCCTGCCCGCTCACTCTGTTCCTCCACCTCGGCTGGCCGACTGGCCCCACCTCCTCTACACAGCAGTCGGGCTGCCCGATCACGTCTCTTCACAACACTGGCTCCCCGCTGGTGGAATGAGCTCCCCACGACTGTCAGAACGGCAGAGTCACTACCCATCTTCCGTCGTAGACTGAAGACCCATCTCTTCAGGTTACATCTTAACTGCTCCTCCTGAGACATCTTCCGACCCTCACCACTACGTCTCCTAAAGACACCCGCTTTCCCCTTTACTGTGTCCCTAAGAACTTCTACTGCCCCCCTTGTACTGTTTCTCAGTTTCTCCAGTAAAAAAAAAAAAAAAAAAAAAACGTTTTAATAGGCGTTTTAATAGGCGATAATAGGGAGAAGGTTTTTCCTTCTATCAGTGGCCCCGGGCCTGAGCTAGAGTACTCTTCCTGCAACGAATAGTGGACTGCTGATTCACATGCTTAGTATTCAAATGTATTGATTGTAAGTCGCTTTGGAATAAGGCGTCTGCTAAATGCCAAAAATGTAAATGTAAATGTCTATCCTGTCTAGATGTGGGACTAGGCTTTGATAGTGGCTCCTTCCTCTGGTATTGGTGCCCCAACAAACACATTGATGTGAATCTGTATTTGTTTTTTTTTACAATAGCTTGATTTGATTGACAGCAGAGTTTGGTTTAGTCCTAAAACACTGTCAGGTCAGAGAAGTCAGGGGAACACAAAGATGACTTTTAAAAACCCCTCCTCCACTTCTACTTCCTCCTCCTCCTCCTCTTCCTCTAAGGGAAAGAACAAGCGGAGGAGTAGGATTATGGTTATTTATGACATTCAGTGGTAATATTGATAATAGTAATTCTAAGCATATTCCATACATAAGTGTTAACGGAGTGCTAAAACAGAATTCTACTAATGAAGGAATGATGTTAATATACTGTACAAAAATCACTAAAACAACACCCATGAAGGCTACCACCGGGGGGGGGGGGGGGCTGGGGGGCAAGGCTACCGCCGGGATTTTGAGTTCAGCAGCTTGACAGCTACAGGGAAGAAGCTGTTCGTGAGCCTAGACTCCTGTACAGCCTCCCGTGGGGACAGCTGCCTGGGCCAGTGACAGGTTAGACATGTTGGTTGGTTGGGGAGGAAGGCAGGGCTGGTTGGGGAGACTGTGTTTTTGGGCTTGTAGCCCGTGATGGCCTGGATGCCCTGCCACAGGCGTCAGAGATCAGAGGTGTTCTGAAAGTGCTCCTCAATCTGCAGTTTGGGGTTGTGTTTGACCTCCCTGATGCCCCTCTTCAGGTTAGCCCTGGATGAGCTGTAGGCCTCAGGTTAGCCCTGGATGAGCTGTAGGCCTCAGGATGAGCTGTAGGCCTCAGGATGAGCTGTAGGCCTCTGCATCGCCAGATCTGAAAGCGGCATCACGCGCCTCCAGCAGTAAGCGGACCTCACTGCTCACCCAAGGCTTCTGGTTGGGGAAAGTTCTTCTCTGTTTGTGGGTGGTGACATTGTTGACATATGTATTGATGTAATCCAGAATGGAAGAAGCATATGAATCAATGTCAGTGTGGGAGTCCAGGGTGGCCTGATTGACGAACATACTCCAGTCAGTGTGTTGAAACTGGTGCTGTAGTGTAGAGTCCACTCCCTCTGGCCAGACTTTGGCTGTCCTCACTGTTGGTTTTACACGTTTGATGAGTGGTGTGTACTTGAGGAGTAGGAACAACAAGAGGTGATCAGACTGTCCCAGGTGGCGGAGGGGAATGGCTTTATAAGCGTCAGCAATGTTCGTATAAACTTAATCTAGAGTGTTGTCTCCTCTAGTCGGGGCAGGAGACATGTCGGTGGTATTTTGGGAGTACAGTTCTCAGGTTGGAGTGGTTGAAATCCCCTCCAACAATAAAGGCTCCACCCGGGTGTGCAGTTTGTTGTTTGCCAATAGCAGCATGGAGTTCTTTCATTGATAGCTAGATTTTTTTTTTTTTATGTTCGGGACGTTTCTGAGCGTATTCCACTTGCTGGAGGAGTATAATCTGTGACTTGTGTGTCTGGCTCATTGGCTACCTACTTTACTGCCTATTACTACTGCCCTAGGAGCTGCATTTCTCAGTGCTGGAAGACGAACTAAGTAACGGAAGCCTTTGTGTGCAGATAGGTTTGTAACATGTCTTTTGATGATTTTTCATAGTTAACTTCCGGTCTGAGTTTTGTTTGGAGAATGAGGGAATTTGTTCGAAAATTCGGGCTGGATCATTTTCAAACTAAATAAGACTGCAATTCAACCACGCATAGTCCTTTGCTAGTTTCAAGATTCAAGACATTCGCTGGATAAAAAGATGAACATCATTGACAGATTGTTTCAGTTTGCATTGAGCAAAGGAGGGAAAGAGACGACAACACAATTTCAATTGTCACTGCAATTCCCATTGCCAGGTAATTCCCACTCGAGGGTGGCAGCTTCAAGCATTGAACATGAATGTATGATAATGCTTAAGCCTTTACAACTATGTTTTTACATCTTTCTTTTCATTTGGGTCAGTGTTGCTTCTGCTTCATGTTTACCTGCTGACATGAGTGCTGAAGTCCCCTCTGACAGTTCCTGGCTGGGCCTTGGCAGGGTTGGTGGCTCCCACCATGATCCGACATGTCTGGACAACATCAGGCCCCTCCCACACCTTAACAACGGAAGGATGAACAATACAGGGCTATGTCACAAACCCAGGAATAAATATTCCGATTTTTATTTTTTTTATTTTTTTATTTTGTATTAATTAAGAGTTCATCCATGCCATGGTGGTGGATATACTGAAGCCATGTCATTACTTAAAAGCACGCTGAAATGATAAGGCAACTCAAATAAACATGTAGGCAATGAAGTTCATATCATACTGTGCGAATGTATATCAAACTGTTCATTTGGCCACTCCTAATGTTCTCACTATCTCTCTGATGGATATTTTGGTTGTTTTTGCAGCCTAAGGATGGCCTGTTTCACTTGCATTGAGAGCTCAGTTGACTGCACGTTGTGCGTATACAGCAACAGCTTCCAAATGCAAATGCCACACTTGGAATCAACTCAGACCTTTTACCTGCTTAATTGATAAAGAAATAATGAAGGAAAAGCACACACTGGCCCATGAAACAGCTTTTGAGTCAATTGTCCAATTACTTTTGATCCCTTGAAAAAGAGGGAGCTACATACATAATAAACATTCTGTCTGTGTCCAAATATATATGGACCTAACTGTATATCACAAATTGAGGACAACTGGTCTCTTTTACAAGGGAGCCCTGCATACATACAATTTACAACCAAGCATCATACAAAATTGCAACATTATAAAACACAATCAAGAAAACCAACCACGTTTTTTTTCTGAGTCCTCAATCAATATTTTAAATTGAACAACCACTTGTACTTTGTGTATTGTTCCAGCAGTGAGGTGCACCCAAATAAAAGCGGCTTTACACAGTTCGGTGGAAACCTGAGGAACCTCAAAAGTTAACCAACCCTGAGAAAGATTTATTTTAGTTTTTTCAATAATGAGGTTAGGCAAGCCGGCGGTTTATGCAGTAGGGCTTAAAAGGGGACCTTTTTAATGATGAATAGACCTACGAGTAATGAAGAGATCTTGGTCCAGACAACTTTTTGCAATAAGCTATAACTATCACCTGTGATGAAGCGAAGGGCACTATGGTAGATGGCATCCAAAGGTTTAAGAGTAGCGGCTGCTGCACTTCCATAGATGACATCACCATCATCAAGCACTGGCATGAAAGTTGATTGCACAATCTATTCCTATAAAATAAGCCCACCTTAAATCTTAGCTTTTTAACTACTCTGTATGTTTTGTAAACGTCAACTCTCAAATGAGAAAGCCATGCACATTGTAATAGAACCCTTTACTCGTTTTGTAATGTGAAAGGTTATCCACCTGTAAGATTTTTAACATTATGTAGGTATCTTAACGGGAAATACAAATAAGTAAGAAACTGGGCAGGTTCTCTAAGTTGGGGCAGGAGAACTCACCATGGCAACCACAGGGCCAGAGGTCATGTAACGCACCAGACCTGGGTAGAAGGTCTTCTTCCTCAGGTCCTGGTAGTGTTGGGAGAGTAACTCCTCCGGGGCCTGCACAGAAAACAACCCTCAACTCACTTTTCTGGTGTTGCTATGGAAATGACATAAGTAAAGGTCATTTCAACATAATTTCCTATTAATTAATAGTGCAAAATATACTACTATGTAAGTTAATAAATACCAGTTGAGTATACCTTTTAATAAACTCATCTAAAATGTACCAAACGAATGGACCTACATGGAAATTAATGAGTATCTGTCCCAACTCCTTATTACAAAAAACTAGTTTAGTGTAAGAATAGAGATCACTGGTGTAATTCAAGTAAAATAAGTAGCCTTGAGAACCGATGGTTCTATCGAGCCTAATGGCCTTAGGGGGCAGGAGCCTATCTCCTGTTTCCATAGCTCGAGGTGGCTTGATGTACAAGTACATTCCCTGGACATTTTGATTTTGATTTGATTTGATTTATTTGAAAGTTAAAAAGAGACACATACATAAAATCACAGTGTGACACTCAATAACTTACAAGGATAAAACACAGAAAAGTCAGAGACTCGCTGCATGTTCGGCAGTTGAGGACTAATTCATTCAGCTGCTGGCTCAGCCCGGGCCACCATACAGACTGTCTTGCGCGCTCCCTGCACTTTACCACCCCCTGGTGGCCTTCATGCAGCCTGGCAAGCACCTCATTTCTCATTGTTGAAGGGATGACGAGCCTGCTTCCCTTCAGCAAAAGTCCATCCTCTACTGTGAGTAGCGCCTGTTCCGCCCAGTACAGCCTAAGAGCCGGTTCACTGTTGTTGTGTGCTGGCCATCCCTCTGCACTCAGCTGCATCACCCGTGTGCACACACTGTCCCCCTTCAGCTGCTCTCTCAGCTCGTCCAGATAGGCGGTGCTCGCTGGCAGGTTCTCCATTATCATGTCCACGTAGATGTTAGTATTCTCGAATAACTCCTCATCCGGTGTCTCTCTCCTCTTCACAGGAGCACGTGAGAGTGTATCGGCAGTCCACAGGCACTTTCCTGGCACATGAGCAATGGAGTAGGAATAGCGCATCAGGCGCATCCGGAAGCGCAGAATCCGTGGAGGGAGAGTGTCCAGCGGCTGAGACCCCAGGAGACTCAGGAGCGGCTTGTGGTCTGTCTCTAGCTGGAAGTGTCTGCCGATGAGAAAGTTGCGAAACCGCTCGCAAGCCCAGGTCAGGCCTAAGGCCTCCTTCTCAACCTGTGCGTATCTCTGCTCAGTTTGGGTGAGAGACCGCGACACGTAGGCTACAGGTCTCCACACTCCATCCCATTTTTGGAGAAGCACACTCCCTAAGCCGTAAGACTTTGCACTCCCTGTTGGAGTCGTACATGGCCAACACTGGTGGGGATATTAGTGCATCCTTCAAATCTTGAAAGGCCCTGGCCTGCTCGAAGCCCCACAGCCAGCAGTTCTTCTTTGACAGAAGGTCTCGCAGAGGCTTGTCTCTCTCCACCAGCTGTGGGATAAACTTCCCCAGCTGGTTTACCATGCAGAGAAAGCTTCTCAGCTCACTCACATTCGTCGGCTCCTCCATCCTCCTCACAGCCTCTGTCTTACTTGGGTCGGGGCTAATGCCACTGGTGAAGATTATATGGCCTAGAAAGGTCACCTCTTCTTTCGACAGGTCGCACTTATCGATGTTCAGGGTGATTCCGGCCTTCTCGATCCTCCCCAGCACGACGTGCAGAAGAGCATCATGCTCCTCTTGTGTTCGGCCCCACACCAGCACATCGTCCATGTGGCAGACGACACCCTACAGCAGGGGTCGGCAATAGGCGGCCCGCGGGCCATTGCTGGCCCATCACCAATAATATTTGGCCCAGCAGAATATTTTGAGAATCCACTTTTTTTTTTTTTTTTTTTTTTTTTTACAATATCGGACCGACAGTCCCACATATAGCGCCTATAATGTCCGAATAGAGAATCTACCTCCACCTGAATAATGCTTATTGTACTTTTATCCATGTTGAGAGTGAATGACACAGGGACAGACAATCAGGCAGCGGGGTGCACCGAAGCGCACTGACGCTGAACCCCTCATAGTGAATCATAAGTAGGTGGACAACGTGTAGTGCTGAAATAGCCGTGTGTGGTTTGAAAAAAATAACACCAGCTCAGTAAATAATTCAAACGTAATGTTTACGTATATGTGACTGCAACACACATATGAACAGTAACAAAGCAAATTCAGTTTAATATTCTGAAAAACATTGACAACAAAATCGGTGAAAAAAAGAAAAGAAAGAAAAGTAATCCGCTTATGCGAGGGGTGGTGGTGCATAGGCCTATGCTCCTGAAACGACAGAGCAAACACGCTATTAGGGATAATAATTACAATGAGCCATTCATTCAAAATATAAAAAATACAATTAGGTTATTAAATACAATAACGACAGGCTTGGTACTCACTTAATGTGAAAAGTGGCATCTCCCATCGGTCAGTATTTGCTTGATATCTGGTTATATGGACGTCACTTTAATCCGCAGGCAGTTCTCAAGTTTTTTTTTGCATCAATCGATTCCTCTCGTGCGTCTTTATCACATTCATTGAGGAAAAGGACGACTCGCATGTATAGAAAGGGAACATTGTGAGCACGGAAGATGTGAGTCTCACAACGGCTTTGCGTTGATGAAACCAGGTAGGATGAACATTATAGTTCGCTGTCCATTCCTCTTTAAATGCCCTGTTTTCACCGTCAACTTTCCTCTTTACACCTTTGGAGAGTGACATGATGTTTCTCTTGCTAGTTAGCAGGTTAAATGTTTAGCTAACTTCACCCGGCAGGCAAACAACCAATCCAATAATAATGTGACCTTGTCTGGGAGGAGGGGGGAATCATTCAGAATGAAAGTATGTTAAATAATTATTAGAATAAGCTAGGCTGCGCTACATCGTCAGTCCACACATTTATTATTCAAAACTATGGAAAAGGGTGAAACTACGTTTCAACGTTGTTGAGAATCACAACACAAACTTGCTAGTCAAGCCAAAATACTGCAACGTAATGGATTGGACTGCTACCTAGTTAGCTACAACACTACTTTACATTGTTACCTAGTTAACTACAACACTACTTTACATTGTTACCTAGTTAACTACAACACTACTTTACATTGTTACCTAGTTAACTACAACACTACTTTACATTGTTACCTAGTTAACTACAACACTACTTTACATTGTTACCTAGTTAACTAGAACACTACTTTACATTGTTACCTAGTTAACTAGAACACTACTTTACATTGTTACCTAGTTAACTACAACACTACTTTACATTGTTACCTAGTTAACTACAACACTACTTTACATTGTTATCTAGTTAACTAGAACACTACTTTACATTGTTACCTAGTTAACTACAACACTACTTTACATTGTTAGCAGGCTCACAAAACAAGCTGTGTTAGTTGACTAGCGATGTGTACATTTTTCGAAAGAAAAGTCAAAGCATTAGAACGTGTCACATTTTTTAACAATCAATTACTTATGAATGAATGAATGAATGAATGAATGGAATGAATGAATGGTCTTTATTGTCATTGCTACAGTACAGGTACCAAACAACGAAATTTAGGAGGGGTGGCTCCCCTGGTGTTAGGGAAAAAAAAAAAAAAATAGAAAAAAAAAAACGTTCGGGCCCGCCATCTAGTGGCTCAAAAAAAATTGGCCCGAGGCCAAACCTAATTGCCGACCCCTGCCCTACAGCCCTTCCGTGACCTCCATCACCATTCTGTTTTGGAAGTGTTCGGGGGCGGAGGCGATGCCGAAAGGTAGACGATTGAAGTAATATCGGCCAAAGGGCGTGATGAAGGTGGTGTACTTTGATGAATCTTCAGTCAGAGGTATTTGCCAAAATCCCATATTTGCGTCCAACTTGCTGAATATTCTGGTTCCAGCCAGCATTCCCAGTGTTTCCTCCACTGTTGGGTGTACTTTTCCCGGCACACTGACTCATTGAGGTTCGTGAGATCAACACAGATGCGAACAGCACCTGTCTTCTTGGGAACCACCACGATGCCGGCACACCAGTCAGTTGGCTCCTCGATTCGGCTGATCACTCCAAGGCTTTCCATGCGGGACAGTTCTTGCTTGACCTTGTCCATCAGTGGTGACGCCCACAACATCTAGTGGACTCCTCCCAGGTCCCATCAGTGGCTTAGTTGACTTCCGGAGGGTAGGTGGATCCTTGTCTCTGTAGATCTCTTGAAAAACAGTGTGAGGCATCACTGTAACATCAGCACCGGTGTCTATTTTGAATGGCACACGTCTGTCATCGATGTTTATGTTGACCATCCATGGCTCACCATCAGCTGTGATGCTGCCTAAGAACATACAGTCCTCATCCTCTTCACAGGAGCAGGAATAGTCCTCTTCAACCTCATGTACAGATTTGGATGACTTACACACACGCTTGTAATGCCCCATCTTCCCACATGAATGACATTTCACCTCATTAGCGCTGTGAATGGGGCAGAGAGCTGCCGCATTTATGACACTGGACATTTTTCCCCTTTGAGTATTGGGCACTGTGTGGCTTGGCTGGGTAGCTGTTAGCCTGTTGAGGTTTGTTTTTAGCATATGTCTTGCTACTGCTCTTAAACACTGTCTACAGATTTAGCATCACTTGCCTCTGTCCTGGTGTCCCCTCGCAGAGAAGATTGCTGTCTTTTCACCTCTTCACTCTGCCTCGCCATGTTTATTGCCTTTTCCAGGGTCAAGTCCGGGTCCAGCTGCATGCGTTCGGACAGCCGCTTATCCATCAGTCCAACGACAAGCCTGTCACGAATCAGCTCGTCATGTAGTACTCCATATGTACAATGCTCCGCCAGCGCATATAGTGCCGTCACAAATGAGTCCACCGTCTCGCATTCTCCCTGCTTGCGCATGTTAAATTTGGCAAGCTCGTAGATAACGTTTTTCTTGACTACGAAGAAACCCTGTAATCCATCTCGCACCCCTTGGTAAGTACATCTTAGAGCATCAGTCAGATTTAGTCCACGTAAAATATCATCCGCCTCATCTCCCATACAATATATTAGTGTGTTGACTTGATTCTCTTCAGTGCTAACATTCAGGTTACTTGCCAGACGAAATCTTTCAAACCTGCGTATCCATTTGGCCCACTCTTGCGGCTTTGAAAAGTCGAAGGACTCCGGAGGCTGGATGCTGAACGTAGCACTTGAAACTGGCGCCGCTCTCTGGGCTGCAGCTGCTCCCGCGTTAGCATTATCAACCATCCTTTTCTTCTCCCTTCTCACCGTCACGAGCTCAAATGACACTTGTCGGCCGACCTAACTCTTAACACTCACTTAAAGGACTTCTGACACCATGTCGTGTTATTCTCCTAAACATACACGTGAGTCCTTCTGTATTTAAATGTAAGTGTCTTTATTTTAACTCGCTCCGTAGCTCTACAATACCCGTCTGTTGTTGTCTTGTCGTAACCTAGGCAACCTGCCCTGATGTCACTACGGTGGCCTGTACACAATAACAATAACACCACACTGCTCAAGAGAAAGCAAAGGTATTTTTCCCTACCAATGTCCTAAAACCCACGGTGCTCACATTTTGAACACTGGCCCTGGTCCTATGGTTATGGGTGTCCAAAGTCCGTTTAAAATAACGTCGAAAATAATTGGGTGCAGAGTCATGGTAAATGCCATGGACCAGTCTGAGTTTTAGCATGGCCACTCTGTCCTCCACCTTGAGCCATCCAAGGGTTTTAAAGTGTTGGGCCGTCAGGTCAGTGTGAGAGGGGAGCTTCAGAACAACTCTAATACGTTTATTTTGGGCAGCTTGTAATCTATTACATATTTTTATATATATATTACTGTACCAACTTGTACATGCATAATCCAAATGACTTTGTACTAGACATGGCTAGACGTGACCCCCCCCCCCCCCCGAGTCCAACCCTCAATGCTGAGTGGGAGGCATCGGGTACCTTTTCTTCATGACTCGGCCGCAAGGCCCCTGTTACTGCTCCTGGCTGGCTGTAATTCAAGTACCAAGGACTACATTCTAATTCAATTCCAATAAGCCTATTAATCAATGATACATGGAGAGGGGTTAATGTCCATCAACTCAGTGGAGATGTTAGAATGTTTAGCTAGTGAGATAGCTGTGGTTAACCTCGAGGCAAACGATAAACATACATTAATGAAATTTACAATCACAGCAAATGGAGCAAAACTGTTTTGTTTTGTTTTATCTGTTAGTAAACTGAATCTACCCTCTAACATTCTGCTGCTTGAAAATTCAATTCCAATTCATGATGAATTCCTGAATGATCTAATTGAATTTTTATTTCAATTGATCCCTACAATGTTATATTAGCCATTTGACCCAATTGGGGCAGATTTCTTCTTTGTGCCTTACAAGCACTCTCTCACCTGTAGCATCTTCAGGCCCACCAGTTTGAAGCCTCTCTGCTCAAAACGCTGCATGATTATCCCCACTAGGCGGCGCTGGACTCCATCTGGTTTCACAGCAATCAGAGTCCGTTCCCCTATCTCTATTATGCATACATAGACCCATCATCAATCACACAACCATGGAATAAATAAATAAATAAATCTCTCTCTCTCTCTCTCTCTCTCTCTCTCACTCAAACACACACTTCAGCACTGATATACCATACACAACCTACATACAGTACAAGCGTGAGAAATTAAACACATGTGACCACATGATGGTAGACTACTTAATCTAAACAAGTCATAAAAACACGGAGCAGATTGGTTTCATTTTGCGCAAATGAATTCCAATCAGAATTTTCATACGCAGAATTTCATAGCCATCGGCCCGGCCAGCAAGTCACACAACTATTTTGGAGATGTCATATGTTCATTTGATTTTTACCATGCATCCAATTTATACATCATTTATCCTGTTAGTTAAAAAAAAAACGCTATCGAATGCTGACAGTAAAATAATATCACAGTTTAGGCCTAATGCATCAAACTGGCCATATGGAGTGGCCAGATGATATTTTAATTAGGGGAACATGGTCTGAGTTAATATATGGACTGACGACTCACTAAACATAACTCATTAAAGAGCACGTGAAGGCTCGTGTGCGTAAAAATGCACCCACGGTAGGAGCGCCTAGAGGACAGACTGAGATGAGCGTCTTTAAGACTTGGATTCCGTACAATTAATCAACTCTCGTTTAAGTAGTCTAATAATAACTCATTCAAATGCGTCTGTTGGATTAAATAATTAAAGCAAAAGTGCAGTCCTAGTATAGTATGTCTCCAGCGGCGCTATGACCCAGACATGATCGCGTTTGGTCTGAGCGATGTTTGCCAAATCAGATTATTGGCGGTTATTGTGAATTAAATCAAACGGTGATCTGATACCCGCTGAACAAATAGTGTAAGCCAATGCGACCTTTGGCCACATACGGTTTATCTTATGGGGGCAACGAACACAACAATATTATTGATTCTCCACAATAGGCTACTTCTCTATAGGCACCGAGAAACCTAAGGTGTGCAAACACCTCTAATAAACGCAAAGACCTAGGCTATACAATTAACAATTTAGGAACATTTAAGAATGTAAATACCTGATGTGGTATTGTGTCCAACACCTCGATACCCAAGCCGCAGGGTAAACGCGAACTGTGGTATAGGAGTTTTCCTTGTCGGCTGAAATGCATATTTTTGACCCCGTAGGAAAAAGTTCTGAAACACACACCGTTGATAGAGTACCATGATTTCAACGCCCCAAAATGGTGAGGGCAAGTCGATTTTTTGGAAATGAGATAAATCAGTCGGTAGTATAGCATTAATAGAGTCAAATCTTCAACACCAATCACGAGTCCCACCCCCGCGTGTAGCGCAATTTTAGGAAACAAACATGATTAACTCCAAATATGCCGGCGAGTATAGGACACAGTTCCATGATCACCTCTTTTTAGATTCTCATGTTAGCGCTACATTATAAAATGTATTGCCAACCTATATACAAAATCACCTCGGCCCTCACCCTTCACTGTTTTAGGACTGAATCACGCAATATAGCCACTGTTGGACGTAATTACATTTATATCTAATATGCATGGTTTGAAAATAGCCCTGGACTGCGGATAAGATCGTTTTAAAGAGTTGGGTCTCAAAACGATGTAGTCAGGGAATAATTCAGCAGTTAGTAAAGTATTATTATTATTATTATTATTATTATTATTATTATTATTATTATTATTATTATGTATAACCATACACCACCATTATTCTCATCTCTTCTGGTTTCATTTCCCTAATGAAATAACTGGACAGGTGAAAGCAAGATCAGATCAGAGGAGATGAGGGAAAGTCAAATGACTAACTATTAATACTGTAATTGTGAGCAAAACATGTATAAGGAAGACCAACAGGCAGAATTCATGAGGTTAATAATTGTCCTTGAGTCCCGTTCCCACCCCTTTTGAAAGCTAAACAAATACACAACAGCATACACCTCATCAGACTTGCAGGGTCATGTACCTGAAAGAGAATCCAGAATGTTCTTTCTTATCTAGCTGGTCATTAAGATGACAGCAAAAACAACAATAATTTTAAAAAAAAATGGTTCTTGAAAATATTATTTATACATTCTTAACACAAATAACCAAACAAATAAGGTTATTTTGCTCCATTGTTTGGAAATTACATCTTATAAAATAAACATAACAATTATTATAAACAACAATGTAAAGCTTCAAAATGTCATGGATTGCCAGTCCCTGCACCCATAGCACCAGTTATGAATTTGAGTGAAACATCCTGTTAGATTTAGGAACCTATCCTATCAGTAGGGTGTTAGGTACCAATTTTAAAGATTGCTTCTGCTGGTACAATTGATATACATTGTTCTAGAGCATACTCTCAGGAGCACAGAGCACTTTGTTTTATGATGATAGGACATACGGTTGCTGAGATACAACCCATTTTGTGAACCAAGACAGGTCAAAAAGGTCGCGCACCTAACAATGGACACCTGTCTTCCGGAATGGCACCAAATGGACCTTTTTATCACTATATTTTACATACTTTACTTCATAGCTTAAGATAGGTTGGTCACACTGTAATGACATTTTTAGGGATGATAGAAACTACTATGCATGACATTTACAACAAATAAATATAAAAATATTATGCTAATTTAATGAATAATATGCAAATGTATGTGTTAATTTACGCAAATCGGTGGGAAAATCTTGATTAAAAACCGTTTTAACAGCTCCATTCACCCCAATCACTCAAAATAAAGTGTTAACTTATTATAGTATACTATTATAGTATAATTAACAATGCTCCCTTTGTGTTGATTTTTAGTCATATGTGATTAATTCATAAATAATTGTGATTTAAAATCCATATTATGAAAACTATTTCTATAATAGGCGAATCAGTATTGTGACCATGCATGAGTTATGAAAAGCCCATTTTCATATAGGCTATTTATTTATTTAATAAACAATGAGTTATAATCAAAGATGATATATGATCAAAGGACAGCTATGAATGAATGAATGAATGAATGAATGGATGAATGGACTTTATTGTCATTGCTACAGTACAGGTACCAAACAACGAAATTAAGGAGGGGTGGCTCCCCTGGTGTTAGGAAAGGAAAAAAAAAAAACTTTTAGAAAAAAAGAAAAAAAATCACAAGAAGGGAAGGAGCTGGTTTACATAAATAAAGGCTATGTACACTATCCACTGTACTATACTGTACAGACAGACGACTAGGGTTGTCATATTGCACAATAGTATTATTCCACATTTATTTAAAGTGTCGCAGTTTGCAGGCTTGAAATGTACATGTTTGTGCCTCAGCACTACACCTGATTTTTTCAGTCCAGCAGCTGCCATCAATCCGTCCAAACTGTCCAGGGCCCAGAACTTAGGTCTTTGCTGTGTTCAGGGCCTGGACGGCCCTGTGGTAGAAGCTGTTCTTCAGTCTGTTTGTCCTTGCGGCCAGGGTCCTGAACCGCCTTTTCGAGGGCAGCCTGGTAAAGTGTTCGTACCCAGGGTGGGTCGGGTCCCTGGGGATCTTGGAGGCCTTCCTGAGACAGCGTGTGTTGTACAGCTCTTCCAGAGAGGGGAGGGGGGCGCCGGTGATCTTCTGTGCTGTTCTCACGACTCTCTGTAGCGCATTTCTCTCCGCTGTTGTGCAGCTGGAGAACCAGTTGCAGATGCCGTAGGTGAGGATGCTCTCCACTGCGCCGCGGTAGAAGGTCACCAGTATCTCCTGCTTGCTGTGTTCCTTCCTGAGGACTCTCAGGGTGTATAGCCGCTGTTGTGCCCTCTTGATGGTGGCTTTTGTGTTGTCCTTCCAGGTCAGGTCATCCCGCATGTGCATCCCCAGGAATCGGAGGGTTGAGACTCTCTCCACGCTCTCTCCGTCGATGAGCAGGGGCTGGATCTCGGACTTTTTCCTCCTGAAGTCTACGATGATTTCCTGGGTCTTTGACTTGTTCAGCAGCAGGTTGTTAACCTTGCACAGCTTGCTCAGTTGCTCTACCTCATCCCTGTACGCCGCCTCGTCCCCCCCCGAGATGCATCCCACCACGGTGGTGTCGTCTGCAAACTTAACGATGGAGTTGCTGGGGTGGACGGGGGTGAAGTCGTAGGTGTAGAGGTTGTAGAGGATGGGGCTTAGCACGCAGCCCTGGGGGGACCCAGTGTTGAGTCTGAGGGCTGTGGAGGTGTGGGGGCCCACCCGCACCCTCTGGGGGCGGTGATTGGTGTGAGTGCCACCGGGCGGTAGTCGTTTAGGCAGCTCACCGTGCTTTTATTCGGGACTGGGATGATAGTTGAGGTTTTCAGGCAGGGTGGGATGGTGGCCTGGGACAGGGACTGGTTGAAGATGTTGGTGAAAACCCCGGCCAGCTGGTCGGCGCAGTCCCTCAGCACCCGTCCCAGGACGCCATCCGGCCCCGAGGCTTTCCTGGGGTCCACCGCCTTCAGTACGCGTCTCACTTCATGCTCTGTGAGGGTGAGGCTGCTGAGAGCTGGAGAGAGTGGTGTTTGTGTTGTGGTTACCTCCGTTCGCCCCTCGTCGAACCGGGCGTAGAAGGTGTTCAGCTTTCCCGCCAGCAGGGGGTCGTCCTCTGCGGCTGTGAGCCTGTTGGCTCTGAAGTTTGTCATCTGCTGAACCCCCTGCCACATCCGCCTGGAGTCGTTGCTCAGGAGGCATTCCTCAAGCTAACACTCAATGGTTAACATGAATAGGCTTAGCTTTTTAATATTATGACTAAACCAATGTCAAATGAAAGAAATGAGATTCCAGACATTGTATCAAATCAAATCAATCAAATAATATCAGAGCCGCAAGCAGGCAAAGGTAAAAAACCTGTACATTACAAAATTCATAACAAAGAATGCATTTCATAAATAAGTTACTTGCAATAATGAGCTCCAAACCTAATTACTAATCTCATGTCTCATTTTTCAATTGTAAGGTCTCCAATTTGTAAATCTTGTAGCAGAGGGAATTCCCATTCATCACCAACATCATATTTTATTTTATATAATGTGTTCAGAGTGTTTGCTATTTTTTTGGTCATCTGGAGCACAGTGGCAGTGTACCACACTGGGGCTGAATCCTTTTCTTCGCAGCAGTTGTGTTGCACCCTCTGGCCCACTAACTTCTCAGGTTGTTTTAAGTAGTCACAGATGTTCTCTTTCTGTGTTTCTGTCTGTCTTTTCTTCCTTGATGCACTCAATTTCTCGGACAACTTCCTTTTCTCTTCAACAAGTCTTGTCATGGCTTCTTCTTGTGTCCTATAAGTTAGAGCAGGCTGCAGAGCAGTTTCATTTTCTTCCTCTGCTTCTGCACTTTCCAACTGGTTTACTCATCAAGCTTTCTCTCTGTTTCTCTCTGTCTTTCCTCAAATGTTGTCTGTTCCTTCTCTGCAATTTCTTTTTCTTTCTCTGCATCTTTTAACTTTTGACATAATCCTTTAATGGTTTCTTTTAGTGTTTTTACCTGCTCTTCTTTTGTCTTTAATTTTTTGTTGAGGTTGCGCACCTTGCTTGTTGCAACCTTTGCACTCACTCTAGCTACTTTATTTGTCACGTCCAATGTTGCTGTTAATGTCTTGCATACTGACTGTGCTTTCTCCAGTTCTGATTTGTCCTTTTCTACAGTGCCCTCCAGCTTAACCTCCAGATGTTCCTTTTCCTCTTTTAGTTTGGAGTTTTCATGTTCTAGCCCTGTGATTCTTTTCTTCATTAGTTTTCCTGCTTTGTTTAACTGTGAGTCTGTTTTTTTTTAAATCTTGGCCTTTCTCATCGTCTTTCCTTGCTACTGGGATTTTAAATGGCTGTTGGAGATATCTTGTCACCTCCTCTTTATTTTTCCCTTTCTTCAACTGAGTGACGGCTTTGTGCATCCTGCTCACACACATGTATAAGGCAGGATCATTAACCTCCGTTTGAGGTATCAGCTGTCTCACTGCATTGTACAGTTCTTTTGACATCCCATGTTTATTTCGCAGACTGAGCACTGTATCATTGGTAAGGCTGCCTGACTCCTCAGCGTCACTGGATGCACAATCCATTGTACCCCACCAAATCTGGAAAAAGGAGACATGGAAACGTTCATGATCATACAGTTTTTTGTTTCGATTTTTTGTAAGAATTTTAATTTAAGGTCAATAATCAAACATCATTGTTATGCATTGTGTAGTGAGGATACATATGATTTAATACAACAACCTTTCTTTAACAAGGGTGCCAATAATTTTGACCACCACTATAACAACAGTCAGAATTGCATTAAACTGCTTTAATGTGGCATCAGGTTATACTTGGATAATCAGTCAGATCAGGTTTTTTTACATTTATTTTAGATACCAGAGATCTCACAGACCAATTCTCTCTCTCTCTCTCTCTCTCTCTCTCTCTCTCTCTCTCTCTCTCTCTCATTCACAGAGCAGAAGCGCGTCTCTCTCTTGCTCTCTCCCTCTCTCACTCACTCAATCGCAGAGAATAAGCACATCTCTCTCTCCCTCCCTCTCTCTCTCTCTCTCTCTCTCTCTCTCTCTCTCTCAGCAGAAGCTCCAGTAACTAATATATCTAGCTAGCTACAGCTTTGTATGACAGTGATTAGTTTAGCTAAACTAAACATTACATATTTTCAAGTCAAGACTAAAAACCCCTCTTTAAATTACTAAATAATTCAATGATGATTTATATAATGATTAAAGCACTTTGAGCTGAAACGTTTGCAGGAAAAGAGAGAGAGAGGGAGGGAGAGAGAGAAAGGGAGAGGGAGAGGGAGGGAGAGAGAGAAAGGGAGAGGGAGAGGGAGAGAGAGAGGGAGAGAGAGAAAGGGAGAGGGAGAGGGAGGGAGAGAGAGAAAGGGAGAGAGAGGGAGAGAGAGAGGGAGGGAGAGAAAGGGAGAGGGAGAGAGAGAGAGAGGGAGAGAGAGAAAGGGAGAGGGAGAGAGAGAGACAGAGAGAGAGAGAGAGAGAGAGAGAGAGAGAGAGAGAGAGGGAGAGAGAGAGAGAGACTACAAATAGAAGTTGTTATTATTATTATTAGTAGTAGTAGTAGTAGTAGTAGTATTATTATTATTATCATCAAATTGAAGCAAGCGAACGTTATCTCTGCCGGCCGCTAGCTTCTGCCGCTTTGATCCACTGACAGCTCGTTTGTTTCAGCGCTTGCTATCACATAGAAAACCCGGATTGCATTACGGATCTGGGTCAACCACTAACAACCTGTATATCAAAATGTAGCTTAGAACTTGCAGTTTCTAACAAGCTATGTTGTGAATACATATCTGTAAAAAAATCCTGTCATAACATCGAAGTGAAATGGTACTTACCTTGTATTTCAGTCAATATTCGTTGTCTGCTTTCACAACACACTTGTGGAGGTCGGGATGAGTCTTGCCAAGGAAAACTCACTTGACTCCAGTCCAGTTTTTATTACTGCTTTTTGCGAAATAAAGATGTCTGACCACACTAGGTTTTGCGGCGATCACTAAAAAGTGAAATCTCACGAAACCGAGCGTTCGACGGGTCTGTCGCTGTAAACATAATCTCATAACTTGTGATTATTAAAACGGATGTTGACGAAATAATACAACACTTAAAAAAACATATAGAGGTATATTTTAATGTTGAAATGTAACAATATATTGTCATATAATTGCCACAAAAGTGCATTTGATATTTGTAGTTCATGTTATTTTTGTCGAATTCTTCCTAGCGTCCACATTCTGTCACCTGACCTAACAGGATATCGGTTCCAAAATCTTTATTGGAATCCTATTAGATTTTAATCATAATAGGATATAGGTTTTAAAATCTTTATTGGAATCCTATTAGATTTTGATCATATAAGATATAGGTTTTAAAATCTTTATTGGAATCCTAATCCTCTAGATTTATCAGCCATTTAAGGGTGGAGAGTGGACATTCAAATACATGCAAACTAGGCCAATAACATCATAATCAACCAATGAACTACCCCACCTGGCTGCCTCCCTTGCCACTCTGTGACACTCTGTCCCTCTAACTGCCCAAGGATTCATAGTATTGGTGATTTGTCCAATAGAAACCCATACAATTCTCACAAAGAGAACAGAACTGTTCAGAAATGCTACCCTGGGGCCTGGGGAGACTTACAGAAATCTAAAAAGTTGAATGGCGGAGTGGAAAAAGCAGTGGATGGGACAACATCATTGTCATGATGAAGCCATTTTTGCATTTGAGCACACTTTAAGAGTGTCATAGCACAACCTGGTCTCACACGGCAGACGTCAGGATTCGACGTCTGTCGTTCGTATCCAAACGTCGAATTCCGACGCGAATTCCGACGTGACATTGGGGTATGGAACGCCCGCTCCGCTAAAATGGACTCGCGTATCATAGCCAATGAGGGACCTTGAATCAAGGCACTCATACATATTAATGAGGAGTTTCGCGTCATTGCTGTCGACAACAGCGTAGGGGGTACGTTTCGCTACGTATGGAAGGCCACACCCTGCAGGCGAGCCGATTTGAAAACTTCTCGCGGGGGAGTAAAGTTTCACAAGCAGACCAACTTCGTGAGGATGGCATTGCGGATTTGAAAACTTCTCGCAGGGGAGTAAAGTTTCACAAGCAGACCAACTTCGTGAGGATGGCATTGCGGGCTTTTCTTTCGAATTGCAACCGCACATTTAGTGAATGTGTGAGACTAGCAATGTCGGACGATGAGGAAGTAGTAAAATGAACCCCTGACAGAGGGGGTTGGTGGCCTAGGTTTGCCTTCCATAACCAATTGTGTCATGTTTGTTGTGCAATAGCCCACACTTTATCATAGAGAAACAATCTGTAGAGACCCAGTGTCCCAAGCCTACAAAAACCACAGCACTGTCACACAACAATGTTCAAAATAAATGTACATTCCATTTTCTATGTTTTCATCCCATATAGCCTATATTTATTGAAAAATTAAATGACCTCAGTGTGCACTGCTATCAACAATACCAACCCCAGCAACAGGGTGTTCACCCTGCTGCAATCTGGCAAGAGATACAGAAGTAAGTAAGTAAGTAAGTAAAATGTATTTGGACAGCACCTTTCCTAGACCAAGGGTCACAAAGTCACAAAGAGTTTGGGAGCCACGGTTTGTAATGCTCTATCACCCTGGGTCTGTCTGTCTGTCTGTCTGTCTGTCTGAATGCTCTATCACCCTGGGTCTTCAGTCTGGCACGGGAGACAACCAGCAAACCCTGGTCAGAGGACCTGAGAGACCTGCTGGGGCTGTAAGGACCTGAGACCTACTGGGGCTGTAGGCTCAGAGACAGCTTCTTCCATCAAGCTATCAGACTACTGAACTCTGGCCACTAGCCTAGCTAGCCACTGCCAATATTGCACACTATCTCATTTAGTATTTTCTTTTTTAATTTAAAATATTATTTCTTTGCACTATGTTGTTGTCTGGTGCTGATGTAGAACGGAGCACGGACACACACACACACACGCGCACACACACACACACACACACACAAACACACTCACACACACACACACACACACACACACACACACACACACACACACACACACACTTCTGAGACCTACTGGGACTGTAAGGACCTGAGACCTACTGGGACTGTAAGGACTATATCTTGCATCTCATTGTGCATCCCTGTGTTATAGAATGCCAATAAATGAACCTTGTACCTTGTTGTTGTTACTAAGAGTCAGGGGATAAGATAAGAGAAAGGGGATAAGATATTAGAATGTGTATTACTCAGGCAAGACCAAATTTGTTTTGCACTGAACATCCGCCACCATGTAACATGACTGAGTTTGTTTACCTTAGTTGATACCAAAATGTCAAGCAAAGTGATGTCCCCTTGCCAAAATAAATTATTAAATAAACAAACAAATCATAATCTGTTCTCGCTTATTACTGTTAAGTAATAAATGGCGCTGTAGAACTGCGGCCTCGTACCTATCACAGCCGTGCTGATATTAAGTATAACAGCACTCCCTCTCGTGTGATATTGCTTAGATGTTCATATGCCAATGGGCCATAATGTTGTCTTTCAATGTCATCCTCTACTACTTTTCACCCCTTCATATCAATCGCTGGACAGACATTTGCTGATCTAATCTAATCTACTAATTAGTCAAATCTATATGAGCCCCAGGAAATAGGGGACAATAGAAAAATCAAATTTTCTTTTCTTTGTCTTACATGTGTAAACATACATGCTCTGTGTATATGTTTTCGATGTACTTATTGTTTTAAGACTGTAATTTCAACGTTAGTATTGAAGCAGTATTGAAATGACATTAAACTAAGACAATAAGATGGTTATCATAATTTTTCAAATCTTTATTTGTTTGGACCATTGTTTTTCTCATACAATTCTCTATGTATTATCTATCTCTCCTTTAATCTAAAGTGAAAGCTAAATTATATGTGTATATACATGAGAATATACATTATATATGGCATAGTGACGCCTAGTGGTAGGACTGGTAACATTACAAACATACATAGATTTCGAAATCTATGTCTGCTTGTAATGTTACCAGTCCTCGTTGCTTCTTCTTCTTTTGTTGTTTAAACAGCATCATCGTTCTAAAGGAAAGGTAACTATTATAAAGTTAACTGGTAATGCACCTAAAAGCTGTTTGCCAACTGCCTTTAAACCACAAAAGGCTTCCTTTCTAACACCCAGACATCAGTAGAATGGAAACACCCAGACATCAGTAGAATGGAACAGCCCGTTGAAATCGACGTGTCTACGTAGACACGTTAAAAATCGACGTGTGGAATTGACGCCTAGAGGCAACGTGTGGAGACGTGCCGTTTTATGTGGGCATGGCCTTCCATATTGGGGAAGCTCGTATGGAAAGCCCTCTCCGCTAAAATGGACTCGCGTATCATAGCCAATGAGGGACCTTGAATCAAGGCACTCATACATATTAATGAGGAGTGTCGCGTCATTGCTGTCGACAACAGCGTAGGGGGTACGTTGCGCATAAATGACCTACGCAGTCGCTACGTATGGAAGGCCACACCCTGCAAGCAGGCCAGGCGGCGAGCCGATTTGAAAACTTCTCGCGGGGGAGTAAAGTTTCACAAGCAGACCAACTTCGTGAGGATGGCATTGCGGGCTTTTCTTTCGAATTGCAACCGCACATTTAGTGAATGTGTGAGACTAGCAATGTCTAGGTTTGCCTTCCATAATCAATTGTGTCATGTTTGTTGTGCAATAGCCCACACTTTATCATAGAGAAACAATCTGTAGAGACCCAGTGTCCCAAGCCTACAAAAACCACAGCACTGTCACACAACAATGTTCAAAATAAATGTACATTCCATTTTCTAGGTTTTCATCCCATATAGCCTATATTTATTGAATTAAATGACCTCAGTGTGCACTGCTATCGACAATACCAACCCCAGCAACAGGGTGTTCACCCTGCTGCAATCTGGCAAGAGATACAGAAGTAAGTAAGTAAGTAAGTAAAATGTATTTGGACAGCACCTTTCCCAGACCAAGGGTCACAAAGTCACAAAGAGTTTGGGAGCCACGGTTTGTAATGCTCTATCACCCTGGGTCTGTCTGTCTGTCTGTCTGTCTGAATGCTCTATCACCCTGGGTCTTCAGTCTGGCACGGGAGACAACCAGCAAACCCTGGTCAGAGGACCTGAGAGACCTGCTGGGGCTGTAAGGACCTGAGACCTACTGGGGCTGTAGGCTCAGAGACAGCTTCTTCCATCAAGCTATCAGACTACTGAACTCTGGCCACTAGCCTAGCTAGCCACTGCCAATATTGCACACTATCTCATTTAGTATTTTCTTTTTTTATTTAAAATATTATTTCTTTGCACTATGTTGTTGTCTGGTGCTGATGTAGAACGGAGCACGGACACACACACACACACACACACACACACCCACACCCACACCCACCCACACCCACACCCACCCACCCACACACACACACACACACACACACACACACACACACACACACACACACACACACACACACACCTGAGACCTACTGGGGCTGTAAGGCCTGAGACCTACTGGGACTGTAAGGACCTGAGACCTACTGGGACTGTAAGGACCTGAGACCTACTGGGACTGTAAGGACTATATCTTGCATCTCATTGTGCATCCCTGTGTTATAGAATGCCAATAAATGAACCTTGTACCTTGTTGTTGTTACTAAGAGTCAGGGGATAAGATAAGAGAAAGGGGATAAGATATCAGAATGTGTATTACTCAGGCAAGACCAAATTTGTTTTGCACTGAACATCCGCCACCATGTAACATGACTATGAGTTTGTTTACCTTATACCAAAATGTCAAGCAAAGTGATGTCCCCTTGCCAAAATAAATTATTAAATAAACAAACAAATCATAATCTATTCTCGCTTATTACTGTTAAGTAATAAATGGCGCTGTAGAACTGCTGCCTCGTACCTATCACAGCCGTGCTGATATTAAGTATAACAGCACTCCCTCTCGTGTGATATTGCTTAGATGTTCATATGCCAATGGGCCATAATGTTGTCTTTCAATGTCATCCTCCCCTACTTTTCACCCCTTCATATCAATCGCTGGACAGACATTTGCTGATCTAATCTAATCTACTAATTAGTCAAATCTATATGAGCCCCAGGAAATAGGGGACAATAGAAAAATCTAATTTTCTTTTCTTTGTCTTACATGTGTAAACATACATGCTCTGTGTATATGTTTTCGATGTACTTATTGTTTTAAGACTGTAATTTCAACGTTAGTATTGAAGCAGTATTGAAATGACATTAAACTAAGACAATAAGATGGTTATCATAATTTTTCAAATCTTTATTGCAGTGACCACTTGTTAGGTCTAGATTCTATTGATTGTACGTGTGAGAAGATGTCTCATTCCAAACGGCACTTCACATCAAGCACTAGAACCTCCCTACAGTTGTCCGCCGCGTCGCGTGCACACACATACGAAATATTGTTTTAAGTACAATAAAGCTTTATTTCTTTTAAGAACGTGTGGAGTGCATCTCCAGCAGTGCGATATCTGTAAACATACTATCTGTAGACTCTCCGCTCAGGGTTGCCAGATGGGATTGACAATTTCGAGCCTAACCAGTCTAAAAACAGCTAAATCCACAAAAAAACAGCCCATCTGGCAACCCTGTCTCCGCTGCTTCAAACTCTTCCACTTGTTGCGCAAAATGGGCCAGAGTTTGTCAAATCCAATGTTGGGCATCTCGTTTCTCAAGTCCTGGTATAGACCAAAATATACAGGTAAGCCAAAGGCAAGTGGATCTGATGAAGGTAAAGCAATCTTTCTCACTTGATCTTCACCAGAGAAGAACCCCGGTGAATGATGCCCCCGCCCCTTTTACAGTCGCGCGCGTTTAGGCAACGGAAGCGTGGACAAAAACAACAGTGAGTTAGGTACGCTTAAAATAGCTTACAACGGCTACTAGCATAAAGAAATGTCTGCTTGTTGCGTGTTCGGTTGTCAGAATCGATATTCCACGACTATCGGACTCAAGTTCTACCGAATTCCATCAGGATCAGACCATTTCAGAGCAACCGGCGGCGTCAACTGGACTGAGGACAAGATCAAAAAAAATGCTTGTGCATGTGCCGCCCATTTTATATCAGGTAAAGTATTGTAGCAACCATGTAATAATATGTTCATTAATGTTGCAATTAATGCTCAGAAATTCAATGTTAGCACTGTTACTGTGAGCTGTGTTGTGTGCCAATGCATTCCTGTGATTGGTGGAGGTCACGGGGGGGGGCGGGTGTTGCGTTGAGGAAAGGAGAGCTTCGGTGAACTGGCGGTTTTGTATGTGGAAGTTTGCAATTAAACGCACGGATTGTAAGACAACCTATCTTGTCTTTGGCTTGGGAGGACTTCTGATTTCAAGACATAAAAGTCTGAATCTATGTCATGGTATTTGATACGCTAGGCAATGCAAACTTTTCATACTTTTCACAGGCAGGTAATGGCCAGGTAATGGATTGGAACAATATCTCGTTAAATCCCCCAGATTTGTTTGTTTAAAGAATAAATATGGGAGTTTAATATTACATTTGTATGGTGCCACTCTGTTGTGTTGTGATAATAATAATAATTCATTGAATCTCGCTTTTCCGAGGCTCAAAGACGCTGATTGGTAGCACTGGGACTTTTAAACGAACATTACAAAGGGATTGTAATGTTAGTAGCCTAATTAAAGTATACAATGGGTAGTGGCGACAGAAATGGTAATAAAAAGCACAAAATGGTGCATACAAATTGACCAGAATGCAGGGAATTAAGTGTTACATTCTAAAAATTGTGCCACCCATGCCAGCCCGACAGGCGCACATATTAGGCGCACCCCTGCGCTTTCAGAACGAGCTTCCCCAATGTCACGTCGGAATTCGCGTCGGAATTCGACGTTTGGATGCGAATGACAGACGTCGAATCCTGACGTCTGCCGTGTGAGACCAGGTTGCATAGCAAAGGGTCTGAATGCTTATGTACATGAAGTGTTTTGTTTTGTCATTATAGGGTAGGCTATTGTGTGTGGATTGATGGCAAAACAAATTTTTAATCAATTTTGTGTGTCATCAACAGTGATGTGAATAACGGCGTTAGAATAAACGGCGTTACTAACAACGTTACTTTTTTCAGTAACGGGTAATCTAAATGATTACTATTTCCATCGTTATAACGCCGTTACCGTTACCGGTAATTCAATGCGGCGCGTTACTAGTTACTTTACTGAAGCTTCTCATTGTCATCCGACCTCAGTCACAGCTGCAACGGTGTTTTTGGGAGGGGCGAGACAACCGCTTAAGTGACCATGATTGGGTATGGTAGAGCCAACCATAGTTCAGTGTTGTGCGGATGTTTCTACACACAAACCACACGCGCGCACAGCACCACACACACACTCAAACTATCAGAGAGCAATGGCGAGTCCCGAGTGTTCTGAGGTGAACGTGGCGTTTTCACAGTGGAAATACAGGCACTATTTCAACTTCATTGAGGTAAAATGTAAAAACGTACATGTGATGTGTACTTTATGTCCCGGAGCTAAACGTTTGTCCACGTCCGTTGTAAGCAACTCTAACCTGATGAAGCATCTCTCAACGGCACACGCTTCTACAAAACTAGTGGCTAAAACCGTTGATGATGATAGCAGGCCAGGTGTGGCAAACGTGAGCTCCGCTAACAAAGAAGGACACGGAGCCACGCCGTCCAAGCAGCTAAAGCTGGATTTTTCTGCGTCAGCTCCACAAAAACTTGTGACACAGACTGAACTGAACGGAATGATAGGCAGGTATGTTGTTGAGAACATGCTTCCGTTATCAACAGTTGATTCTGACTCCTTCAGAGCCCTAATTGCCAAAATACCGGCGAGAGGAGGGGCCGGTCCGCCATGCAGAAAGACGTTTTCTAAATATATAGACGCCGAGTACGCCAAAATGAATGCCGAGCTCCAAAATAAATTTGAAGAGTTAGAATATGTCTCTACAACTGCAGACATTTGGACTGCACATAATAAAAGCTATCTTGGCGTGACCGCGCATTGGATTCATCCACATAGCATGGAACGAAGGAAAGCAGCCCTGGCATGCAGACGATTCAAGGGCCGTCATACTCACGACAGTATTGCAACTGAACTTGACTACATTCACTCATCCTATGGCATATCCCACAAAATAACATCAACTGTCACGGATAATGGCTCTAATTTCGTCAAGGCCTTCAAAATGTACCAGCCAGCCAAGGAGGATGACTCTGGGGAGGATGAAGATGAGGTGACTTTTATGAACATTAATGATGTCTTGCAAAACAGTGTTGGTGATGATGCTGTGATTACTTTGCCGCCACATCAGAGATGTGCATCGCACACATTAAACCTGGTTTCATGTACTGATGTTGACAAGTGGCTACTGTCAAGACCAGAAGCAAAAGCAATATACAGAAGTGCTACGACAAAATGCACAGGCTTATGGAACAAGGCTAGCCGTTCAATGGTGGCCGCAGAGACCGTGGATGATGTCATCGCAAGGAAGCTGCTAGTCCCTTGCACTACAAGATGGAACTCGTTCTATGATGCCCTTGTTCGAATCTGTGAGATCCCTATAGTCGAGCTGAACACCATCTCCTCCAAGTTCGGGTTGAAAGCCATCACTGAACGAGAGCATCAGTTCATCAGGGAGTACTGTAGTGTAATGAAGCCACTAACAGTGGCCTTAGACATTCTTCAGGGAGAAGACCACTGTTTCCATGGCACACTCCTACCCACGCTCGAGACACTGATGTTCAAGACCCTGGAACTGAAGAGTGGCCTGCAAATCCTTGTTGACCTCCCAGAGGCAGTTGTCAAGGTAAGAACTAGTATTTATCTTTAAATACATTAAATGCATCCATACATTATGAAAAGTTTTTAAATATGGTTAATGTGTAATGCTATTAGTGTGTGTGTGTGTGTGTGTGTGTGTGTGTGTGTGTGTGTTTGTTTGTGTGTGTGTGTGTGTGTGTGTAAGACAGTCAGTATAATATGCTCTTTGCATTATGTATCATTTCAGGCAATCAAAACAAGATTTGCAGAGGTGCTGGAAAGCGACAATGCTGTCTTGGCTGCTGTGACTCTGCCCAGGTTTAAACTACGTTGGCTGCGGACACAGGACAGGAAGGATAAGGCCAAGGCAAGTCTGCTGGCAGAGTGCCGGAAAAGTGTCCAAGACGAAGACCAGCAAACAGGTACTACCAGCACACCAACACTCACTGACTCAGCCATAGAGGAGTTCTTTTCCTTTGAGGATGAGGATGACCCCTCTGCTACTGCTGAAAGTGAAGTTATGGATTATCTCAAATCAGGAGGACAAGGGATGGACACTCTTAATGGATTTCCACGGATAAAGAAAATTTCACTCAAATACAATGCAGCCACTCCATCCAGCGCCCCCGTAGAGAGACTGTTTAGCCTGGGGAAGCTCGTCTTCACTCCAAAGAGGAACAGGCTCTCTGACCAGAAGTTTGAAAAGCTTCTGCTTTTAAGATACAATCACTGGTTTAATGGCTAGGATGGTTAGATGACTGGGTTGGCTGGATGAATGAATGCATGCATGGATGGATGAGTGTTAGGAAGGAGTGTATGGATGGATTTCAGTACTACTTTAAAAGCACTTCATATTGTTTAACTGTTTACTTTTGTTGTGTTGAAAATACTTGAAGTTACAGTCTGTCTACCAGTTGAAGTTGTGTGACAGTTTGATTTATTTAATTTACACAACAAAGATTTAAAAGCACTTCATATTGTTAAATGTTTACTTTTGTAATGAAGAAAATACTTGAAGTACAGTATGTACTGTATACCAGTTGTGGTCTGTTGAAGTGCAATAAATATGAAAAGTTCCCTGCAAATCCAAATTATTTTCTTCCTGATAGGGACACTTTGGTCCCCTAGATGGCACATTTATCTTCTAATCTGGCAGTGGGTAAGCTTTTCCTTGTCACATTTGGCTGACTGACACCACGGCTAGCCCACTGCACCGTGGTAAAAAGTAACGCAATAGTTACTTCCCCTAGTAACTAGTTACTTTTATAATGAAGTAATTCAGTTACTAACTCAGTTACTTTTTTTGATAAGTAACTAGTAACTATAACTAATTACTTTTTTAAAGTAACGTGCCCAACACTGGTCATCAAGTGTTCACACAAGACCGGTTTGGAAATTCTCAATTTGGGCGCGTGCTCTCAGGCAGAAGGAGCCCAGAAGAGCCGATTGTCAAAAAGATAAAATATACTAGACTGGAACTAAAGAAGATACTAGACTGGAACTAAAGAAGATACTAGACTGGAACTAAAGAAGATACTAGACTGAACGTGACAGTGCAGCGGTCCTACTTATTGATTTTTATGAAGACGAAAAATAAGATGTAAAATAGTGCAATACTGCCGCAATTAACAAGGCGAGGGAAATGGTTTGGCAAGAAATTGCTGACCGATTAAATGCGTAGGTCATACTAGCCCCTACTAATGGTTTTATGTTCATATTTTAATACATTAATATTCACTACTGTGGTGTAGTTTTGGTCATATTGTCATGATGGTGCAGCGGTATTAACCGCTGCCATAGTATACATTTGTTGTTTTAAGACAGTGGTTCAAATCCCTCTTCTGACACACTTTTTACTGCATTTCGTTGTCTGATGCTTGTACTCTATAACAATTAAGTGGAATCTAATCTAAAAATGTATGTAGGCTAGGCTATAAAATGATGGTGAGGGCTAATTTACGAGAACTAAGAACTGACAGGATTACAATGGTGTTTGAAGCCTTTCTGACTAGTAAATAATGTTCTTCTAACTCATCGTTTCTCAACGGGGGCGGTACCGCCCCCCAGGGGGCGTTCAGACAACATCGGGGGGCGCTGGAGCAGATATTTTTAAAAGGGGGGCGTTGAGGTGTTCTTGGGGGGCGTTCGCGCATTAAGTATTTTTCTCATGAAAAACAGCTGTGTTATTACGGGCACATTCGTAAATGCACGATAGCTGAATGTCGATACACGATGAACGGTCAGTTTGCTCGGACAAACCGTGTTTCGGTCGACTGTTCGACCCTGCTGGCTGCCTGTCCCGCCCTAATGCGAGCCACGGCCGCTGCTATTGGTTGATAGAACGACATGTAGAAATGTGATTGGCTGAGCGGGAAGCCTTTTCTAAAAAGCTGCTAGTTTGGTTGCAGTGCGCCGTAGAGCCCTACACGTGCCCATCTCTGAGCGCTCTGAACTTGGCCGGGCTCTGTGATGCAGACACACGTAGCTCAGCGCCCAAAAAAATAAAAGTGAGAGTGTCATCAAGAAGATGAAGCTAAAAACTCAGCTAGCAAAGGCAGAGCTTTTGATAGTTTCCAATGTGTCTGGGTAAGCTGCATTGTAGAAGAATCTTGACAGTTCATGTACAGTGCAGAACAGTGGTGGCTGGTGCTAAAAAGTTTGGGTGGGGCACAGTGTTTCCTCCAGGATTTTTCACATTAGTGGCGGGGGGGTCCTGCGATTTTTTTTTCGCGTGCAACATTTTTTTTTTCGCGTGCACGTGCGCTCAAAACAAAGACGTAATTTCACTTTACCCACGCAATACCCACTTGAATGATGAATGGTCTTTATTGTCATTGCTATAGTACAGGTACCATACAACGAAATTTAGGAGGGTGTGTGAGGATACGTAACAGCGTTTTGTGACAGAACTTTCACTTTCATTCATGAAATTCACCCCGTCTGTGTTACTGTTTACACAAGTACAATCACAGTGTGACAGTCAGATGGAGCATTCGGTAAACAACAACAGCAAGGTAATGCATCAGTTGAGTTAAAGAAAACAAACTCTTACCTTTGATGACAGAACATGAGCCGTGTTTACCCGTACCTCCGCCGTTCTATTCGTGGTGATTTTAGAGGCAATAGATTATTTTTGCCCCCACGTTAGGTGCGAGGCTGCTCGGTTAACCCATTAGCGGGAACATTATTAGTTGCACAAAATAGGCTGATTTAATTGACCATGAACATCAGAGACAGACATTACGAATATTCATTTAAAATACTCCGGAAGCCCGGAAGTCCGGAAAACCGGAAGTTGGAAGTCCTCAGCATAATGCATTGTCTGCAATACAACTGGATATTCAGGACGCACATTTTTGCGCCCCGGCCAAGAAATAGAGACAGCCAATTGGAGCGCTGCTACAGCTCACGTGTAAGCGAAAAGTATTCGGCCTGGCATAGACTTGCATTGACCGGCGCCCCGACTCCTCCCCCTATGTATTTTAACAGTGAATTTTACACACACACAGATAAAAATGTTTATTGTATTGGAGGATTTTTAATTAATGCTGATAGGCGCCGACAGAATATCAGCCGCATTTTGTGAATAAACAATGTTTATTTTTTTTAAAAACGTTTACAAATCGCAACTAGGAAGTGAAGGTGGGGAACTAGGAAGTGAAGGTGGGGGCACGCCCCAGCGCCCTCTATCGGCCAGCCGCCACTGTCTGCAGAAATTGCAATACTATGCTACGATAGAAAGAACCCCCGTTCATCCCATCTGTAACATCATGTTGACCAATGCCCAACTTCTATGAGTGTTTTCCTTGTAGGCTATGCTTGAGTGACATATGTTTCAGTTTGTAGGCTCATTGTAATTGTTGCGTTCGCTTCGTTCGCTTCCTTTCAATACAGCTTATTTAATTTAGTTAAAATGAGTGCTAATACCATACCACCATACCAGAACATCACAGCAGGAACAACCTATCTCAAAAAAGCGATCGTAATAAACCAGTCCTGAATGTTCTCTGTCGCTTACCAATAATCGAACCTAGAGAAATCAGCTACGAATGTCCCCTCCCCTCGCAGGTTCATTACAGTATATTACATAAATGTATTACTGTTAAGTGTTGTTGTGGATGTTATCCCTAGTGCCATTCTGAGGTTAGCATTGCGATGTGTTTGCAAACTAAAATACGATCGCTTTTTTGTGATATGTTGCTCCTCTTGTGATGTCCTGGAAACGAACGCATCAGCTGCAGCGTCTTTTGTATTGATCAGCTGTCATCAGTGTTATTACGGGTACGTTCGTAAATGCACAAACGGTCAGTTCGCTCGGACAAAACCGTGTTTTCAGTCAGAGCGCCCATCTCTGAGCGCTCCCAGAGCGCAGAGCTCTGAACTTTGGAACTTTGTTATGTTTTGATATGTTTTGATATGAGAAATTCGAAGTGGTCAGTTTATGAAAATAATACCATAGAATACTAAATAAAATATTAAAATAATAGCCCCCTAGCGTTTGCCGCCATATTGTGACACCACCACCCCCCCCCCCCAAAGTCCAATCAAAAATGAATAAATATTAGCATCATAAAACAGCAATTTGGAGAAATGCAACACCAGCACACTTAAAAAAAACTAACAATGTTAGTTGTAATGTACAGTTCTGCAGCCTACTGTTTGTTCTGCATCGGACATGTGTGAAATTGCTGCTGTTCCGTAGCAGTCTGTTTGTATTCTCTGATGTTGTCTGAGTTTGTTTAACACTCAGAAACAGCATTTTTATTCACATTCACATGGCTTTTCTGCTCTCTGGTAAACTAATGATAATGATATTCCAACTGCCCAGTTAAATCCAATCTATTATTTGGCATTCAGTGACATGCTTTTTAAATTATATAACACAGAATATTAGTCAACATTAATATTTAGGGAAGAAAATAAGCCTACTTTTTTTGATGGGGGGGCGGTAAGAGGCCTGGATAATGGACAGGGGGGCGCTGGCCCAAAAAAGGTTGAGAACCACTGTTCTAACTGGACCCTGGATTTGGCATAGATCTTTTTTTCTTATGATTACTGATGGATAGATGATTCACTTAGACAGATATACATTGTAAATCGATTTGCATGAAGCCTTCGGTTAAATGTAAAAAAAACAACAACATTAAATTAAATCAAGTATCAAACCAGCAACATTCGGCTGCCTTAACCCCTGCGCCAAACACACCATTGTGACATCGTTGATGCAAGTTGATAGACATACCTATTTTTTTACACTTTTTTATTTATCTATGTATCTATCACACTTTCAAAATATCAAATTATCTATCACACAATCAAACTATCTATCTCGTAAAAAGTGGGAACTAATATTTCCTAAAAGACACTTGACGGAACTATCGTTCGGGATTTAGTTTCCGCCTGTGAGACATTTTTGACACACGTATTACCTAAACCAGCCTGTAAACCTGGTCGCTACCAGGTTTGTTTTGAAGGATTGGTTGCATAGCAACCAAGCAGCGAATTATTTGAGCCACATTCATGGAACGGAAGTGAGCTGAAATTATCGGCGATATGAATAACTAAACCCGGATCTGATTTAATCGGCCTTCTTGGAATACCCCCCTGGCTGAATTGTTATTAGCTGAGAAGATGTTGACAAAAACATCTGATGAAAACATATTTTAGGGCTACATTTGACAGTTCAGATTAATCACAGCAAACCATGGGATTAACTCAATTGCATGTATTAATTGTTTGACAGCCCTATACAAAGCTATCTGCATTTTAAACAGCCTTTAATCATACAAGGGGGAGACAGTTACTACAGCTTACTCCCAAAGATTCAGTGAACTTGTGCCACTGGTGTTATGTTAATTAAGGTGCTTTTGCCTTTTGTGTGAAAGCAATGATAAATGGTTGTTTCTCTAAATATGTTACTGTTGTGCTAAATGGTTAAACACATATATAACTTTGAAAACAAATAAAACTGATAAACTCAACAATTCTTCTACAGAAAAATGTGCATGTCTGCTTTCTCTGGGAGGATCCTAGATCTCTCTGGCCCTCTCAGATGGGGTTGAGGACGCCTAAACACACAAACATCTTTGGCCAAGATCTGACAACAGGGGCAGTGTGTCTCTCTTCTGCCACCACCAGAGAGCAGGGTCAGCTAATAAAATGGATGAAATGGGAGAATATTTGTACAGCATTCGTTATCATTTAGGTTTTCTTAGTCAAAGAAAGAATCTGCTATGCCTGTCTGCGTAGTGCTAATATTATTAGCCTAGGTTATTTAGCCTCAGTAACGGTCGTGTTGCTCGCTTGGGAAGGAGTGTCAAAAACATGGCATTCCTGTCATTTTATCCCATGTTGCGTCAAAACATGTTCTTTGTGAAATGAAGCCACACTTTGGACCATTTCTTCCAATACTCCACCATGACTCCTTTTTGCTTATTGTTGACTCCTTGTTGCTTAAGTTTCAGAGTTTGATGTTATCATGACGCACACGTTTTTGCAATGCGCAACTGTCAGTGCATGCGCAAAACATGCCGGCATCACCAAGAAGCGCTTCAAAATGGCCTCTCATTCACCCATTCACACACACATTCACACACCAATGGCGGCAAGTTACCATGCAAGGCGCCTACTCGCTCATTGGGAGCAATTTGGGGTTCAATGTCTTGCCCAAGGACACCTCAACAAATGGACAGCCGGAGACTGAACCGCCGAACTGCCAACCCTGCGATAATTAGACGTCGGCTCTACCTCTTGAGCAACAGCCTCCCTGTTTCAAGTCTCTAGGTTAAGAATTGACCCCTCAGTTGTTCAATGGTGGTCAAAATATATACACTACCGTTCAAAAGTTTGGGGTCACTTAGAAATGTCCTTATTTTTTAAAGAAAAGCAGTGTTTTTTTAAATGAATGAATGAATGAATGGTCTTTATTGTGATTGCTATAGTACAGGTACCAAACAACGACATTTGGGAGGGGTGGCTCCCCTGGTGCTAGGAAAGAAAAAAAAAAAAAAAAAAATGAAGGGAAAGGAGCTGGTTTACATAAATAAAGGCTATGTACACTATCCACTATACTATACTGTACAGATAAGACGACTAGGGTTGTCATATTGCACATAGTGTTATTGCACATTCATTTAAAGTGTCGCAGTTTGCAGGCTTGAAATGTACACATTTGTGCCTCAGCACTACACCTGATTTTTTCAATCCAGCAGCTGCCATCAATCCGTCCAGACTGTCCAGGGCCCAGAACCTAGGTCTTTGCTGTGTTCAGGGCCTGGATGGCCCTGGGGTAGAAGCTGTGCTTCAGTTTGTTTGTCCTTGCGGCCATGGTCCTGTACCGCCTTTTCGAGGGCAGCCGGGCAAAGTGTTCGTACCCAGGGTGGGTTGGGTCTCTGGAGATCTTGGAGGCCTTCCTGAGACAGCGTGTGTTGTACAGCTCTTCCAGAGAGGGGAGGGGGGCGCCGGTGATCATCTGGGCTGTTCTCACGACTCTCTGTAGCGCATTTCTCTCCGCGGTTGTGCAGCTGGAGAACCAGTTGCAGATGCCGTAGGTGAGGATGCTCTCCACTACGCCGCGGTAGAAGGCCACCAGTATCTCCTGCTTGTTGTGTTCCTTCCTGAGGACTCTCAGGAAGTAGAGCCGCTGTTGTGCCTTCTTGATGGTGGCTGCTGTGTTGTTCTTCCAGGACAGGTCATCCTGTATGTGCACCCCCAGGAATCGGAGGGTTGAGACTCTCTCCACGCTCTCTCCGTCGATGAGCAGGGGCTGGATCTCAGATTTTTTCCTCCTGAAGTCCACGATGATTTCCTGGGTCTTTGACTTGTTCAGCAGCAGGTTGTTAGCCTTGCACAGCTTGCTCAGCTGCTCTACCTCATCCCTGTACGCCACCTTGTCCCCCCCCGAGATGCAGCCCACCACGGTGGTGTCGTCTGCAAACTTTACAATGGAGTTGCTGGGGTGGACGGGGGTGAAGTCGTAGGTGTAGAGGTTGTAGAGGATGGGGCTTAGCACGCAGCCCTGGGGGGACCCAGTGCTGAGTCTGAGGGCTGTGGAGGTGTGGGAGCCCACCCGCACCCTCTGGGGGCGGTCGGACAGGAAGTCCTTGATCCATGCACATATAGAGTGAAGATAACATTAAATTAATCAGAAATACACTCTATACACTGTTAATGTGGAAAATGACTATTCTAGCTGCAAACATCTGGTTTTTAATGGAATATCTACATAGGTGTATAGAGGCCCATTTCCAACAACCAGTGTTCTAATGGTACATTGTGTTTGCTAATCGCGTTAAAAAGCTAATGGATGATTAGAAAACCCTTGAAAACCCTTGTGCAATTACGTTAGCACAGCTGAAAATGGTTTTGCTGGTTAGAGAAGCTATACAAATGGCCTTCCTTTGAGCTAGTTGAGTATCACATTTGTGGGTTCATTTGTGGGTTCGATTATACTCTCAAAATGGCCAGAAAAAGAGAACTTTCATATGAAACTCGACAGTCTATTCTTGTTCTTAGAAATTAAGGCTATTCCATGTGAGAAGTTGTCAAGAAACTGAACATTTCCTACAACAGTGTGTACTACTCCCTTCAAAGAACAGCACAAACAGGCTCTAACCAGAGTAGAAAGAGAAGTGGGAGGCCCCGGTGCACAACTGAGCAAGAAGTACATTAGAGTCTCTAGTTTGAGAAATAGACGGCTCACAGCTTGGCAGCTTCATTAAATGGTACCCGCAAAACGCCAGTGTCAACGTCTACAGTGAAGAGGCGACTCCGGGATGTTGGCCTTCTAGGCAGAGTGGCAAAGAAAAAGCCATATCTGGAACTGGCCAATAAAAGGAAAATATTAATATGGGCAAAAGAACACAGACATTGGACAGAGGAAGATTGCTCATTTTTTGAGCCTGGATTGGCTACGAGTAGTTGACAGAGTGCAGCAGCTTGCACTGGGCCTGGTCTTCAAGATACGCTACACCACAAAGACACCCAATTACCTGTCAACATATTTCCAAAAAGTGAACAACGTCCACACATACAACACCAGAGGAAGCTCCACGAACCACGTTCAACCGCGTTGCACCACAAACAAGGGGTTAAACTCGTTTGCAAACTATGCAGTAAAAATGTGGAACGCCCTTCCTATAATCTTAAAGGAGTGCAAAACACTGCCCACCTTCAAAACCGCTCTCAAAAAACATTTACAGGAGGCTGCAATCCGTAACTGGACCCTCTAAATCAAAAATCAGATTAAAAGACCCGAACTACCCACTGTACATACTTTGTGTTTTGTCCCCCGCCCCCACCTGTGGTGTATGTCCCCACCTGTCCTACCCGCTGTACATACCTTATGTTTTGTTGTATTGTTCTTCCCATGATGGATGTATGTTTATCTTGTAGATAGTAATAGTTATTTGTCTGTATTATCTTGTAGAGAGTACTAGTTTCTTTTGTCTGTCTTACATGTAACGATGAATTGAGAATCAAGGACCCCAATTGAAATAAGCCAGTGGCTTTCTTGGGTTTTTATCCTTTTAGTTGACCTTGTATGTAATATGTACTTTCATGTACCTACTTCTGCAAATCTTCTAATAAAGTTTTCAATCAATCAATCAATCAATCAACCTTTCTAAGACTTTTTATTTTTCCAGACCTCACCGCCACTTCGAGCTGTAACCGTTTACATCAGTGACACCTTTAACTTAACAGCTTTAGTTTGCAATAGACTAGACCACTATCATACAACAGAATTTCCGGTTCATCTTAGTTTTTTAAAACTAATACATTCACGAACGTTTACTAAAAGTTTTTAGGACTCAAACTCTTTGGACAGAGTCTAATTCAGAAAAATACAAAATTCAAGACCTCATAAAATCGGGATAATACTTTTTAATACTTATTAAGGGTCTTGATTTTCCCAAAATTGATTTATCAACTTTCAATACTTTTCAAGACACCGCGGATACCCTGGTTGTAAGTGTTTTTGATAAATCTAACATATCGGGTTGATCTCATGCAAGCACCACAGATGCTTGTGTGCACCACAAATACGTTGTCTACGGTATTGGTCTGTATGGTCAGACATATCTGATATGGGTATCAGGGTATCTGCATTGCCACTCCCCACCCCCACCCCCACACCCCCACACATGCCAGCATGTACCAAATCGACATAGCACCTAACCCTCTGGATGTGCTGTGCAGAGAGAAGAGAGGCTGGGCTGGGCTGGGCTGGGGCAGCAGAAGAGGCTGGGCTGGGGCAGGAGGAGAGGCTGAAGGTATTCAGTGTCATGTGTGATGTCATGTGTGATGTCATGTGTGATGTCATGTGTGATGTCATGTGTGATGTCATGTGTGATGTCATCATCAAACAGACTTTGTTTAGGGTTAGACTTTTTCATTTTCTTTTTCAATTTCATCAAATGCTGTCAATTATTTTATCATTTCTTCATCACAATGAAACAGTTTGGAGTATTTCTGTATGTATTTCTGTATGTATTTCTTGCCCCTGCTACTTTTTACCTTTCCAGGATATGTCCCAACTTCTGGCACTGAACCAGCCGGTCGAAGTTCGGTTTCTGGTATCAAGTTGCTGCTACTTAACAACTGAACTGAACACTAACAATGTCTCTGAACACTAACAATGTCTCTGAACACTAACAATGTCTCTGAACACTAACAATGTCTCTGAACACTAACAATGTCTCTGAACACTAACAATGTCTCTGAACACTAACAATGTCTCTGTAACTATCAGAGTCTCTGGAGCTCCAGAACAAACCTCTCTTGCAGGTTGAAGGTAAAACTGACCTCCGCGTCCACAGGCGATCAGCAGACAAGATGACGTTTTGATTCACATTAAACAACAACAGAGTATTACTAGAGTCGAGTTAGGAGAGGCAACCAAACAACTTTTCGATCATAGCGAACTCCAGGAAGAAGGTGACACTGAGGACCCCAATTGAAATAAGCCAGTGGCTTTCTTGGGTTTTTATCCTGTTAGTTGACCTTGTATGTAATATGTACTTTCATGTACCTACTTCTGCAAATCTTCTAATAAAGTTTTCAATCAATCAAAAACACAACAAACCCTCCCTTCCTCCCTCCCTCTCCTCCTCCCCTCTCCTCCCCGCCTATCAGCGCCCCCTGCCGGGCAGCAGCCTCCCCAGATAGTACTGTGTGTATCGAACAGGTTTGAGATAACTCCGCTCTCCACTGGCAAGACGGCTGTCTGTAGCTGCAAGCACACATTATGCATGTATGTCGTTAATTATCCAGGAAATACAATGAACCGCCTATACTCATAAAAACAGATTATTTTCTAAGTTGTTGGAATTAATTTCAGTTCCCCAATACAGTGTTAAACTAAACACAAAATGCCATTCTGGTTAACCTTTTTGTGTTTCTAATTCGACCATAGCCTAGTCTTTCTTGACTCATTTGAATATATTAAAAACCTTACGAAAAACACGATTCTACGTCTGATATATAGGATATGCAGGAGAGCCCATGGAGACATTTCAAAACCCAACATCATGAAACAAACACGACAATGTCAATTGACCATAATAAATATCTTCATTTACCTAAAGCATTAACCTGTCGTCGCCTGCGATTAAAAATATTTGTCCGGATGAGAAAAAAGGGATAGAAAACGGGTCTTCAGTAACTAAACAGTTGTTAATCAGTGTAGTTCAAGTTACATTTACCCGTTAGTGCCTCCCACACAGGACATGCTCTCTAATACAATGCCAAATTAAACACAAATCACCATCTGGTTAACTTTTTTTGTCTTTCTAATTTGTCTTTCTTCGTAAGAAATTACTTGCTTAGCAATACAATAATACATTAGGAGACAAATAGCCTATTGTTTTAATGTTCCAAAACGATACAAGCTGGATATATAGCCAATTTACATTTTAAGACTCAATATCATGAAAAAACAAGCACAAATATCATCATTTAACTAAACTGCAAGTGGTATTACCTGTGGCCGCCTTTGATGAAAACGTTTGAATGAAAAAGGAATGGAGCGCAGATGGAAGACTTGGGCGTGTTACGCTTGTGCAGGTGGGTGTTTTTAATATCGACACTCGGGAGTGGTATTTTCCCAATCTTTTCAGGATGAATTAACAAATGTATCCAAAAGCATTGGATACATTAATGCTTTGCAAAATACAAATATGTGAACAATATATAAATATGTTTAAATTCCAAGTGTTTTTCCTCAAGCGGCTACAATACAGTCACTGAATCAGTAGCTGAAGTCAGGGTAAACTGCGAAAGATAGTATGGGCAGAGATCTGTGCCACTAGACACTGAATTTGAATTACTGACGTTTGAACTTGAATGGCTCAATTTGAATACTTTAATTTTAAAAATGAATTTGAATCACATAATTTGAATCTCTATTGTTTAACTTGATTCAGTTTTTCTGATTTTCTGCGGCCAGTCTGATAGCAGGGGGGAGGCGGGTCGGGTTCGGGCAAAGTTGGGGAAATAACGCATCACGGTTGTCATGTGTTTATACAGCATGGATGGCACGTGACTAATGCCTTTGATGCACACACTTGCTACTTGCCGCTTTCATAATTTTATTTAGCCTATAGCACAAGTCATGCATTGAATGTAACCTTAAGTGCTGAACAGTATTAAGTAAACCACAATATATTTGCTAAAGCTTAGGGGCGACCGTGCCTTTTGCAGCCATAGACTGTCACTGCCTGGTAATAGGCCTAATAAGGTAGGCAAATGACAGTATCCCGTCTAAAGTTTTTCTCCGCTGGAAATAATTGGCGACTGGTCCATGAAATATTAGGGTTGAGCTTGATCTGTTTGAGCTTAAAATAACTGCTAGGCGGGAACAGATATAGCCTATTGTTGTGAAGGCCCACAGTTTAGTGCCAGTTTTAGTTTCCCCAAACCAGCCCTATTTTGCCCCTGGTATTTCCTTTGTTGTTTTCTATACTATTCTGTACGTTTTATGAAGGTGTATGTATTATTATTGTACTGTTTATGTATATGTTTGATGACGTAGTATATCCGGGGTGTGTCCGTGACCCGGATGTTAGGTTCGGTGGTGTATATATAAGAGACGGAAGTAGTCCGCGAGTCAGTGTGTGATGAGAATCAGAACGAGAGAGACCCAACGAGAGAGAGTAAAGAGAAGCCAATCTAAGATGGCGGATTCAGCAACACGCACCCCGTGCAGCAGCTGAAGACGCCAGGAAAGTGATTATTGAGTGTACCACTGTAGCCCGTTTAGTTGTGTTCCCGTTGGACCGCCTTGCCAGCAGCCGGCTGTTCAACGTTGGACCAAGCGAGACGCCAACTGGACATAATCGTCGCCTCCACGAGCGGACTGCGACCGAACACTGACTCCATCGGAGCTTCGACGCGGACCACCGGACCTGGGCCCTTCACCTCGTTGTGGACCACGAAGACGGCCCTTTCCCTCCGCGTTGCTACGTCACCCCCCCCCTTTCGTCTGCTACCTTCCTCGACGCACATGCCATCCAACCAGGCCTCAACGCGCACCACAGCCCTGGACTATAAGCCTGTTCAGGCCAGAGACTATGAGTGAGTGATTGAGTGTGTGTGTGGCCGGCGGGGAGGGAATGTATATACCTGGGGATGTATACATCAGTTCTGTAAATAAATGTGTTGTTCATATGTGATACCGTTACCGTGTGTTAGTTGTTTGTAGGCTAATGCTAATTCCAAGGCTAATGCTAATGCTAATTCCATGCTAATGCTAATGCTAATTCCATGCTAATGCTAATTCCATGCTAATGCTAACGATAGTAACTGCTAGTCTAACGGTTTGCTGGCGCCCCCTGCCTGTATCCTCCTACACTGCCTATTTAGCTTAGAGTTAGTTAGATAACCAGCCCCTTCCTAAATTATACAGTCCTTTTCAGCTACTCCCTGGTTACAATTGGTCCTTCGAGCCGGATAGGTAGTGTAGTGATAGCATGGCTGAGCGCAGCCAACCAGACCAGACAGTTACCCCCCCTTCTCCGCCCCCTGAGCCAGAGCCACGACCACAGAGAGTCCCGCGGTTGCCTCCGAGGTTACAGGAGTATGAGCTTGAGCTCGAAAGCTCACTGAGTGGTAGCGAGGAGCGCACTCCACGGGATACAGTGGTCGGAGAGGCCGAGGTGTCCGCCGGCGCGCGGGTGGCTAGCACTGAGACAGCCCTCAAAGAGCACCAGCCTGAGGATGAGATGGCAGAACCGCAGGGTTTTGCCGTGGAAACGGAAGAGCAGGAAGGAGAGGCCCGGTCCGACAGCGCCTGCGGGCGGAAGAGGGAGGGCCTCAGCCTTAACGATCTGCCTCCCAGTACGGCGCGCTCGAGACCTAGCTCCTGCCGCTCAGTGGCTTCCTCCCGGTCCAGGGTTTCCGTGGGCAGTTCTGCCTCTGGGGCGGATAGCCTGCACTCCAGAGGGAGTAGTGCCGCGCTGTCCGAATGTATGCGCCAACAGGCCGAGATGGCGTTAGAGCGGGAGCGCCAACAGGCCGAGACGGCGTTAGAGCGGGAACGACTCCAGTTCGAGCGTGAACGCCTCCAGCGCCAGGAGGCGCTAGAACGCGAACGCCTCCAGATGAACGGAGCGGAACGCGCGGCGGAGAGACAGCGCCAGGAGGCGCTAGAACGCGAACGCCTCCAGATGGACGGAGCGGAACGCGTGGCGGAGAGACAGCGCCAGGAGGCGCTAGAACGTGAACGCTTCCAGATGGAGCGCGACCGCCTCCAGACGGAGAGACAGCGCCAGGAGGCGTCAGAGAGGGAACGCCTCCAGATGAACGGAGCGGAACGTGCGGCGGAGAGACAGCGCCAGGAGGCGTTAGAGAGGGAACGCATCCAGTACGAGCGCGAGCGCCTCCAGATGGAGGGGGCGGAACGCGCGGCGGAGAGGCAGATGGCGAGAGAGCAACTGCACGCAGAGAAGATGGAGGAAATGATGCAGACCATGCGCGACGTGTGCATCAGCAGAACTCCGTCGGCCCGTAGCTCCAGAGCATCATCCGCACGGCCCTCTCGAGTGCCATCTCCTGAACCCCCCGCCGATGGCTCCATGACCCCCGCCATGACTGTCCAACTACAGGCCCAGCTGACCACCTGAAAGGAAGAGGACCAGGGACCCGACCGCTACGCGGCCCAGAGGGAGCCAGCGTCGCTGCCCGGGAGGGGAGCCATCCCCCAAGAGCGTAGCACACCCCTAGGTCCTCCAGTGCACCAAAATGCATGCAGGCCGGACACCCAGACCGTCACTCCAGCCCCGATGATCCACTACAGGATGTTCCCCCAGGTGGAGGGACCCAAGTTCCCCTTCTTCAAGGACGAGGACCGGAGCCAGTATGTGGAGCTACGCATCTGCCTAGACACGCTCTTGGACGACTCCTGCTCAGAGTCCTACAAATATGCGATTCTCCTTCAGCATGTGAGGAACCCCAGAGCCCACAACATGGTACTGGCCCATGCCTCCGCACCGACACCTTACACCAGAGCGCTCGCTGACTTGGATGCCCGCTACGGTCGTCCCTGGAACCACGCCCTTGCTGAACTGCAAGCCCTCGAACAGCAGGCCCCCATCAAGGATGACCGGGCGCTGGATGACTTCGCGCTCCGCGTACACACCTTGGTTGGAATGCTGAAGACGCAGGGCCCAGCTGGCGCCAGCGAGATCAACAGCACCTCCAACGTAGAGCGGCTGCTCCGCAAGATCCCACGCTTCCGGCAGGAGAGGTTCCGGCGACAGCAGCGCGTTCGTAACCCCGGGAAGTTGGGTCTGAGCATGGCTGCCTTCACGGAGTTCCTACTGGAGGAAGTGCATGACACCAACGTAGACGCCATGGGTTACGCTGAGCCGAAGAAGGAGAGGGAGAAGGGAGACCGCTGGGACCGGCCGAGCTCGAACAGAGGACGCCCAGTAGGAGTGCTGCACACGGAGGAGGAGCCTCGGAGAGAGAGGAAAGCCCGACCTGAGGGAAAGGATTCCTCTCAACCCCCTCAAAAGGGACGGAGAGGTCCACCGCCATGTCCGTACTGCACCAGCGAGCACTGGTTCAATGAGTGCAGTGACTTCAACAACCTGAGTACCGAGGACAAGCAGAGGTGGCTCGAGGAGAACAAGAGGTGCTGGAACTGTGGGCGCGACCATCTGGCTAAGAACTGCACCTTGAGGAGAAAGTGCAATCGCTGTGAGGAGGTCCACCTCAACATTCTACACGAGGTCTCCCTCGCCAGGTCCACGGAGGGCACCAGAAGCCCTAGGTCCGGTCGCGCACCGGAAGAGGAAACCCCTGTCTACTACCTAGACCCAACCCAGAGCAGCGGCTCCAAGGTCCTACTGAAGGTGGTGAAGGTCCGACTCCACCACAACAACGCTGTGTACGACACGTACGCCGTTCTAGACGACGGGTCGGAACGGACCATCCTCCTCCAGGAGGCAGTGCGCCGGTTGGGGCTCCACGGGACTGAGGAGAAGCTGACTCTGCGCACGATACGTCGCGACCTTAAAGAGGTCACCGGGGCGAGAATCAACTTCTCTATCTCCCCGGCGGGGAGGCCGTCGGATAGACATCGGCTTCAGAATGTCTTCACCGCCGACCAGCTAGCGCTCTCCCGCTACGACTACCCCCTGGAGAGGTTACGCGCAAGATATCCCCACCTACGGCGAGTAGACCTACATCCGATAGAAGGAGCGGAGCCAACCCTTCTCATCGGCTCGGACAACGCTGCACTGATCGTGTCGCTCCGTCCTCCGCTGAGAGGACCACGAGGCTGCCCGATGGCTGTTAAGACTGCGCTTGGGTGGGCCCTCCAAGGCGCTACCGAGTGGAGAGATAGAGACGGGAGAGCTACGTCATCCCTCCATGTCCGCACCGAAGAAGTGCAGACCATCAACTGCCTTCACACCAGTGTGGACTCCATGAATGCGGCGCTGCTAGACAACGTCCAGAAGCTGTGGACGCTAGACGTCGCGCCCTACAAGAATGAGAAGCTCTACGTACGGTCAAAGGAGGACGTCTACGCCCTAGACCTCCTTAAAGCAAAGACAGTGCGTATCGAAGTCCAGGGCGTTAAGAGATACGTCACACCACTACTCCGCAGAGAACTCATGCCAGAGTTTCGAGTATCCCCTCGAACCGTCCTACAGTGTCTGACCAGCACTGAGAAGCGTATGAGGAAGGACGAGGTCCTTGCTGCTTCTTACCGAACGGAGATGAAGAAACTGACGGAGTCCGGTCTAGTGAAGAAGCTTGAGCCAGCCGAGGCGAACCAGAGTGCCGAGTCTTGGTACCTCCCGCACCACAATGTTCACCACAACGGGAAGAACCGAGTGGTCTTCAACTGTAGCTACCAGGTGGGGAAGCTCAACCTCAACCACTATCTTCTCCCTGGTCCAACCTTGACCCCAGCCCTCTTGGGAGTTCTGGTGCGCTTCCGTCAGCAGCCGATCGCAGTCAGTGGTGACATTAAGCGAATGTTTCACCAGGTCAGGATGTTGGAGGAAGACAAGCCACTCATGAGGTTTCTCTGGAGAGAGGACCCGAGCGACCCCGACCCCTCTATCTACCAGTGGGAGGTGCTACCCTTCGGGACAACCTGCAGCCCCTGCTGCGCTACCTATGCGCTACAGACTCACGCCGCGCAGGAGACGGCACCTCCTGGAGTGTTTGACGCCGTCCATAAGAGCTTTTACGTGGACAACTGCCTCCACAGTTCGAAGACAGCCACGGAAGCCCGTCAGCTAGTCCAGGACCTGCGTGCTCATCTCCAGGAGGGTGGATTTGAGATCTGCCAGTGGGCCAGCAACGACCCGCAAGTCATCAGAGACCTCCCGAAGGAGGCCACCTCGACCAGCAGCGAGGCTTGGGTCTCTCACTCACCAGATGATGCTCAGGAGATGACGCTCGGACTTATCTGGCAGTTCCAGACCGACACTCTACGCTATCGCAATAAGCCTGCCAAGCCTCAACGCGTCACGATGAGAACGATATACAGCACTCTAGCGAGCCAGTACGACCCACTGGGATATATCGCTCCCTTCACGACGATGGCCAAGGTGCTTGTCCGGGAGCTGTGGGCCCAAGAACGAGGATGGGACGATCCTCTGCCTCGTCACCTAGAAGAGAAGTGGAAGGCCTGGGAGCAGGAACTTCCCACTCTCCAGCACATCAAGCTGCAGCGGAGCTACTTCCCTCCCTCCACGGACCTAGAGAGGAGTGTCATCACGCTACATGTATTCTGCGACGCCTCGGAGATGGCGTACGGGTCCGTGGCATACGTCAGAGCGGCAGAGCTTGGAGGTGAAGTCCACGTCTCGTTTGTCCTGGCACGTTCCCGAGTGGCGCCGAAAAAGCAACAGTCCATCCCTAGACTGGAGCTGTGTGCTGCCCTGAACGGCGCGCAACTGGGAAGGTTCCTGCTCGACGAGCTCCAGCTACCTCTGAAGAGCGTCACCATGTGGTCAGACTCCACTACCGTCCTCCAGTGGTTGAAGTCCAGCTCATGTCGGTACAAGGTGTTCGTGGGCACCCGAGTCGCAGAGATTCTGGAGTTGACTGAGGTGAACTGCTGGCGTTATGTAGACACCAAGAGGAACCCTGCTGACGTCATCACGAGAGGGGCAACTCTACAGGATCTGGCTGAGCCCCATCTGTATCACACGGGACCAGACTTCCTACAGGAGCGGGAGTCAGAGTGGCCAGCCACGCCGGCGTTAGCAGAAGACAGAGAGGACAAAGAGCTGCGTAAGACGTTGTTCTGCGGAGTCACCCAGGTCGTAGACCCTGCGACTACTCCAGGAGAGGAGTGTGAGACGCTCGAAGAGCTGCAGAAGAGGATGTTCTGTTCCAAGGCCGGTCTACCCCTAGATACTACGCTCAGCGCCGAAGATTACACCGCGGCGGAGATCCTGGTGCTGCAGAGTGCCCAACAGGATGCCTTCTCCCGAGAGCGGGAGTGTCTCGAGAAAGGGAAGCCGATCCCCTCGGACAGTAGACTCCGCGGCTTAGCTCCAGAGCTCGACGGTGTTCTCATTCGCGTGGGTGGCAGACTGCGCCGCGCTCAAGATCTAGACCTGGACACGAAGCATCCCATCGTGCTTCCCACTAAGCATCAGGTCACCAGGTTGGTCATCAAGCACCATGATGACAAAGTGCAGCACGCGGGTGGAGAGCGTGTCTTCGCGGAGGTACGACGGAGATTCTGGATACTCCATGGACGGGAGGCGGTACGGAGATATCAAAGGTCCTGCTCGGACTGCCAGAGGTGGCGAGCCACGCCGCCGCAGCCCATGATGTCCGATCTGCCCGAGGACCGGCTGCGACTGAGACAGGCTCCGTTCCACTCTACTGGGGTCGACTGTTTCGGGCCACTCCTAGTCCGAAACCGGCGAGCCTCCGAAAAGCGGTGGGGCATCATCTACACGTGCCTGACGACGAGAGCAATGCACCTGGAAGTTCTGCACCAGCTCACAAGCGACAGCTTCCTCATGTCCTTCAAGAGGTTCACCTCCAGGCGAGGGACCCCTAAGACCCTCCGGTCGGACAGAGGCACCAACTTCGTCGGTGGTGAGGCCGAGCTGAGGGCGAGCTACGCTGCGATGACTGAGGAGGCCCGTGACCGACTCGCCTCCCAGCAAGTGAAGTTTGAGTTCAACCCCCCAAATGCTCCACACTTCGGGGGAGCCTGGGAGCGGGAGATTCGCTCAGTAAAGAACGTCCTACGTACCATTCTCTGACAGAAGGTGCCTACCGATGAGGTGCTCCAGACTGTGCTAGCAGAGATTGAGGGCATCTTGAACTCCCGGCCCCTAGGCTATACCTCCAGTGATGTAGCAGATCTGGATCCCATCACGCCTAACTTCTTGCTGATGGGGCGGCGAGACTCTGCACTGCCTCAGGTAGTCTACGACCCTGCAGAGCTCACCGGAAGAAGATGGTGGAGGCACAGCCAGGTGCTCGCGGACCAGTTCTGGAAGCAGTTCATACTGCACTACCTGCCGACCCTGCAAGTCAGGCAGAAGTGGACGAGGGAGAGAGACAACTTGTCCGAAGGTGCCGTGGTACTGGTGATCGACCAGTCCCTTCCACGCGCCGCCTGGCAGACAGGCAGAGTGACCAAGGTCCTGCCGGGTCCGGATGGAAGGGTGCGGACGGCCATCGTGGACGTTGGTGGTCGCACTTACACCCGACCTGTGGCACGCCTGATTGAGCTCCCTCAGATTACCAAGGACACTATCACCTCCTACCTCACGCTGCTAGAGCAGCCTAGCCAGTGTGCCTTCTTAGTTAACTGAAACCGAGGGTTTCATGGGGCGGCTGTTGTGAAGGCCCACAGTTTAGTGCCAGTTTTAGTTTCCCCAAACCAGCCCTATTTTGCCCCTGGTATTTTCTTTGTTGTTTTCTATACTATTCTGTACGTTTTATGAAGGTGTATGTATTATTATTGTACTGTTTATGTATATGTTTGATGACGTAGTATATCCGGGGTGTGTCCGTGACCCGGATGTTAGGTTCGGTGGTGTATATATAAGAGACGGAAGTAGTCCGCGAGTCAGTGTGTGATGAGAATCAGAACGAGAGAGACCCAACGAGAGAGAGTAAAGAGAAGCCAATCTAAGATGGCGGATTCAGCAACACGCACCCCGTGCAGCAGCTGAAGACGCCAGGAAAGTGATTATTGAGTGTACCACTGTAGCCCGTTTAGTTGTGTTCCCGTTGGACCGCCTTGCCAGCAGCCGGCTGTTCAACGTTGGACCAAGCGAGACGCCAACTGGACATAATCGTCGCCTCCACGAGCGGACTGCGACCGAACACTGACTCCATCGGAGCTTCGACGCGGACCACCGGACCTGGGCCCTTCACCTCGTTGTGGACCACGAAGACGGCCCTTTCCCTCCGCGTTGCTACGTCACCCCCCCCCTTTCGTCTGCTACCTTCCTCGACGCACATGCCATCCAACCAGGCCTCAACGCGCACCACAGCCCTGGACTATAAGCCTGTTCAGGCCAGAGACTATGAGTGAGTGATTGAGTGTGTGTGTGGCCGGCGGGGAGGGAATGTATATACCTGGGGATGTATACATCAGTTCTGTAAATAAATGTGTTGTTCATATGTGATACCGTTACCGTGTGTTAGTTGTTTGTAGGCTAATGCTAATTCCAAGGCTAATGCTAATGCTAATTCCATGCTAATGCTAATGCTAATTCCATGCTAATGCTAATTCCATGCTAATGCTAACGATAGTAACTGCTAGTCTAACGGTTTGCTGGCGCCCCCTGCCTGTATCCTCCTACACTGCCTATTTAGCTTAGAGTTAGTTAGATAACCAGCCCCTTCCTAAATTATACAGTCCTTTTCAGCTACTCCCTGGTTACAATTGGTCCTTCGAGCCGGATAGGTAGTGTAGTGATAGCATGGCTGAGCGCAGCCAACCAGACCAGACAGTTACCCCCCCTTCTCCGCCCCCTGAGCCAGAGCCACGACCACAGAGAGTCCCGCGGTTGCCTCCGAGGTTACAGGAGTATGAGCTTGAGCTCGAAAGCTCACTGAGTGGTAGCGAGGAGCGCACTCCACGGGATACAGTGGTCGGAGAGGCCGAGGTGTCCGCCGGCGCGCGGGTGGCTAGCACTGAGACAGCCCTCAAAGAGCACCAGCCTGAGGATGAGATGGCAGAACCGCAGGGTTTTGCCGTGGAAACGGAAGAGCAGGAAGGAGAGGCCCGGTCCGACAGCGCCTGCGGGCGGAAGAGGGAGGGCCTCAGCCTTAACGATCTGCCTCCCAGTACGGCGCGCTCGAGACCTAGCTCCTGCCGCTCAGTGGCTTCCTCCCGGTCCAGGGTTTCCGTGGGCAGTTCTGCCTCTGGGGCGGATAGCCTGCACTCCAGAGGGAGTAGTGCCGCGCTGTCCGAATGTATGCGCCAACAGGCCGAGATGGCGTTAGAGCGGGAGCGCCAACAGGCCGAGACGGCGTTAGAGCGGGAACGACTCCAGTTCGAGCGTGAACGCCTCCAGCGCCAGGAGGCGCTAGAACGCGAACGCCTCCAGATGAACGGAGCGGAACGCGCGGCGGAGAGACAGCGCCAGGAGGCGCTAGAACGCGAACGCCTCCAGATGGACGGAGCGGAACGCGTGGCGGAGAGACAGCGCCAGGAGGCGCTAGAACGTGAACGCTTCCAGATGGAGCGCGACCGCCTCCAGACGGAGAGACAGCGCCAGGAGGCGTCAGAGAGGGAACGCCTCCAGATGAACGGAGCGGAACGTGCGGCGGAGAGACAGCGCCAGGAGGCGTTAGAGAGGGAACGCATCCAGTACGAGCGCGAGCGCCTCCAGATGGAGGGGGCGGAACGCGCGGCGGAGAGGCAGATGGCGAGAGAGCAACTGCACGCAGAGAAGATGGAGGAAATGATGCAGACCATGCGCGACGTGTGCATCAGCAGAACTCCGTCGGCCCGTAGCTCCAGAGCATCATCCGCACGGCCCTCTCGAGTGCCATCTCCTGAACCCCCCGCCGATGGCTCCATGACCCCCGCCATGACTGTCCAACTACAGGCCCAGCTGACCACCTGGAAGGAAGAGGACCAGGGACCCGACCGCTACGCGGCCCAGAGGGAGCCAGCGTCGCTGCCCGGGAGGGGAGCCATCCCCCAAGAGCGTAGCACACCCCTAGGTCCTCCAGTGCACCAAAATGCATGCAGGCCGGACACCCAGACCGTCACTCCAGCCCCGATGATCCACTACAGGATGTTCCCCCAGGTGGAGGGACCCAAGTTCCCCTTCTTCAAGGACGAGGACCGGAGCCAGTATGTGGAGCTACGCATCTGCCTAGACACGCTCTTGGACGACTCCTGCTCAGAGTCCTACAAATATGCGATTCTCCTTCAGCATGTGAGGAACCCCAGAGCCCACAACATGGTACTGGCCCATGCCTCCGCACCGACACCTTACACCAGAGCGCTCGCTGACTTGGATGCCCGCTACGGTCGTCCCTGGAACCACGCCCTTGCTGAACTGCAAGCCCTCGAACAGCAGGCCCCCATCAAGGATGACCGGGCGCTGGATGACTTCGCGCTCCGCGTACACACCTTGGTTGGAATGCTGAAGACGCAGGGCCCAGCTGGCGCCAGCGAGATCAACAGCACCTCCAACGTAGAGCGGCTGCTCCGCAAGATCCCACGCTTCCGGCAGGAGAGGTTCCGGCGACAGCAGCGCGTTCGTAACCCCGGGAAGTTGGGTCTGAGCATGGCTGCCTTCGCGGAGTTCCTACTGGAGGAAGTGCATGACACCAACGTAGACGCCATGGGTTACGCTGAGCCGAAGAAGGAGAGGGAGAAGGGAGACCGCTGGGACCGGCCGAGCTCGAACAGAGGACGCCCAGTAGGAGTGCTGCACACGGAGGAGGAGCCTCGGAGAGAGAGGAAAGCCCGACCTGAGGGAAAGGATTCCTCTCAACCCCCTCAAAAGGGACGGAGAGGTCCACCGCCATGTCCGTACTGCACCAGCGAGCACTGGTTCAATGAGTGCAGTGACTTCAACAACCTGAGTACCGAGGACAAGCAGAGGTGGCTCGAGGAGAACAAGAGGTGCTGGAACTGTGGGCGCGACCATCTGGCTAAGAACTGCACCTTGAGGAGAAAGTGCAATCGCTGTGAGGAGGTCCACCTCAACATTCTACACGAGGTCTCCCTCGCCAGGTCCACGGAGGGCACCAGAAGCCCTAGGTCCGGTCGCGCACCGGAAGAGGAAACCCCTGTCTACTACCTAGACCCAACCCAGAGCAGCGGCTCCAAGGTCCTACTGAAGGTGGTGAAGGTCCGACTCCACCACAACAACGCTGTGTACGACACGTACGCCGTTCTAGACGACGGGTCGGAACGGACCATCCTCCTCCAGGAGGCAGTGCGCCGGTTGGGGCTCCACGGGACTGAGGAGAAGCTGACTCTGCGCACGATACGTCGCGACCTTAAAGAGGTCACCGGGGCGAGAATCAACTTCTCTATCTCCCCGGCGGGGAGGCCGTCGGATAGACATCGGCTTCAGAATGTCTTCACCGCCGACCAGCTAGCGCTCTCCCGCTACGACTACCCCCTGGAGAGGTTACGCGCAAGATATCCCCACCTACGGCGAGTAGACCTACATCCGATAGAAGGAGCGGAGCCAACCCTTCTCATCGGCTCGGACAACGCTGCACTGATCGTGTCGCTCCGTCCTCCGCTGAGAGGACCACGAGGCTGCCCGATGGCTGTTAAGACTGCGCTTGGGTGGGCCCTCCAAGGCGCTACCGAGTGGAGAGATAGAGACGGGAGAGCTACGTCATCCCTCCATGTCCGCACCGAAGAAGTGCAGACCATCAACTGCCTTCACACCAGTGTGGACTCCATGAATGCGGCGCTGCTAGACAACGTCCAGAAGCTGTGGACGCTAGACGTCGCGCCCTACAAGAATGAGAAGCTCTACGTACGGTCAAAGGAGGACGTCTACGCCCTAGACCTCCTTAAAGCAAAGACAGTGCGTATCGAAGTCCAGGGCGTTAAGAGATACGTCACACCACTACTCCGCAGAGAACTCATGCCAGAGTTTCGAGTATCCCCTCGAACCGTCCTACAGTGTCTGACCAGCACTGAGAAGCGTATGAGGAAGGACGAGGTCCTTGCTGCTTCTTACCGAACGGAGATGAAGAAACTGACGGAGTCCGGTCTAGTGAAGAAGCTTGAGCCAGCCGAGGCGAACCAGAGTGCCGAGTCTTGGTACCTCCCGCACCACAATGTTCACCACAACGGGAAGAACCGAGTGGTCTTCAACTGTAGCTACCAGGTGGGGAAGCTCAACCTCAACCACTATCTTCTCCCTGGTCCAACCTTGACCCCAGCCCTCTTGGGAGTTCTGGTGCGCTTCCGTCAGCAGCCGATCGCAGTCAGTGGTGACATTAAGCGAATGTTTCACCAGGTCAGGATGTTGGAGGAAGACAAGCCACTCATGAGGTTTCTCTGGAGAGAGGACCCGAGCGACCCCGACCCCTCTATCTACCAGTGGGAGGTGCTACCCTTCGGGACAACCTGCAGCCCCTGCTGCGCTACCTATGCGCTACAGACTCACGCCGCGCAGGAGACGGCACCTCCTGGAGTGTTTGACGCCGTCCATAAGAGCTTTTACGTGGACAACTGCCTCCACAGTTCGAAGACAGCCACGGAAGCCCGTCAGCTAGTCCAGGACCTGCGTGCTCATCTCCAGGAGGGTGGATTTGAGATCTGCCAGTGGGCCAGCAACGACCCGCAAGTCATCAGAGACCTCCTGAAGGAGGCCACCTCGACCAGCAGCGAGGCTTGGGTCTCTCACTCACCAGATGATGCTCAGGAGATGACGCTCGGACTTATCTGGCAGTTCCAGACCGACACTCTACGCTATCGCAATAAGCCTGCCAAGCCTCAACGCGTCACGATGAGAACGATATACAGCACTCTAGCGAGCCAGTACGACCCACTGGGATATATCGCTCCCTTCACGACGATGGCCAAGGTGCTTGTCCGGGAGCTGTGGGCCCAAGAACGAGGATGGGACGATCCTCTGCCTCGTCACCTAGAAGAGAAGTGGAAGGCCTGGGAGCAGGAACTTCCCACTCTCCAGCACATCAAGCTGCAGCGGAGCTACTTCCCTCCCTCCACGGACCTAGAGAGGAGTGTCATCACGCTACATGTATTCTGCGACGCCTCGGAGATGGCGTACGGGTCCGTGGCATACGTCAGAGCGGCAGAGCTTGGAGGTGAAGTCCACGTCTCGTTTGTCCTGGCACGTTCCCGAGTGGCGCCGAAAAAGCAACAGTCCATCCCTAGACTGGAGCTGTGTGCTGCCCTGAACGGCGCGCAACTGGGAAGGTTCCTGCTCGACGAGCTCCAGCTACCTCTGAAGAGCGTCACCATGTGGTCAGACTCCACTACCGTCCTCCAGTGGTTGAAGTCCAGCTCATGTCGGTACAAGGTGTTCGTGGGCACCCGAGTCGCAGAGATTCTGGAGTTGACTGAGGTGAACTGCTGGCGTTATGTAGACACCAAGAGGAACCCTGCTGACGTCATCACGAGAGGGGCAACTCTACAGGATCTGGCTGAGCCCCATCTGTATCACACGGGACCAGACTTCCTACAGGAGCGGGAGTCAGAGTGGCCAGCCACGCCGGCGTTAGCAGAAGACAGAGAGGACAAAGAGCTGCGTAAGACGTTGTTCTGCGGAGTCACCCAGGTCGTAGACCCTGCGACTACTCCAGGAGAGGAGTGTGAGACGCTCGAAGAGCTGCAGAAGAGGATGTTCTGTTCCAAGGCCGGTCTACCCCTAGATACTACGCTCAGCGCCGAAGATTACACCGCGGCGGAGCTCCTGGTGCTGCAGAGTGCCCAACAGGATGCCTTCTCCCGAGAGCGGGAGTGTCTCGAGAAAGGGAAGCCGATCCCCTCGGACAGTAGACTCCGCGGCTTAGCTCCAGAGCTCGACGGTGTTCTCATTCGCGTGGGTGGCAGACTGCGCCGCGCTCAAGATCTAGACCTGGACACGAAGCATCCCATCGTGCTTCCCACTAAGCATCAGGTCACCAGGTTGGTCATCAAGCACCATGATGACAAAGTGCAGCACGCGGGTGGAGAGCGTGTCTTCGCGGAGGTACGACGGAGATTCTGGATACTCCATGGACGGGAGGCGGTACGGAGATATCAAAGGTCCTGCTCGGACTGCCAGAGGTGGCGAGCCACGCCGCCGCAGCCCATGATGTCCGATCTGCCCGAGGACCGGCTGCGACTGAGACAGGCTCCGTTCCACTCTACTGGGGTCGACTGTTTCGGGCCACTCCTAGTCCGAAACCGGCGAGCCTCCGAAAAGCGGTGGGGCATCATCTACACGTGCCTGACGACGAGAGCAATGCACCTGGAAGTTCTGCACCAGCTCACAAGCGACAGCTTCCTCATGTCCTTCAAGAGGTTCACCTCCAGGCGAGGGACCCCTAAGACCCTCCGGTCGGACAGAGGCACCAACTTCGTCGGTGGTGAGGCCGAGCTGAGGGCGAGCTACGCTGCGATGACTGAGGAGGCCCGTGACCGACTCGCCTCCCAGCAAGTGAAGTTTGAGTTCAACCCCCCAAATGCTCCACACTTCGGGGGAGCCTGGGAGCGGGAGATTCGCTCAGTAAAGAACGTCCTACGTACCATTCTCGGACAGAAGGTGCCTACCGATGAGGTGCTCCAGACTGTGCTAGCAGAGATTGAGGGCATCTTGAACTCCCGGCCCCTAGGCTATACCTCCAGTGATGTAGCAGATCTGGATCCCATCACGCCTAACTTCTTGCTGATGGGGCGGCGAGACTCTGCACTGCCTCAGGTAGTCTACGACCCTGCAGAGCTCACCGGAAGAAGATGGTGGAGGCACAGCCAGGTGCTCGCGGACCAGTTCTGGAAGCAGTTCATACTGCACTACCTGCCGACCCTGCAAGTCAGGCAGAAGTGGACGAGGGAGAGAGACAACTTGTCCGAAGGTGCCGTGGTACTGGTGATCGACCAGTCCCTTCCACGCGCCGCCTGGCAGACAGGCAGAGTGACCAAGGTCCTGCCGGGTCCGGATGGAAGGGTGCGGACGGCCATCGTGGACGTTGGTGGTCGCACTTACACCCGACCTGTGGCACGCCTGATTGAGCTCCCTCAGATTACCAAGGACACTATCACCTCCTACCTCACGCTGCTAGAGCAGCCTAGCCAGTGTGCCTTCTTAGTTAACTGAAACCGAGGGTTTCATGGGGCGGCTGTTGTGAAGGCCCACAGTTTAGTGCCAGTTTTAGTTTCCCCAAACCAGCCCTATTTTGCCCCTGGTATTTCCTTTGTTGTTTTCTATACTATTCTGTACGTTTTATGAAGGTGTATGTATTATTATTGTACTGTTTATGTATATGTTTGATGACGTAGTATATCCGGGGTGTGTCCGTGACCCGGATGTTAGGTTCGGTGGTGTATATATAAGAGACGGAAGTAGTCCGCGAGTCAGTGTGTGATGAGAATCAGAACGAGAGAGACCCAACGAGAGAGAGTAAAGAGAAGCCAATCTAAGATGGCGGATTCAGCAACACGCACCCCGTGCAGCAGCTGAAGACGCCAGGAAAGTGATTATTGAGTGTACCACTGTAGCCCGTTTAGTTGTGTTCCCGTTGGACCGCCTTGCCAGCAGCCGGCTGTTCAACGTTGGACCAAGCGAGACGCCAACTGGACATAATCGTCGCCTCCACGAGCGGACTGCGACCGAACACTGACTCCATCGGAGCTTCGACGCGGACCACCGGACCTGGGCCCTTCACCTCGTTGTGGACCACGAAGACGGCCCTTTCCCTCCGCGTTGCTACGTCACCCCCCCCCTTTCGTCTGCTACCTTCCTCGACGCACATGCCATCCAACCAGGCCTCAACGCGCACCACAGCCCTGGACTATAAGCCTGTTCAGGCCAGAGACTATGAGTGAGTGATTGAGTGTGTGTGTGGCCGGCGGGGAGGGAATGTATATACCTGGGGATGTATACAGGGACGCAGGAAGGGGGGTGCTGAGGGTGCTGCAGCACCCCCTAGCGGCAGGCAGAAGGAGCTCCTCCTGCCTGAATTAAAAAAATAAAAAAAATATTCAAACAATAATTTAAAACAATATAATAACTATTGTTGCTTTTGGGAATAAAAATAAATGTGTTTTTTGTAATAAATGTAAAAATGTGTTTGTTAGTTTTAATGTTAGTGATCACTTGGTCATATCTTGCTAGGGAATCTCTGAGTTCTTTAGCAAAAATGCTAAATCAGCCAGAACAATTGAAGTGGAGTTGGAAGAAGATGCTGAGCTTAACAACACTCCCATTAATGCTCTACTGTCGGACGTTGTTGAGAAAGAGCAACAGACGGCCAGAAACGTATTAGAACTGATATTCAGATCCATCCGATTCTTCGGCAGCGAAGGGCTTCCGTTAAGAGGCAATAACAATCGACATGGAGTGCTGTCTGTAATAATGGTCAACATCATGTTTGTGGACATTGTGGGACACTGTGAGCTGAGTGGAAATTACTGTAAATTCCAACACATTGTTGGTAAAATATTTAACGTTACGTCTTTGTAGTGTGTGGGTGCGTGCGTGCTTAACTATTATTGCCCGTGCATTGGGGCCCGTCGTTATGCCACTGTGTGCGTGTGAGCGAACGAGCAATCAGCGAGAGGTAGGGAGGGAGGGAGGGAGAGAAATCGTTATAATTTTTTCCCTGGCAATTTTTTTCCCTGTAGCGTATATAGACAGCACCTCAGCACCCCCAGTCAAAATACCTTCCCGCGTGCCTGGATGTATACATCAGTTCTGTAAATAAATGTGTTGTTCATATGTGATACCGTTACCGTGTGTTAGTTGTTTGTAGGCTAATGCTAATTCCAAGGCTAATGCTAATGCTAATTCCATGCTAATGCTAATGCTAATTCCATGCTAATGCTAATTCCATGCTAATGCTAACGATAGTAACTGCTAGTCTAACGGTTTGCTGGCGCCCCCTGCCTGTATCCTCCTACACTGCCTATTTAGCTTAGAGTTAGTTAGATAACCAGCCCCTTCCTAAATTATACAGTCCTTTTCAGCTACTCCCTGGTTACACCTATAATAATTCATGGACCAGCCGCCAATAATTTCCAGCGGAGAAAAACTTTTCATACATTTATGAATTAATTATGATAATGAATTCCACTAATCAATGGGAACACATTTTATTTTGACTGTAAACACCGGGGATGCAGTCAGTTATTAAGCCTGAAAACACCGGGGATGCAGTCAGTTATTAAGCCTGAAAATGCGTCTCTCTCTCCCGTTGCGCGCATGACCTTGTCTTGGTGTATTAAATTCATTGCATGAAAACGTTGCTTCTCGGTCTGTCAGTCTCGATAGGAGAACCGGATCAAGTTCATTCAAGGCTGGTTATCTCACCCATTTTCATACGGTCACTGAGTGTGTCGCATGATTTTGTGCTCCTGTCACTACTTGAGAATAGAAAAAGAAAGACTTATAACCAGGGTTCGAGTTATAAGCTGAACTCTGTGGGGGTCTCCAAAATAACAGTGCGAAATGTTCTCATGCACGCGCGAATCATGCCCACACAGCGATGGGACTTACAAGTTTTAATTAGCTATAGGCAGTAGCGGATTAAGGTGGTCAGTGGCCCTAGGCTACTCCTTTGTGTGAGGACCCCCCGCCCCCATACACAAGCCTCCCCCCTCCCCAAAATATACAACTCACGAGCACCCTGCACACACACACCACTCATACTGCTTTACCATAAAACACTTAAACACTTTAATAACACAATAACACAACAGTGTTAATAATGCAAAGAATAAAAAAAAGGTTCAGTGCATTCAGTTCTGTCTCTATTGCTCTCCTCTCCCGTTGTCTCTCTGTTACTGTCCTGTTGTCTGTCTCTCTGTTGCTGTCCTGTTGTCCGTCTCTCTGTTGCTCCCCTCAGCTCTAAATGACAGAAATGAATTAGCTAATTAGTTGGCATGTAAACATATAGTTAGGGTTGGGTACAGTTTGAATTTTATTCGATACCGGTGACAAATCGATACTTTAAAAACGGTACCGGTACCGAAACATCATCCTCATCCTCAAATCCCAACATATCCTGACGCTACAGCTGCAGGCTACTCATTTCACCACATCAACAGCCCCACATGAAACAACAGCTATAAAAGCGATAGTCACACATGTATCTCGGCCAATAATTGTGTTATTTTTGCTATACAGAAGGAGCGAAAAATACATTAGGTTAGTACACTAGGTTAGTAAAAAGTAAAAGCCACCTTACCTTTACGGAGACAAGATAGACCAAAGTGGTCTGTTTTCAGTAGGCTGCGGTCGCGGTCCTGGAACCCATGATGCTGACGTCCGATGTCCTTTCTTTATCCAAGATTGGATGAACGGGAGAGGGTCAAATTTGTCTTTGATAAAAACCCGAAATGTTCTAGGCTTGATGACCCGGTCGGCAGCAGTGGCCTTTTTTTGGGCGGCATGGTAGCTACTACTGTATGTATACCCAGTGCGCACCAGACGTCTGTGGACGTCTTTTTTACAGCGAAATAAGGTCCGTCCGTCTGGCCCTTATTTCGACTGAATATAGCCGTTCTATTGATTGGACCGGTATGTCCCCCACATATGAGCGAACGTGTAGTTGTGAAAATGTAAATGAAACATGCATGTAATATCAGTACTGCACTTCTGGTTGAATACTAAACTGCATTTTGTTGTATATAGTTGAATAAAAGTGAATCTAATCTAATTAGTTCGTCAGAGATCTGTCCACGTTTGTTTGCGCTATTATTCCAATACAGCAGGTGGCACTGTTGCAATTCTTCTTGTGTTCAAATTCTCCTCAAAATACTCCTGTATAGCTAATGAATGAATGTTTGCTTCTCAATAATAGGCTAGGTGCACGATCTCACTACTTCCTGAAAGGCAACTGGTGTCTCACTCTATTGGTTTAATTGATTAATCAGCTGTGCACTGTGTGTTCCAACGGTTTACCGCACAGCTGATTAATCAACCTTTTGCTGTTGCACAATATTCTACTGCGCCCCATGGTGTCTTGGTGGTGAAGTGCAGGCAGTCAAAGGCATACTGTCATTCACAGGAGATTAATGGTGCGCGTAGTTCTTTTGGAAAACATGTTTATTTTACAATATTTATAATATAAATTAAATAATATTCATTACATTGACATTTTGATCAAATAATAGTTGTGGTAATGTATTATTAGCGACCCCCACAGATTTTTGATTTTACTGCCTTCATGGGAGCTCAGAGAGCCTCAGACCATCTCTATGGGAGCTCAGCTCCCATTGGCTCCCACATAACTCGAACCCTGCTTATAACCATACTGAATTATACCTATATGATGCATTGGCAGTCTGTGACAGTGTGTGCACCTGCCCGGACCTTGCCCTTCTGCCTGAATTTGAGTATGATGCTGCCCTAATGAATGTTATTGTTTAGACCCGCTTCAGAGCGCAGATCAACGCGCGCAGACTAGAACACCGGTCCAAACGTGTTTATGACAGGAACGCACATTGCCCATTTGAACAAGATGATCTGGTGAAGGAATTAAGATGGAGACCGGTTGCACAAGTTCTAAAAGAGACAACCCCAAGACAGGCGCGGATCTATGGGTGGGCCTGGGTGGGCCTAGGCCCACCCAGATTGACAGCTGGCCCACCCAGTCAGATTCATAAAAATACATATTTTTTTATAATAAAATATTTTTAAAGTTTAATTTTCACTAACTAACTGTAATGTGAATAGTTTTGTCTTGGAAATGATTAAAAGTATGTATTAATACTAATAATATTCAACTTCCTCTCTTACGTTTATATGGCTTCCTCTTTTACGTTTACTCTGATTGTTCAGTTGACCTTGACCAGTTGTTCAGTGTGCGCGCTACGATGGCTAAACAGCTAACATTGGCCCGCTTTCTTAAAAAGCCACGTCTGGAAGTCAGTGAAAATAATGAAAGTTTGGACCAGGCCTTGTCCAAAGACAGAGAGGAGGATTGTGATGAGATGTGTGCTGGCCCTGGGGATGAAGAAGGAGAAACGGCCACAGCTTCAACATCTAATGCTAACTTGAGCATACACGCTAAAGCTCCACCGAAGCGACCGACATTGCCACCGGCTTGTGAAGAGCTAACTGGTAGGACTACACTCGGATCTGTCAGCCATGGAGGAACCAGCCACTCAACCAAAGCTGGTAACATTCCCTACCACTGTAATAGATGGGAAATCGCGCTCCTTCAGTAGAAATTGGTACGAGAAGTTCAAGTGGATGTAAAGAAAGAGACGCTATTTTTTGTAAAGTGTGTCGACATTTCCCAGAGGCGCACACGGAGTTCACTTTTATAAGAGATGGATACAACAATTGGAAACGTCTCCGGCAGGCCTGTGACAAACACGAGTCATCAATTTATTCAATTCAAAACCCAGACGACTCCGCCTTGTATAACCAACCGATAAGGTAGGCCATGGTTTCATATTTTAGTCTGGCCCGCCGTGGCATACATTTATGATTGCAGGCACCCTCTGTGAGCGAGGGAGTTCTGAATTGTGACAGGCTACTGATTGGCTATTTCATTTGTGTTTGTATGATTACAGCCCGCTGTGCAGGGAGGCCTGCCACTAACCACCCTAACCACTAACCACTAATAAGCTCATAATTCATTAATAAGAATAAATACATATAGAATTGTATTTCGTTATACTGTGTGTATTCGTTCATTTATTTGTTCATACATTCATTTATGTACCTATATATTTATTGTTAATTCTGTCAGACTTGGTCCTCCATAGTTGATGGTTATTGGTTAATTCATTGACTATTGCGTGCGCTTGAATGCCTTGCGTGTGTGTATTATAATAACTTGTTTGGCTGTCCGTTGCATTCTCTGGGTAGACAGGTACTTTATTTATTTTCCGTTCGTTTCATGGTCTGCATAGTGATCTCCTCCAGTCCCTGCGAATATTTTGCGTGTGTGCGTGCGTGCGTGTGCGTGTGTGTGCATGCGTGTTGGTCGTACCCAAATGTTTCGAGCACCCACGGGCAGAAACATAAATCGGCGCCTATGATCGCGAGCCCGGTTGTGTTCCATCCATCTGGCTGCTCATACATAGGTCTAAAACGTGCGGTGATGAGTTTCACTCAGGCCCACCCAGATTTTTCCAGGCCCACCCATCAGCCACTTTCTGTATCCGCCACTGCCCCAAGATCAGACGAGGTACTTACCGAACATGGCAGCATGATCCGGAGTAATCGAAGGCCCCTGCTGAAGAGTCCACGCACGGAGTTTCAGGGTTCAGCGAACGCCGATCCCATGATGGAGGTGCCGAGAGCGCACCTAGGGGGGCAACAAGAACAGGGAGACATCCCAACTGACACTGACCAGCTGATAGGCCGAGGAGAACCATTGTTAAACCTCAGAGTGGCTTGTAGAGGAGTGTAAAGAGTTAAGATTAGTACAAGGCCATTATGGACTATGTTACGGTTGTGCACAGGAGAATAAAATAAAATAAAATAATGTGTTTGACAGGAGTAGGGGAAACATGTGAAATAATATCCAGACCTTTGTTTAGGCTATGTTTATTTGTATGATGTGATATAATAGAGGTTTGTTTAACAAATGTTTATTTGTACGACCACAAGTTGATGTTAAGTTCTACAATGGTAAAGTGTTAATTTTAAGAATTCTCACTAGTATGCCCGCAGGTACAGATTTTATTATTGATTTTTTTGTTTTGTTATTAGATCATTAGATGTTTATGTTTATTCCAACGAACCACATTACACCTTCTTTAGAAAAAGTGAAATGTACCGATTGTAGCCTGCAGGGGGCGGTGATGGCCCACCATCCCATATTGGATGTGACGTGTAATAAAGTGTCCAGTTGTTGAAATGGTGAACTTGAGTCTATGTGCATATCAATACACAAGGGAACTCATTCCCTGATCGCTACTGATTAAATGTAGTCATTGCAACAATTAGGATTATTTTAGAACACTCAAATGTGACATAGGCTACTGAACCCTATGGCTCAGTTATGGCTCAAAAGTGGCCAAAGATTGCTTTTGTGTGTGTGTGGGGTGTCTGTGTCTGTGTGTGTGTGTGTGTGTGTGTGTGTGTGTGTGTGTGTGTGTGTGTGTGTGTGTATATACATTTATGCACATAGTTAATGAGGGAATAAAAGAAAGAATACATGTATAAAAGATAGAATAAATGTATAAATAGGCTACCGAAATCAATTACATGGGAATGAATAGGGGAATAAATACATCAGGAAATAAATATATACAGAAATGAATGCGTAAAAGAATAAATAAACATATACGTACATGTATTTATAATTACATTAATTTATTCATATATTTTCCCCCTTATTACTGTGTGTATTAATTAATTAGTAAATTAATACATTAATAAATATATTTATTGTTAATTTTGACAGACTTGGTCCTCCGCATATGTGCATCTACACTATCGTATACACTAGTTAGTTGGGGGGCTTACATATAGGCTAGGTTAGTCTTAGTTTAGGGACTACCTTATTTTGGTTCGTTCTTTGGGCACAATCCCCTCCTTAGTCTTGGTACGGTAAATAATCATTACACTATGACCTTGTCTCCTTGTCATTGTTTTTCACTATTCTCACTCCCTTGTAGCTAACCGTCTGTGTGTGTTCTATGTTTACTTGCCTCACCCATCCCCTAGCACTGTTAATGTCCATCTTATGTTATCTGCCCTACTCATAGACGGATTATGAACAAATGGGCCCCTGGGCCTGGACATGTAGAAAGGCCACCCCCTCCTCCCCAGCGCACACACACAACATTTTACCGCGCACATAAACATAATGCAAACAGCTAGGGTTGCCACCCGTCTCTTAAAATACGGAATCGACCCGTATCTGACATTCATAATGTTCCGTATTTTCGATCCACCCGCATTGCGTGATTCCTCCAATATATCATAAGGCTTTATTGAAACGATGTTTAACTTGAAAGGTGGCAACCCTACTGTTATGTTTGTAGTTTTATTGTATAACAAACCAGGCAAGGGTTTAAGTCTTCTTTTTAAATAACGATATCAACTTGCCGGTAGGCTCCAACAGTAAACCATATTCAACAGTAAACCATATTATCCAAACCAAGTAGCCTATATGCACGACTGCGCATGCTTAACTCTGCTGGTGCATGCTGGGAACTGAAGTCTGAGGGCCGGTTTCAGAGACAAGGCTTAAGCCTAGTCCTGGACTAAATCACACTTTCAATGTAAAATCTCCATTGAAGATGCTTTTTAGTCCAGGATTAGGCTTAAGCCTTGTCTGTGAAACCGGCCCTTAATGTTGTTAATACATAACACCACACTTACCAACAGCAACATTCACCTGCATCTCAACAGGATTTACGCAGGAACACTCAAGGCCAACAGCACAATAACTAGAAATTGAAGCCAACAGGCTTCCGGTTAACCGTGATTCAAAATGACAATGTTGAGCCGCCAATTTCAAATAATCAAGCCCTATTATACTATTAGTAGTCGTTTGATAAATAGTGAATATGCAAACCGTATATCATTCATTAATAGGCTACACAGCTTAATGCGCATACACAGGTAGCCTACCTGGCTTCTGTGATTGGCTTTGGCCTACTCAGACTTAGTTGAGCTGCTGGAACTGAAGAGTATCAATAGAGTGCAAAAAAACTGCATCCGCACACTCAAAACAGCAAAAAACGTTGTTTATTGCGCAAGCTTTCGGTCATGTGTTGTCTGCTTTATGCCTGAAGAAGGGCTATGATCCAAAGCTTGCGCAATAAACAACAATCGACTTCCATCTACAATCAGACTAACCATATACTACAATGATTAACACGTTTACTAGTTTCTGTTGGCCCTATAGTGCCATTTCCCGTCTGCCCTACCTTCCAAAGATTTTTCCGGCGCGGTTTTCTTTTTCCATTTGGTCAAACGCGGACTGCTTTAGACTACAGGTAAATGCACACTTTAATTAAATGAAAATATTTATGATTGATAAGATCCAGTGGTGTAGTCTAGTTTTTTTCTAGTGGGTATACTGTGATTTTTCCCTCCCAGCCTCATATCGTTCATTTCGGAACGCCATAAAAATAAGTCTGCACTCCCTGTCTAACGTTATAACATGTATAACATGTATAACATGTTATAAGGCTGATCTGTGCATGATAGTGCTGCATTTTGACATACAGTATTTAATGTATTATCTCCCCCCGTTGATGGTAGCCTACATGACGCTATAGTCAGTACCAATGGTCCAAAAGTAAAGTGCTTCGTAACACAGACGGGGTGAATTTTATGAATGAAAGCGTGAAAGTTCTGTCACAAAACGCTGTTACGTATCCTCACACATTATTAAGTGGGTATACGGAAATCCTTGGCCTTTCCTAGTGGGTATACGGCGTAGTCCTGCATATCACGTAGACTGCTACACCACTGATATGATACACCTTGCCCTCCAAAGCAGTTTCATGATGACTAATTAGCTACAATTGGTGTTGAATTGACAAATTGCGATAACATCAATTAGCCTAATGTTCAGAATGAAACTTGAAAACAATGAATGAAGCTTGGAATGCAATAATAATGTTTTGCTTTAGCTCCCTCCCTTTTAACACCAAAAGCATTGTTTGCTATACAAAGGGCTTAGCCCTTAACCAATGCAAAATTAAAATTAAAAATACTCAAAAAACACAGCAGTGGTATTTGAATGTCAAATATGATATTTCGCAAAATTCTTTATTATAAAATATAAGTCTTTGTATTTATTATTTAAATACATAACTAATGTATCATTATTTTATTCACAGTTGCTGAAAATCATCAGTTGCTGATGAAATCCAATCAGTGCCCGGCTACCCTTAAGTAAAAATATATTTACAAAATGCTTTTCGTCAACTACAGACTAAGCAGGGTTCTCATACTTCTACTTTGCACTACCACTTTCATTGCGTTGTTTTTTCTGCAAGGTCAGACATCTTCCAAGGCATTTTTACATCTTCGTGCCCATCGCCTGCTGGACAAGACTGTCATACCAGGCTCCTCTAAAGTAATGACGTCCTCCCACTCCAATCGTCCTTGTAGCTGTCACAAATGTATGACAGAGCCAGAGAATGATCCCTGGTTTGTGAAGCATCTCAACCAATCCCTTAATCCGTTTCTAACCAGAGTAAACAAGGAACTTCCTTTGGATACCATTAAGTGGTGGAAGGTAAATACTTTCTGTGTTACTGAAGATTAGTTCTCCACAATCCAACTGTGAACAACATTACTGCGCGTTGTCACCTCAACTTTTTCAAATCACTTTAATTGTTTTGGTCATTGGGTTATTACGAGCACAACTTATACAAGGGGCAGATAGAATTGGAGTGAAACGTTCAGTTTTAGAGTTTCTGCTCATGTATGGTTTGTCTGTCATCATCAGACGTTGCAGACTGATAGAGGAAACTTCAGCAAAGCTGTGGAGAACCTGTTTCGGATCACCCCTGACAAGGAGATGTACATGGATGCAGGACCTGGCCGCTGTAGGACCTGTGCTGTGGTGGGGAACTCTGGGAATCTCAAGGGGTCCCACTACGGAGCCCACATTGACCTTAATGACGTCATCATAAGGTACTGATAGGTGTGCTGCATCAGTCTGTTTGTCAAGTAAGTTATTGAGTGACATCTTAAGGTTTTTGCACATTGATGCGTTTTTACGTCCGTTTTAAAAGACAATTAGAACTCACGTTGTGTCAATCACGCTTGCACACCTAATCCGAAATATATATAAGTAGCCTATAGGCTAGTTGTATCAACAATAGTAATCAACGTAGACAACAACATACAATGTAGTCAACAACTGATTGTCAAATCAAATAAATAATGTACAGTACAATTCAATAATATATCAACATAAACCCCTCACGTTTCCAAACTTTTTTTGAGGAGTTTATATACTGTTATATTAACAATATTACATTTTCACATTGAACTGGAGGGATTATACATAAAAAGTACTCTATACATGTTTTTTTATTTCAAGTCAAATAAGGGCTGCGTTTAAATGTACAAATTCATAGGCTAACAGAGAGCTTTTGAAAAATGTGCATTTGATTTTTTTCACAAAACCCTCCGTCAGTAGCCTAAATGCTTTTTTATCCAAGATTTTTAAAAATCCAAAATCCAAGCAACTTTAAGGGAACATTCATTACCACGTTGTTGGGCAGTGAATGTAGGCTATGTGTTAGGATTCTGTCGTATTTTTAAATCCGCTATCCGAAAAAACCGTTACGCACATAGACCTTGCTTACTGACCTCCGATGCATTTTATTAGAGTCCGATGCATTTGTTTTGTTATATTGACTTTGCGAAATTTCGCAATATGCCGAATGGAGTCATCAAGCTGTGAGGATGATGTTGTGCTCCTGTCACTACTTGAGAATAGAAAAAGAAACACCTATAACCATACTGAATTATACCTATATGATGCATTGGCAGTCTGTGACAGTGTGCGCACCTGCCCGGACCTTGCCCTTCTGCCTGAATTTGAGTATGATGCTGTGATTGTTTAGTGCCGTACGCTTTCGTGGTATTATATTGTGTGAATTATCACCTGTATGTTGTTTGACTAACCGCCGAGATAATACTTGAGACATGTACTTCCGTAAGCATTAATTAATCCAACTGTCCTGCAGTTCTAATTTGCGACGATGTGTCGCTCCACCATGCCGGAGTGGTCAAAAACAACTCTCAAAAGGCTTTTGACGGCCGCGAAAAACGCAGAAAATAGAACCTGTTACGAAAAAAAATATGACAGACGAATATTTCGGATTAGGTGTGCAAGCGTGATCGACACAACATGAGTTCTATATTATTTTTTATTTTTTTTAAACGGACGTAAAAAAGATTTGAGTGGTTATGTTTGCTCAAACGATTTGTGTTTTGTTTCGTAGGGGCTTCACATTGCCGCTTTTAATAATCACCACGGTCTCCGAACATATCAAACACGGGTTTTGAACTGCCCGTGGGAAGAATGAACATGGACGACTCTGTCCATTCTTCATTAAAAGCTCTGTTTTGCTGTCTACCTTTCTTTTTTTGGAGCACGCCATGACTTATCTCTCATTTATTTCTCGAGTAGTCTCTCTCGTCGTCGCGTCACCCCCTGTGTGTGTAGGCTATCTCATCTCACTGACTCGAGCCAACAATGCTTATCAGAATGCACAGATTCCATTGGTTGACTAGTGCCGGTAAACCAGTGCTGTAAAGGCTTAAAAAGCTGCGCAGAATAAGATAGAAACGCTCCATCAACATTTAATAATTCTCAATAATTGATCGGTTATAGGTCTGGGTCCGGATTGGACGGCGTCCGGGTTCCGGGTTCCGGGTTCCACCTATTAGTGACCACTGTTGTTTCTTTTTCTATTCTCAAGAAGTGACAGGAGCGCAAAATCATCCTCACTGCTTGATGACTCCATTTTAGCATATTGCGAAATTTCGCAACGTCAATATAGTCTAATATAATACGCACCGGACGTCAGTGTGCAAGGTCTCTCTATGCGTGATGTTTTTCTTCGGATGACGGATTTTAAAATACGCATACGCCTATACGAAAAAAACGCATCAATGTGCAAAGACCTTAGAAACAACCTTGATGCACAGTGAAGTGATCAGTGGAGAGAGGAAATGTACTTGATCTAATAGCTCTGGAAAGTTAGTATAGGAAATCAAACCAAAATTATATTATTATTATTATTATTATTATTATTATTATTGTTATTGTTATTGTTGTTGTTATTATTATTGTTGTTGTTGTTGTTGTTGTTGTTATTATTATTATTAATATTATAGAGGCAAGGACATATCAGAGAATCATATAATTTTTCAACATAATGACACAAGGCATTTGCTTATTGACTCCAAAAACAAGCATATGCTGTTACTTGAGTAATTGCAATGTTACAACATGCCCCGCTGTGGCGATAGAGGGTAAACTTCTGCCTATTCAATGTGTCACCCAGAATTAACAAGGCATCTACCAAAGGCTTTGAAGAGGATGTGGGGACCAGAACCACTCACCACATCATGTACCCAGAGAGTGCTGTGGACCTGGACAACACCACTCATCTGGTTTTGTTCCCTTTCAAGACTCTGGACCTCCAGTGGCTCCTCGGTGCCTTAACCACAGGCTCTCCTGTCAAGCAGTGAGTGACCATGGACTTCTAACTTTCTCTGAATTCAGAAGTTCATTTACTGATACCCTATTGTTAATTACATGTTTTGAAGATCTTTAAATGCTCTTTTAGAACATTATGACAGGTATACACTAAAAGCCATGATTACACAAAAAGGACATCACATCAAAATGATCAACTGAAGTGTTTTTGTTGTATTCAACAGCACATATGCACCAATTAAATCAACGATCAAAGCCAACAAGGACTTGGTGAGTCAATAAGAAATAGTTCCTGTATGGTTTCTCTAGAGTTGAAGATGTCAAATGAATGAGAAAATATGACCTCCTCTTAATTAAATGAGTTAGCAATGTCTCAGATGAATCAAATACTATATGGTCCATAAATGGAGGTTAAAAGTTTATTTTGCCAATAGAAATGAATTACATTACTTTAACTGCAGAGTGATTCTCTACTACGGTACTTTCTCCCTGACAAAATATCAACAGGACAAAATATGTTGTTATCTCCATTTTGATGCATTGTGTGTCCATCATTCTAATGTTGTGCACACAACCACCTTTTAGGGTGTACAGTCTATAGCTTCTGTGGAATAACTGCACTGATTGAGATAGCTAATGTAATTTATAATTCATGAAGGTAATGGTCCTGCATCCAACTTTCATGAAATATGTTCGTGAGATTTGGCTTAAAAAACATGGCCGATATCCATCCACTGGATTCATGGCACTGATACTTGCCATACACATATGTGATGAGGTAAGCCTTCCTTTCCATAAAAGTAAGAATGTTTTGCTAGTAATATGTTTATGTACAGCTCAGCTCAGGTAACAGCCTAGCTAAGGTAACTTGTATACAACCTGCACTGGGAATAGAACAATGACTAATTGTGACTGTCTAATGATGAGCATCATCCATAGAGATACAGTATATGACTAGAGAAGGCACTGGCCATCTTTCCCATTTATTACATTTGTGACATCATGAAGGGTGCCATGTAGTCAACTAGGGTGGGAAGGCATCAGCCAATTGGATCAACACATGGTTTATGTAGAGATTATGAATGGTTTATGGTTTTATAGGTTTATGTATAGATTATAAATGGCTTTCTTGTGTAGGATGCATATTTTCACTGTGAGAGATGCAGTGCCCCATATTTTGCTGATATTGACCCTGAATCTGATTCTTATTGACTGTGCTGTAAACTGGCCAGTCTGCCATTTGTTTTGTTTAGTTTTTATATGGCATTGGGCACATTTATGTTATATTTTGTTAATACCTGTGGTATTCCAGTTTACTGGTAATCTGATTGTTATTACGATAACTTAACTGTGAAGTTAATGCATTTGCTTTGTGTTTGGTTTGTGCAATGTCAGGAAATGAAGGGATTATGTACATGAGAGTTTCATTTTAAGAAATAAAGGCCTCCCTCTAATATAAGCCCTCCAACAAAGGCCTGGTGCTCTCTGCGCCTCAGTAAATAAAGGCCCGGGACAATATTAGAGGATTTACGGTAAGTCACTTGTTTTTTTTCTTTTCAGGTGAATGTTTATGGATTTGGGGCAGACAGATTTGGAAACTGGAACCACTACTGGGATCCACTACCAACCAAGTTGATACGTATGGCTTCAGATCATAGTAGAAATTATGAGCATGCTGTAATAATGCAGCTCTTTAATAGGCAAAAAATCCAGATATTCAAAGGATCGTGATGAAGCTGCTTTTGGCATGGCATTGAACAATCGCCACTATGTAGATTTTGTTGTGAGGAAACCAATGCAGCAGAACATCTGCTTTAGTATTGTGCACTCCCCATGTGTCTGACTTTTGGTCTAATGTTCAGGAATAGCTGGCAAAAAGACAATATTAATTAAAAAAATATCCTTACAAAAAGCACTATTGGGTGACTAATACTCAATCAATACTCAATCTGTGCAGGCTCTAAGTGTTTAAAGTTTCAGGTAATATGTGACATATCACAGCACAATTGAAAAATATATATATCAAAAATCTATTTCACTCGGTATAACCATGTCATGACGATTTTGTTCAGTCATACACGGTTCAATTATTATGTTATGATTAGACATTGTTGGGTGATTTTGTTATGATCAGTATTATACTCATTTATGACTTTGTGTAAAACTAGAATTACTGTGTATCAGGTGAATATAATTATTTCTATTTCTCCAAATAACTCCCTCTTTTGATGTATTTTTTGGGTGTGGCTGTGTTCGGAATAGCATACTAGCGTACTATTCATACTATGTATGACGTAGATTTGAGTATGTAGTGCGTTCACACTGCATAGGATGTGAAATTTGTGCACGCAAGAAATGCTCGGATGGTATATTAGATTCGCCTATATTTCTGATTATGCGGCGTGAGGATCATTTTCATACATAATTGAAAATGCATTGCGCGTCTATTCAGGCTCGTCAAACTGCGTCATACAAAGTTGTCGTGCAGCTATTGTTTACATAGCTGCATGATGCTGATTTGATACTCTTCAGCTGCAGCACCTTAGCTAAAGCCTGGTACACACATAAAGATAATCTGACCGATTTTGGCCCAATTTCCCCCCTTCCGACCAAGGACAGCAAACACCCGATTATCGGATGGCTCTAAAGATTATCCTAAACACCCGATTATCGGATGGCTCTAAAGGCCGATTTAAAGTTCTGCGTAAAGTCGACCCGTAGGCTACGCGTAAACTTACGTAGTCCCGCGTGACCGTGCGTAGCCTTGACGCGCTCCTCTCAAAAAATCTAAGTACGCGTCAGCTCTGTGATTGGTCCGCTTGGTAGCACATGATTCAGACAAGATTCCGACTCTCTCGTCGGCCAAAATGCGGAAGCCATGATAGAAATGTAATTTACTTTTTCTGTAATTACTTATTAATAAAGATTTGAAAAATTATGATAACCATCGTATTATCTTAGTTTAATGTCATTTCAATGCATCATAGAACTTTTATTTACAACAAGCATAACAACAAAAAGGTCGCTATTATGCCGCTTTGAGCTTTGAGCTCCGTTGCGTTCCTAACCGGAAGAGGCACAGCACAGGGGCATAGAAAACACACTGCCACCTAGCGATGTGACGGTGTAATTGCAGCGCGGCCTACGCAGAAGTGTAAAGTGCGAGAGCCCTTACGTAGGGAACGTAAGCTACGCAGTAAATTCGACGCAGAACTTTAAATCGGCCTTAAAGATTATCCTAAACACCCGATTATCTTATTAATTTGATTAATTATTACATTTATATTTAATATAAATACATTATTATATATAATAATTATTATTAAATTATTATTAAATAATAATATATATTTATATTATTATATTATTATTAAATTATATACATTTATATACATTTATTTATTATTTTATTTACTATCAAAAGTCTTCTTGTCTGTGGTCAAAACTGACAACTCCAGAGTCTTTTGCCTTTCTCCCAAGTCTATTTGCCCTGTTGCACATGGCTGCCTCATACAGGTCAGTCAGCGTACTACTACCCTGATCACGCGAGATTTCTGGCTTGGGGGATGAAACTCTAGACTGTTGTAGGACAGATCTTTATGTATGTGGTGTTAGGGTTAGGGTTAGGGAATATCGGAGCACACCACACACAATACGATCAAAACGGTTAAATCCATGATTTTTTATTTACATGTGTGGGGTCTCTATCAGATAAAGAAATCTGTTAAGATTTAGAAAATCTTTATATGTGTGTACCAGGCTTAAGTATGATCACGGATGAGCGGTGGTATTTTCAATATTTTGGGAATTTACATGGTGAAATGCATTCTTAGACATGTCTACGTTGTGATGATTACAAAGATGCCACTTGAAATGCTTTATTCATTTATTTGTGTGTTACACACACACATACACTTGTTTGCCTAGTATTTGACTGCCTGTAGTCTCACGAATGGTCCCAGTATTGTAGCTGTAACAAGATGTTTACTTTATTCTCTTATTGTGATTGTGTATCCTGCTGCAATGCCAATGTTGAAGGACCTATGCCAAAGAGTTTTACTGTTGTGTACCTGTACATTGGATGTAATAAAAGCTATTCTTTTTTTGGTAATAAATTATTTATTACAAAACAGTACACATGAAAAAAACAATTATAACACCAAACAAAATAAGTGTCTGTCCTGATCATTATTATGCTTTCCTTTGTTTTTGTAATCAATTATTTATTGCAAAACAGTACACATGAAAAACTCACATTAATACACCAAACAAAATAAGTGTCTGCCCTGATTTCCCCCCCCCTTATCTTAACCCCCCCCCCTCCCACACTATAAACACATGAGTAACCCCCCCCCCCATGGCGATAACATCCCTTCCACCCCCCCCCCCCCATAGTTCTTCATTACACTATATTTGGTATATCATAAAATCATAATAGTACATCAATTACAGGTTACATTCACATACAACACATCCTACAAACACAGTCTGACACTGACTCCATCAGCTCTTTTATCTTTTGCACAGACATTTTTACACCTCTTTTATCTATTGCAGAGGTCCATGTTTGAATTGTCCTTTCTTTAGCTCCATGTATTCTGGCTATAGATTGTTCCATGTATAGTATGTCCAGGAAAGACAGCAGCCATTGTTTACGCGTAAGAGTATGTGGAGGGTTCCATCGTAATGCTAACATTTTTTTGGCTGCGGTAAGACCAGCAAATAAAACACGAGACATGGAGGCTGACAGATCCAATGATGAAGTATCATTCAAAATCAACAATCTCGGACAACAAGGTATATGGATCCCCAATAGATTAGATAAAGTGGAAGATATTAGTTTCCAAAATGCCTCCACCGCAGGACATTCCCAGTACATGTGTAAAAATGAGTAATAAAAGCTATTCTGTTTCTGATTCTGATTCAGGACAGTTGGCTGACGTGGACAGAATGTTTGGGGAGTAAAACTAAAATAACCAGAGAAATTCCTCATGCCACATATGAATATATTTCCTGGGACACTAGACTTATATCTATCCATAACGAATGCATTTCAGATGGTTCTTGAAGAAGTGATGGCCCAGTTTGAATTCACGATCATCCTTCAGGTAACGGAAGTTATAGTACAGCTTGTTTCCTGCCTTCTTGGGCTGATGTGCGATGTTGACATGACTACAGGTGGCCACCAGGAGGCTGCCCAGGCCGTCCATGAAGAACTCTGAAACAGAGGGAGGGAGGGATGAGGAGAAAGAAGAAGGATGGATGAGTATACTGTAGCGATAATTCCCAATAACTGAATAATACCTGAAGCATTCGTAATGGGGTTAAAACAACAACTTGTTCAAGGTCAAGTAAAAAATATATATTTAAAAGAGACAATCTGGGATTGCTATATCCATATTTTATTTTTTTGTATTGGTACTTTGATTCCCAGATTGCCCCTTTCATAAAACCTTGGTGACTTTAAATAAACCGTTAGCATGGGAAGAGAGTGCAACTAAATTAGATGATTTGTGTGGACCCCAGGAAGAGCAGCCCTGCTGTTGCTTATGGAATAGATAATGAGGATAAACAAATAAAATATTATATTATATAATTTTATAATATATAATAATATTTCACCCGAGTGTGCCACTCTCTTCAGCAGGGGGTCGAAGCCAACTCTCCTTATAGCGTCTGTGCGACCCAGGAGGAAGTTGACCACCCCGTCGGTGAAAGAGCATTGTGGGAAACCAGGAAGGCTTTGGTATTTGATCTTTGACTTCCTATACAGACAGCCGCCATCTTCCCCGTCGCCTTCCTCGTAGACCAGGGAGAAGTGGAAGGTGTTGCCGGCCACAGACGCGCCCACCTGCTCACACACAGAGAGAGGTAACAGATTGAGTTGGTGAAAAGGTCAATGCTTGCAAGACAGACTGGGTTTGAATCCAGGTTTTATTTTTTGGTCATGGTATTGTAGTAGAAACCATTGGCATTTTTGTTGAAAACAATATGAGTGTCATGTTTGTTAGTACAGACTAGTAAAGACCAGTAAAGACGGATAAAGACCAGTAGAGTCCAGTAAAGACCAGTAAAGACCAGTAAAGACCGATAAAGACAGATAAAGACTGATAAAGACCAGTAGAGTCCAGTAAAGACCAGTAAAGACCAGTAAAGACCGATAAAGACCAGTTTTTCCTCACCACGTCCAGTTCAGGCATCGCCTCCATCACCTCCACCAGACTCTCGATCTTGGTCTGCGCTGTAAACAGGAAGTCATCATCCACCCACAGCAGGTACTTTGTGGTTACCTGGGAGACGCCCAGGGTCCTGCCAGCGAACCAGCCCTGAAGACAACAGAGCCACCAGGAAACAGTTAATATAAATAGTTATTATTATAATACAAATTCTAATTTGTATTATTAGGGGACTAATACTACCTAATATTGGCCTAATGGGGGTGCTATAGCAAGTGTTAGAAATTGCCAACTTGGAAAGGCCTATGTCCTAGTGTTGTGTCAATGCCATGTAATACCATGTAGAAATAGATAATCTTACTAGTGAATTTTGTGTTAGAAACAATTTTTAATAGTAAATTACAGTAATAAGTGGAATTGACCTCATCGTCATAGAGGTAGGCTGCAGGATTTGACGATGAGCCACAAGAGAGACAGCATTTGCTCATCTGACTCCCTGCTTGTCCAGGCTCTCAGTCCCTTCCCATTTGATCCAGAGGTATGATCTTGTATTCTTAATTACATTATTTGTATGTGTGAGCGTGATGATCTTAGTTGCACTGTGTGATTACCACTTTTTGCACTATTTGCTTGCTGTATTTCAGAGTGTGTATACACGTGATGTGGTAAGTTGCACAAGTGGATAGCCCCCAGCTTGTATAGCTAGTATACCTCCCCCCAGTTAGCCCAGTATTTTTGTTTATTGTAATAAAGTAGTGTTAGCATTTTGCCAAGTGTTTACTGGAACCCAGTTGTTATATGCCCTGTGTGGCTGGAACATTTCTGTGGTTACTGTATGTCAAAGCAAACTCCAATGGCATTCTATCAAACTCCAATAAAACTTTTTTATGGGTGTAATTCCCACAGTGGCATTGTCTTGCTAAGGTTGGTCCCCCAACCGCACCCTCCTGTTACATAGGTACAGTTACATTAAAAACTGGTCAGATTGAGGATGGTTTCACAACAACTCTAATGGCATTCTAACAATGAGGACACTGCTTTGATAGAATGCTGCGGAAGTGGTTTGCTTTGATGTATAGTAGCTGGTGGAACGAGAACTGTAGAATCAAACTTGGTATGTAGTATCAATAGAGTGAAGTGCTCCCAGGTTCCATTTTGTTTACTATTTGAACAAACAACATGGTCGCTTTTAATTATGAATTGCCATGGGGGCGTGGCCTCTCACATAAATTGTGAATAAGGCCCTGTTAATTGCTATTATTTTTACTTGTATTATTATTATTATTATTATTACATATGTTATTATTGTTATGATTATGTGTCACTTCTGAAACTTACAATTAACAATTAAACAATTAACCGTTTTTTCCACATCATTTTCCACACTCAAATAAATGATTAAACAAGAAACATTTGTGTGGTTTGTACCTGTGCCGGGGGCATGATGTACTGCTCTATATTGGATCTGTTGACTTTCTGAGGCTTCAGGCTGTCGTCAGCGATGATGATCTTCATGACTGGGTAGAAGGTCCTGATGCTGCTGATGAGGCGTTGGAGCTCGCTGTACCGCAGGAACGTCTTGGTCACGATGGTCACCTGGGAGTTGATGTCTACAGGGACAGATTATCACTGTGGTTAGATGCTGTAGTGATGTCTACAGGGACAGATTATCACTCTGGTTAGACGCTGTAGTGATGTCTACAGGGACAGATTATCACTCTGGTTAGATGCTGTAGTGACGTCTACAGGGACAGATTATCACTCTGGTTAGATGCTGTAGTGATGTCTACAGGGACAGATTATCACTCTGGTTAGATGCTGTAGTGATGTCTACAGGGACAGATTATCACTCTGGTTAGATGCTGTAGTGATGTCTACAGGGACAGATTATCACACTGGTTAGACGCTGTAGTGATGTCTACAGGGACAGATTATCACTCTGGTTAGACGCTGTAGTGATGTCAAACACATCACATTGGAAGGTGGAGATCCTGTTTGATTTAAAGGTAGATATTTTGACAATAGTTTGTTTTGTCCTCCCTTCAATCCTATCATGTGGTAACAGGTTACAATTAGGATACTAGGATACAGGTCTGTTGAAATTGTTGTTGTGACTGTCCAGGAACATTTTGTCTTAAATAAAACAAAACACATTTTGTTCACCAAAAAAAAGCTGCCAGTAATCCTATATTTGTGTTAATTTACTTAGCAAAAATTACATTGCATACAGAGCTCTTGGTAAAAGCAGTCACACCAAGATACAAAGACTGAAACAAAATCAACATGTCTAGTACACACTGTGATGGAAAAAGACTGCATCAATAGTTTGCAAATTCAGCTAGGATACTGTAATTAAGTTCAGCTAAGATACTGTATTTAAGTTCAGCTAAGATACTGTATTTAAGCGGTCCATTTAGTGATATGGCCCGCTTAGGGGAGGGGGTGGCATCTACGTATGATTCAGAGTTCAGTGGGGCAGATGGGAGGAGGCGATACTATGGAGGCTCAGGCTGGGTGTTACGTCCACATGTGTTCTTGTTGTGTTTCCTTCCACTTCTATGTTCTCCTCTGTCATTCTCCATCCAGGTGTTGTCAATTGGCCAATCATTCCCTCATTCATCATCCCACTCCTGTCCAATCAGAAGGCTGCTCATCATCCAATCAGAGGGCTGCCTGTCTGTTTAAATGTTCCTCATTGTGTCTCCTTGTTAGTTGACTGTTTGGTTGTGTTTTGTTTGTTAGTTTGTCAACTCTTAGTTTCTTAGGTTGTTTGTGTTATTTCGTGCGTATCTTTTCCATTTTCCATTTAGTTGTTTGTTTAGATGATTTAGTATTTGACTACAGTTTATTTTCTATTTGTATTGTCACACACTAGCCATAGGAAACAGGCGTAGGTGAGATACCCTTGGGTATACATTACATCACGTAGGCTCATCTATGTTAAATACATTAGGCAAAGGAGCAGCTGTCATTATGTAGAATTGTAATCACTGGTAGGGTCTCACTTTATAATTTTGTTTCTTTGGGTTGACACCGCTCATAGTCTACCTGTTGTCCTATGGCTTGTGTTTTTGTACACCACCATTTGTTTATTAAATCATTGCACTTTAGTTCGTTCGTGTTGTGCCTTTCTTTAGTTATTTTCCCTCCCACATCTAAGTGGCAACTTACTTACACCCTTTATGTTACGGCTCCCCCCCTACACCCCCTAGACGTAGAGCCATAAGATCTGGGGTTCGTAACACTGGGGCACATGGGGTTAAACATCAATGACACCTTGAGAATAATTGGGAAACATCTGACTGGAGAGTGTGATCATTGCTAACAGAAAGAGACAATTGAACATGTTTTTTGCTTTTGTTTTGCTTCCTTAGAGGGACAGGTCCTTGCGTACCGGGTGGCAAAGGTAACAGCCCCTTCTATCCACCAGTAAAACAATCTACCTTTTCCCATGTCATATAAAACAGGAATCGATGGTCGCTGGATGACTATGGGGAAGACTGCCTCGTGCTGTTCATATGTGAAGTGAGCTGGGGAGAGAGGAGAGGAGAGATGACAAGTCTAATCATGTACAGAAGGATATATTTTAAGTACATTCAAACAGGCCCCTTGTTTCTTTTTACATTTACATTCATTTAGCAGACGCTCTTACCCAGAGTGACTAAAACAACAAAGTGCATTTGTCTAGACTAGGAAGTGAAACAACTGCATATCACAATCATCACCAGTATGACCTTCTATGACCTTCTGATGCCGGTAGCAGATTCATATACAGGTCCGGTATAACCCAGGTTCTAAACCAGGTTCTAACCCAGATCTAACCTAGTTCTAACCTAGGTCTAACCTAGTTCTAGCCCAGTTCTAATCTTGATCTAACCTAGATTTAACCCAGATCTTACCCAGGACTATATAACCCACGTCTAACCTAGTTCTAACCCAGGTTTAACCCAGTTCTAACATAGTTCTAACCTAGGTCTTACCCAGGACTATACTAATTCTAACCCAGTTCTAACCCAGGTCTAACTCAGATCTAACCCAGTTCTAACCCAGGTCTTACCCAGGTCTCCAGTGTGTATGTGGTACACAGTGCTGGTGTAGGTGAGTCGTTCCAGGAGGTTGTTGAGGTCAGCGAGGCTGGGGGACTGGAGAGTGATCCGACCCTGACCCTGACCCTCCACCTGGCCAGGCTCAGGGGCCTCTACAGCCAGGACACCGCTGGACACACGAACACTCACCTGCAGGTACAGAACAGGGCTCACACCATAGACTGCTTATATTCCCTGGGTGAGACCCACCATAGACATCTTATATTCCCTGGATGAGACCCACCATAGACATCTTATACTTCCTGGATGAGACCCACCATAGACAGTAATAGCGAAGCACTGTACTATAAGGGTCAATCATAGACATAATTTCAGTAAAAGCATTTATGTATCATTCATTCATTCAATGTATTTTCAGTATCCATGTTGAAAAACCTTTACTGAAAACAGGTTTTAAGATTCCGAACCATCACCAACTAACGTGTTGTTTTTACACCCGGTAGCGACGAAGGCCCTTGAAGCCCCTTGAGTTTCCAACCAACCTGGTAATTTGTTGTTGTTGTTGTTGCATGCAGAGCTAAACCTGAAATGATGTTGAAAATAAAGTTACCTGAATAACAAGTTTATTCATTTCCTTTGAAGGAAATGCCATTGATAACTAGTTTAGGAAGTAACGATGACTAGTGGTGTGTGTGTGTGTGTGTGTGTGTGTGTGTGTGTGTGTGTGTGTGTGTGTGTGTGTGTGTGTGAGACCTGGTATGAGGCTCTTCTGGAGAGGGACCACAGTGAATCCCTGGATGGGGTACTGTAAAGGGGAGTTAGACGGAGCGAAGAGCAGCCTGTTCAGACTGGACTTGGTCCTACAAGAGACAGACATGGTATATTTGGTAGATTTTAATTCAAATATTTGTACACACACACACACACACAACCACAACCACACACACACACACACACACACACACACACACCATAATAAATGCCATCCTGCGCTCATAACAAGTCTCTACAGTTACACTATAAATGCCATCTCTCCCACCTGAGGAGGTGTTTCCTGTACTCCTCTGCTCTCCGTTGGACGAGGTCCTCATACTGGCCTTTGGGAAGGTGATCTCTCAGTATGTACGAGCCTGCTGGACAGGAGCACGGGGACGGTGGTGTGGAGCTGTTGGATGGCATGGCGCTGGAAATACACAGGAATGAGCTAAACAGCATGACATACGGGCACTGTACATAAGTATTGGAAAGAGTTTATTTTTAGATCTATACTCCAACAGTTTGGATTTGAAATCAAACAATCACTATGAGGTTAAAGTAAAAAAAAAAAAGATCTGCGCAAGATTTATAATTATAGCATACCACCTCGTTTGTGAACCTTGGCCATGCCAAAACTCAGAGGCTAACCAACAGCTACTTCCCTCAGGCGATCAGGCTCATAAACAAGCCTACTGTAGACTATTGACATATATATATATACAGATATATATATATGTATACGGACTACCTAAACCACAGCCACTTTACTACTTGTCATGTAATGTGTAAATTGTACTAATACTCATGTAATGTGACGTAACAATAAAACTTGATGATATTATGTAATTACTGATTAATTATATTACTGCTGACAGTAGCATAATGAGCGTACAGACATATCTTTTCAGCTCAACTACCAGCAAATGCCTCCAAATTCATTGGTAGGTGCTTCATCATACAGTAAGTATGATGTACAGAGGTAAAAGAAGACACAATGCTTCCTCTTTCCAGTACTTATGAAGGGTACTGTAGGTTTACCGTCACAGTATACAGTAGCTACTAAAGTAGTACTACGCTTTGCTCAATAACTCCTCTATATATGCATATATAAGAACTATACACTCTTTAAAGGAAACAGGTTCTAGAAACAAAATGAGATTTAATGACAGGGTTTTTCCACAGGGACAGGCAAATCCTTAGGATGGTAAGGATTATGTAAACACACTCATATTGACATTCTCCACCTGAGAGGATGAGTGACTGATGTGTCCTCCTCTGTCTTGCTCTGGGGGAACACCTGACTTGGGTAATACATCCAGTAGTACATCATCCCCAGTGGTGAGAGAAGACACAGGAGAAGGACCACCAGCCTGCTGCGTCGATCCATCTGTCAGGAACGAAAGCAATGCAACAGGTTTTAGATAACTTCAATCGTAATGCTGTAGACTTTAGTCTGATACAGTCTAAACACGCAGTTTCTTTGCTCAACCCTTTATGTATTTAGCGTTCTTCATTCATTCCTCATTAACCAGGCCTCTCTTGTAAACTAGATTGTATTTCAATAAATTGAATGAGTAATAAGTTAATGCTGTGGGATTGAGTCTGATATAATCATTCAGGGCAGTTTCTCTGTTACCTAACTTAAGACAACCGGCACACCGGCTTGCCTTCCTCTGCCCGGTGGCTGTGCGCACGGAGAGGAACCCATTTGAAATAAGCACAGTGTTTTGTCATGGCTATAACTTCCCAACATGGACCAATGACTTTGTAGGCTACTCTACAGTTAGTGTTTTCACATACATTCTTTTGCACTGATTGATTTTGATTGTACCAGATCGATGATAGGCCTATTGGGTTGCAGCATCCTTTGCAGTTTAATATGGAGGACGAATCGTGAAATACAATACACACATCGAAATGCAATAGGCCTACATGTGTAGGCTATAGAAATGCAAATGGCAAAAAAAGGAATATTTGTGCCAAAATGAAATCAATAAGGCCGTATTGTATTTCGAGATGTGTGCATTACATTTCGAGATGAGTGCATTGCATTTTCGATGCGAGTTTTGGCAAGATAGGCACATGATAACATTCTGGCTGGTTGGTTGGTTGGTTTTGCGGCTGGGGGGGGAGTGGCTGTAAGAGAATTGTCGGCACAAATATTCCGTATTTTCGCATTTGCTTTTCGATACACATGTATTCAGGGGTGAAAGTGGTTTGAGTTTCTTACAGGAACTATAGGCTACTACCCCAACCTTCATCGTTTCATATTGTTCTCCTCCTGCCCCCAGCTTCATGCATCCCTGAACACACACATCGTGGTGTTGGTGTCGAAATTAGAAACACTTTAGGGCTGCCATGTTTCACCAAAAGTTTGGAATGAGAGTTTTTGGTGGTGGAGCGACCCAAAACTGTGCACGTTTTGGTAGCGGCGGCCCCTCTCTCCCACACAATTATTTGTGCTAGTTTCCTGCAATTTTAAACCAGCACAAGAAATGAAAATAATTGGAACATTTGATAAAACAAGAGAAATTCAGATAATATATCTTAAGTCTTAATAAACAAATACAGTAGCCTACAGAGTCTAAAACAAAATTGGGCCTCATCAAGTGAACTCAACCCCTTGGTCAGCAGCAGAAATACCCTTGGTCATCATCTTATATACAGTGCATAGATGGCTATCATGTTATACAGTACATACCAGGGTTTTTCCTGGGTCAGAATCAAGCCTTGGAGGTTGATGTTGTGCGCGAGCAGTACGCCCAAATTTTCTTTGAGGGACCCCCAATTGTTGTATTTGTATTGTAAATTGTAATTATTATTATTAATAATAATAATAATAATACGATGCGATTTGAAAGTACCAGTAGGCTACCAGATACGTATGCACATATTTTGCTACCAGGGTTGCCAGATGGAATTGACAATTTCCAGCCCAACCAGTCTAAAAGCTGCCGAATCCACCCGTCCAGTGTGACCAAAAGTAGCCCAATCTGGCAACACAGCTTGCTTATGGAAGCATATAGTGGACTAAATTCAAATGTTAATGCAATTTGAGATTGCATTTGCATGTTCCACTTTTGCATGCATTCTTTCACACAATATTCAAATTCAAATGCAATTCTAATGAGCGGATGTGTTTCCTAGAACATATAAATGCAATTGCTAATCACATTATTGCATTACAATTTGAATATTGACTCAAATAACGCAGGCAAAAGTGGCAAATGAATATGCTATTTTGGGATTGCATAGTCATTTTCACATTAGAATGACAATTTGAATTTTGTCAGCTACAAAGCGGATGTGTTTACTAGAACATGTAGGCCTAAATGCAATTGCGTATCACATTATTGCATTACAATTTGAATATTGACTCAAATAACGCAGGCAAAAGTGGCAAATGAATATGCTATTTTGGGATTGCATAGTCATTTTCACATTAGAATGAACTTTTGAATTTTGTCAGCTACAAAGCAGCGCATGACTTTGAAAATTAAATGTCAAATGGCTTTGCATTATCATTTTAATATTGACAGCGAATGTGCACATCAGGTACATGAAAATGAAAATGCAAATCATTAGAATTGCATTTGAATTTGAATATTGTCTGAAAGAATGCATGCAAAAGTGGAACATACAAATGCAATCTCAAATTGCATTAACATTTGAATTCGGTCCACTATATGCTTCCATACGGCGCAACTGTAATCCCGGTCGGACTGTCTCAGTGCCCAGTACTGCCCACCCAACCACGTCGCGTCGCATCGGGTCTACTGTAAAGCGGGTTAACATGTCCTTTTCAAAGGTATTAAAATAGACGCAACGAAACATAACGTCAGCCATGTGTTTCCTTGTTGGAAATTATGGATCGTGAATCGTGATTGCTTCTGCACTCTGCAGCAATCGGATTTTGATTGACAGGCAGCTGCATCTCTTCCCCCAACGGCGTTCCGGCACAGAAAGTCTTGCCGGAACGCAGCACCGGACCGTTCCGGCCCACTTTCACCTATGCATGTATTGCATTTCGATGTGTGTATTGCATTTTCGATGTGTGTATTCTATTTCATTGTGGCACAATTCGTCCTCCATAGTAGTGTAATGTGATTGCCTAGGGAAGCTCACCCAATTAGTAATTGGCTGCACCTGTAGCCTTGCCGGTGAACTCTGTCAGAGGCTGTGTTCGGAATAGCGTACTAGCATACTACTCATACTAGATATGACGTAGATTTGAGTAGGCGAGAGCGTTCACACTGTACAGTATGCGAGATTTGAGTATGCGAGAAATTTAGTATGCGAGCAATATTTCCAGGACAATTTAAGTGTGTTACGACTGTACACTTCTGGAGTACTGATTCCCCAAAATGCATTTCGCGTCCAGGGTTGCCAGATGGGGCGGGTTACCGCCGAATGGGCTACTGGATTTTGAGGTTATAGAAAGTTTAGGCTGTAAATTGCAAATCCCATCTGGCAACCCTGTGCGCTTTCAGCCTCGTCAAACTGCGTCATACAAACTTGTCATACAGCTGTTGTTTACATTGTCCGATAGCCTGGGGACCGAAAGCTTGCAATAAACATAGTTTTTTGCACAGATTTGAGTGTGCAGATGCTGCTTTTTTGCACTCTATTTGATACTCTTCAGCTGCAGCACCCCAGCTAAGTCTGATCACGAATGAGCGGTGGTATTTTCACTAAACTGGGCATTAACATGGTGAAATGTATTCTTAGACAAGGCTACGTCATGATTACAAATATGCCACTTGAAATGCATGAAATCCAAGTTTATTTGTGTCTTACACACATGTTCACCTAGTATTTGACTGCTTGTAGCCCAATCACGAATGATCCCAGCAGAGTAGCTTCAGACGGACAAGTTGGTTGTAGTTCTTGCTGCAGCAAGCCCACGATATGTTATTGCTCATATATATTTATTTTAGTCATGTTATTTTACCAACTGTTAAGACAACAATATAGTAAGCTAGTTACTTGAGCTAGCTAAATATATTGCCCCCCCAAATCATTTTACAACTTGTTGTAATTATGTTACAATGTTTCTGTCGAACTCCGTAAGTAAGCAACATATGTAAGCAACGCAGGGTGCGTTCGTAAATTCGCTCTGAGAGCGCCGGAGCGCACACTGGGTTCAACGTCATAAAGGGACCAGATAATTTGATTGGACAAGAGTGCTGATCAAATTTCCAGGGCGAATTTACGAACGCAGCAGTAATGTAGCTAGGAACAGAAGACGAAAAAAACCGTCAGATCAGATATATAAACGGGTTATTTTGATAAACTGGACACATTTTAGGAATATATGTGGTTACTTTCTCGCCTGAAAACATATTACAAATTCATAAAATGACATGTTAACACTTGTAAAGCCAAAATTACATCTTTTAGCCAATGGAGGTTTAAAATGGAGGTTTAAATCCCCCGCTCCCGGCGAAATGCATTCTGGGAGGCAGTATGCATACTGTGTAAACGGTCGGCTGGTTTTCGCATACTTATTATGAATTTAGTAGGCAGTATGCAGTATATACTCATTGAGTATGCTAGTATGCAGTATGCTAGTATACCATTCCGAACACAGCCTCTGTCAGAGACTCTGCAGGACATTTAAGTCAGAGCCGGGAGACAGGCAAGGAGAACGGGTGCGCTGCGGTCTGGGTGTCTCTCACCCACGTTACAGGACTCACACTCATCCCGGGGGGTGGCGTGTTCGTGTACCAGTTAGGGGCACCGGCACAGAAGAGCCAGTTAGACAGGGGGGTTTAGGGGTTTTTCAAGTTAGCAATTCAAGTGAGCAATTCAAATTCAAATGTCAGTAATTCAAAATCAGTTTCTAGTGGCACAGATCTCTGCCCATAGGGCTGTCCTAGACCAGGTCACTGAATACAAATACTACTAGGTATCTGGCTAGACAGCACCCTATCCTATTGTATCTCTTTTATCTTGTTTTTTATCTTTATATTTGATCTGTTAAGCACTTTGGGCGGCTCTTGTTGTTGGGCGGCTCTCGGGCGGCTCTTGTTGTTGTATAAATAAACGTTACTTACTTACTTACTATCCTTCTCACACCACATAAACAGGTTACAATCTAAGGTCAAATCTAAACTCGGTTTTCTGTATAGAATGCGTTCCACCTTCACTCACTTCACTCACTCGCTAAAATAACTCTTGTCCAAATGACAATCCTTCCCATGTTAGACTATGGGGATGTCGTATACAGGACAGCATGCAAGGGCGCACTCCAAAAGCTGGATGTTCTCTACCACTCTGCTGTTCGGTTTACCACTAATGGCCCTTTCAAAACACACCACTGCACTCTATACTCATGTTAACTGGCCATCCCTGCACACCCGTCACAATATCCACTGGCTCATGCTCATCTACAAAACCATCCTTGGTCTGTTCCCCCCCCTACCTGTGACACTTGCTGCAAATTTCATCTGCTGCCCACAACACCCGGTCTACTCACCATATTCTCCTAGAAATTCCCAAAACAAACACTGCACAAGGTAAATCTTCTTTCAGGGCTGCTGCAGCCAATGACTGGAACAATTTACAGAAAACACTCAAACTGGACACTCCAACATTCCATTTCCAAATCAGCTTGTAAGGACTCTATCATGGACATTCTCACTGACACATGCAACTGTTTTTCAACCCTCTAGTGGTTTTTCCAAACCTGTTTGGCTGCTTACTGTCTGTCCGTCCCCATCCCCCAATCCTCAACTTGACGATGACCTGAATGGAGACTACTGACACTGTACATACTTTGTGTTTTGTCCCCCGCCCCCACCTGTGGTGTATGTCCCCACCTGTCCTACCCGCTGTACATACCTTATGTTTTGTTGTATTGTTCTTCCCATGTTGGATGTATGTTTATCTTGTAGATAGTACTAGTTATTTGTCTGTATTATCTTGTAGATAGTACTAGTTTTTTTGTCTGTCTTACATGTAACGATGAATTGAGTATCAAGGACCCCAATTGAAATAAGCCAGTGGCTTTCTTGGGTTTTTATCCTGTTAGTTGACCTTGTATGTAATATGTACTTTCATGTACCTACTTCTGCAAATCTTCTAATAAAGTTATCAATCAATCAATCAATCCCATGCATGCCTGTTTGACTTCCTGTGTCTGTCCAAATTTGCATACTGTATATTGCTAATTCTTTAATGCTGTTAGTGTGCTTTCTGCTGTGCTTAATGTGTGCGGGTTTATGTGGATGTGTGACACTGTCCCTTTAACTTGATGCTGTGACTGTAAGTGGAGGAGGTGTGATGTATGTATGTATGTTTCTATCGTTTAACTGTGCTGGAAATGCTTGGATGTCTGCCGCTGCCTGTCGTGTGTTCAGCCCCTCCCCCCTCCCCCCAAGAGGCTTTTGTCTTTTGCCAGGCCGCCAATGCAAATAAGAATGAGTTCTTATTGGCCTGCCTGGTGAAATAAAGGTGAAATAAATTAAAATAAAATAAAATAACCTTTCAAAACTGGGAAACAAGTGTTTCCACTCTTGCCATTGTAGTTATGCTCTAACTTCCCAATGTTCGTGTTTTCGCTTTGTTATTATGAGGTGTTGTATGTGGATTGGAAAAAAAAAGACATAAAGCACAATTTTATAATTGTTAAATTGAGTCTATATCACAACAACATGTGCAGGGTTCAGAATAGTTTTCGAAGCCACTTTGTGCATAGGCTATGTTTGAGTGTAGGCCTATACGAGTCGTTTATATTTTAATTGTCGTTAAATCGTTTCCTCTATCGATATCTATCTATCTCCGCTCTCCACTGGCAAGACGGCTGTCTGTGGCTGCAAGCACATATGCATGTATGTCGTTAATTATCCAGGAAATACAATTAACCGCCTATACTCACAAACATTTTCTTTAAAGTTGTTGGAATTAATTTCAGTTCCCTAGTACAGTGTTAAACTAAACACAAAACATAATTCTGGTTCAATGCATTGCATTATTGTCTTGATATTCAAATGAGTCAAGACTAGGCTAAATCGAATTAGAATAATAAATATAAATTAAATGAAATTAAAACATAAATATCATAATTTACCTAAAGCATTAACCTGTTAAACTAACCTAAAAATATTGGTCCGGATGAGAAAAAACAACAGCGCTAGAATTATTTATTTTTATTTTATTTTTTTACCGATTATAGTGCCTCCCACACAGGTGTATGCTCTCTAATACAATGCCAAACTGAACACAAAACACCACCATATTTTTGTCTTTCTAATTTAAATAACTTGCTTAGCCTCGTCTTTTAGTTTTAATATCAATACAATAATGCATTACATCACGAGACAAATAGCCTATTGTTTTAAAGTTCCAAAACTATACAAGCTGGATATATAGCCAAAGGTGACATTTCAAGACTCAATATCATGAAAAAACAAGCTGATTCTCACAATCATCATATCAATTTACCTTTTCAAATATCATGATTTAACTAAACTGCATGTGAGAGGTATTACCTGTGGCCGCCTGCGATGAAAAACGTTTGAATGAAAAAGGAATGAGCGCAGATGGAAAATCCAGGGCGTTCGCGTTACGCCTTTGCAGGTGGGTGTTTTTAACACTCGGTATTTCCCCCATCTTTTCAGGATTAATACATAATTGTATCCAAAAGCATGGGATAAATTCATGAATTGCAAAATAAAAATATCTGAACAATATATAATTATGTTTAAATTCCAAGTGTTTTGCCTCAACTACAGCAGGCTACAGTAAGGTCACTGAATCAGTAGCTTTACTACAGTATATTGAGCAGCCCATGTCTGTCAACTGCCAAAGATAAACTTTACTTTTTTGTGGTACTCTGAAAACTTACCGGAGCTTGTAGTGCTTATTTTATTAATTTCAAAGGATACCGTTTATTTTGAAAACCGTAAATTGGCCAAAAGGTCCGTTTTCTTCTTTGCACCCTATTAAGATGTTTTTAACATCTTTTATATGGCCTAAATGCTAGGTATATATACTGATCATAAGATAATCATCTTTTTCAACTCTAGTGGCAAATAATTTTGACAATCACAAGGCTTGACTCGGTGTGATATGAAATGCAGTAAGCAAGAGTTTATAATTATAAGGTTCTATCTCCGTTTAGGGTCGTTCAGAGATATTGAGCGTCAACGTTTTTACATTCCATTATGTTTTGTGAGATGGAACCTTTGTATTTTATGAATTACTAACTAAAAAATGTCAACATTTTAAAAATAACACCACACAGGCATTAATAAACACCTAATGGATCAGATTATGTAAAAAACTAAATTTTGACAAAAATGGAGATAGAACCTTATAATTCTAACGTCACGATTTGCTACACTGAGCTGGCTTTTTTTCATTTGCTTCACTGAGCAGCCTGTATAGTGATAGTGTGTATGTTTGTGTGACTAATACATAGCAAACCCCACACTTATGCATACACAATCTATTCTTTAACCTCTCCTCGGGGACCCACAGCCGCTCCACATATTTGATCTGTTCCACGACCAGCACACCTGATTCAACTAATCAAGTACAAACCATCAGGTGGTGGAACAGATCAAATATGTGGAGCGGCTGGGGGTCCCCGAGGAGAGGTTTGAGAACCTCTGCTTTAGATCTCAATACAAAACATTATAAAAAGACAAAAGAATACACAGCCGGTGAAACAGTGAAATCCAATTAGCGCATCAGAGACTTCATCTCCATGATGGCTGTGTATTCTCTGTCCGTGTATGGTGCGTTTGTTTGTCCCTTTCCCTGTGTGGAAGTACAGGTTTGCTCCTATTTCCTTACAGAAAGCGATAGCCAGTACAAACACATCTGTGTCAGGACTGCTGATCACAACATGTGAGCTATACTGTGAGGCATGTGCACAGTGAAGCAACAGCCGGGTGTCTGCCTCCTCCTGTATTGAGAACAGTGTGAGCAGTGGTAAAACCTCAAGTTCTGTGCCACTGCTGTTGACTCTGATCACATGACACTCAGACCCATGTCCAACAATCAAAGTGATGTCTTGAATTTGGTCTTTCCTGGACTTGGACCATGTCTCAAAAAGAAACTGTTGTAGATTTTCTTTGTTTTGGCCACAAGCCAAGAACTTGGACCATTGTCTTGGTGTCTTCTGGGCCCTATTCCACAAAGCTCGATAAAGTTCTAAGCCTCGATAAAGTTCTAAGCCTCGAAAATGTTAGCTTGCGTTCGGTGCCATCAATGTGGCTCAAATAATTTGCTGCTTGGTTGAGCTCCTTCTGAGTCAGATATAATTAGCCTGGTCCCGACCAGGCTGCAGGCTATAGTCATCCGTGCGTCAAAAAAGGCTCACAGGCGGAAACTAAACCCTGAACGAAAGTTCCTCATGTGTCTTTTAGGAAATATTAGTTCCCACTTCACACGAGATAGATAGATTAGATAGTTTGATTAGATAGTTTGACTGTGTGATAGATAGATAATTTGATATTTTGAAAGTGTGATAGATAGATCGATAAAGAAAAGAGTGTAAAAAAAAAAAGAAGTAATTGTCTCAACTTGCATGGCCGTCATCACAGCGGTCTGGCTGGCGTAGTGGGTAAGGCTGCGGACTCGAGTTCCAAAGGTTCCGAGTTCGAGACTTGACTAAGTCATTCATTTTTTTTTTTTTTACATTTAACCGAAGATTTCATGCAAAGGTTTCAAACACCATTGTAATCGTGTCAGTTCTTGTAAATTAGCCTGCACCATAATTTTATAGCCTACATACTTTTTTAGATGAGATTTTAGATTAGATTCAGACAACGAAATGCAGTAAAAAGTGCGCCTGAAGAGGGATTTGAACCACCGATATAAAATGACGAATAAATCCTATGGCAGCGGTCGATACCACTAGGCCATTGTGGCGATATGACGGTTTGTAGCCTGCTGCTGATATCACCACAGTAGTAAATATTCATTTATTAAAATATGAACATATAACAATAACTGGGGCTAGTATGACCTACGCATTTAATCGGTCAGCAATTTCTTGCCAAACCATTTCCCTCGCCTTGTTAATTGCGGCAGTATTGCACTATTTTACATCTTATTTTTCCGTCTTCATAAAAAATCAATAATTCGGAATGCTGCGCAAATGTAGTACCCCTGCAGAGTGGAGTATCTTCATTTCGACAGATCGACTCTTCTGGGCTGCGTATGTCTGCGTGCACGCGCCCATATCGAAGATTTGTAAGCCTGTCTTCTGTGAACACTGATGACACAAGGCTGATCCTCATTCGAGGAATCACCTGAGGCTTGAAATCCAATCTCGCGTTCCCTGAGCGCCGCATTTATTTATAGCGCCGCTATACTGATCCACCTTTAGTGAAATGGACCCCTGGTCAGCTGAATATATTGTTGTCAACTGACATCCTTTTGTTGCTCGTCGACCTCGTTCTGCGTTCTTTATACTCAGTGTTTTGTAGGTGTCAGGGACAAAATGCACCACTTTAGATTTACTCACTTTGGCTGTGTTGATCAGGTACATTAGTGCACTGTTGGCAAATCTTCCAAATGTATCTTGGGGTTTCATAGCCTGTACTAGTGCCATTGCATCCCACACCCAGGTTGAGCCAGGGGCGCTGCTAGGGGGGGGGTAAGTTAGGACGATTCTAAGGGCCCAGCACTGACAGGGGCCCAAGATAATCTTTTTTTATATATATTATATTTATAATAATAATATTATTATTATCATAAGGACGTTAATGTAGCCGACTTCAAATTATAATTCTATGTATTTAAAAAAGTCACAATTTATGTTTGACAAAATTAAGCCTTATTATTTACCCCTCTATTTATTCATTGCATGGTTCAGTCCACCGCTCGCGAGCTGCTAGACTAGATAGTTGGGGGCCTTAGGGATATTTGGACCCCTAATTTGCATAATGCATTTTCTTTGTTTTGTTTGGCTTTTGGGTCAGGTCGATTGGCAAATGTCAATGTCCTTGCTGTGACGTATTGCGTCGGTCTTGCAGGTGTGATGGGTGCCGTCAAATGCATTGTACTTCTGACATTGACATTGTCATATATACAGTATATTAATATAATATATATATTGATATAGATTCTGACTAAAGCTTTGAGCCTCACATCAAATCTATCACTAGAAATGCTTTTTATCATCTACGGAATATTGCAAAAGTTTGAAATTTTCTCCGGCAAGCTGATGCAGAAGTGTTAATGCATGCTTTTGTTATTACACGTTTGGACTATTGTAACAGTCTCCTTTCTGGTCTTCCGAAGAAAGCTATTGGCCAGCTGCAATTAGTCCAAAATGCAGCAGCGAGAGTTTTAACCAAAACAAGCAGACGAGCTCATATAACTCCTATTTTAGAAACTCTACACTGGTAAGTTCAGAATAGATTTCAAGATCCTTCTGCTTGTTTATAAAGCTCTCACTGGCATAGCACCAGAATATTTGAAAGACCTTTTGCTAGCATATCAGCCCAATAGAGCTCTCAGGTCTTCTGACGCTGGTTTTCTCTGTATACCACATGTACAAAAGAAGAGATTTGGTGAGGCTGCATTCTCATTTTATGCACCCAGATTGTGGAATGCACTGCCGGTTTACAACCTCAGCAAATATATGTTCAAGTCAAGACTAAAAACGCATCTTTTTAATATTGCCTTTAAATTACTAAATAATTCAATTAAGATTATATAATGATTAAAGCACTTTGAGCTGCAACATTTGCAGGAAAAGCGCTATACAAATAAAGTTATTATTATTATTATTATTCTCGGTTGCTTCTGTATTAGCTGCACAGGGTTTGAGGAACTCTGGACCATGGAGGACGATATCATTGAACACTCGTAAGGGTTCAGCAACAGATGTTGTGACACAGTTGGACAGGAAGGAGCCGTCAAATGTGTGGCAAGCAGTACTTGTGTAAAACCAAGGCAGCCCTCATCAACGGAATTGCCTCATCCTGAGCCAATTGTTCCTCTTAGCCACTTGTTCCTTGTTTGCGATGTCGGTTTCCCTCCCCTTCTGGTGTTCACTCTATTCAGGCAGATAGCTGAGGAGATGTTGCTTGAAACACCTGCGTTCTTTCATAAGGTTCCTGTAGAGTTGCCGTAATAGGAGATTGTGAAGGAGGATCTGAAACCTCAACCAGGGCAACAATTTGTGCAATAGTTAGATCAGGGGCGCCGCTAGGGGGGTAAGTTAGGACGATTCTAAGGGCCCAGCACTGACAGGGGCCCAAGATAATCTTTTTAAATATATATTATATTTATAATAATAATATTATTATTATCATAAGGACGTTAATGTAGCCGACTTCAAATGATAATTCTATGTATTAAAAAAAGTCACAATTTATGGTTGACAAAATTAAGCCTTATTATTTACCCCTCTATTTATTCATTGCATGGTTCAGTCCACCGCTCGCGAGCTGCTAGACTAGATAGTTGGGGGCCTTAGGGATATTTGGACCCCTAATTTGCATAATGCATTTTCTTTGTTTTGTTTGGCTTTTGGGTCAGGTCGATTGGCAAATGTCAATGTCCTTGCTGTGACGTATTGCGTCGGTCTTGCAGGTGTGATGGGTGCCGCCAAATGCATTGTACTTCTGACATTGACATTGTCATATATATATATTAATATAATATATATTGATATAGATTCTGACTTAAGCTTTGAGCCTCACATCAAATCTATCACTAGAAATGCTTTTTATCATCTACGGAATATTGCAAAAGTTAGACATTTTCTCCGGCAAGCTGATGCAGAAGTGTTAATGCATGCTTTTGTTATTACACGTTTGGACTATTGTAACAGTCTCCTTTCTGGTCTTCCAAAGAAAGCTATTGGCCTGCTGCAATTAGTCCAAAATGCAACAGCGAGAGTTTTAACCAAAACAAGCAGACGAGCTCATATAACTCCTATTTTAGAAACTCTACACTGGCAAGTTCAGAATAGATTTCAAGATCCTTCTGCTTGTTTATAAAGCTCTCACTGGCATAGCACCAGAATATTTGAAAGACCTTTTGCTAGCATATCAGCCCAATAGAGCTCTCAGGTCTTCTGATGCTGGTTTTCTCTGTGTACCACATGTACAAAAGAAGAGATTTGGTGAGGCTGCATTCTCATTTTATGCACCCAGATTGTGGAATGCACTGCCAGTTTACAACCTCAGCAAATATGTTCAAGTCAAGACTAAAAACCCATCTTTTTAATATTGCCTTTAAATTACTAAATAATTAAATTAAGATTATATAATGATTAAAGCACTTTGAGCTGCAACATTTGCAGGAAAAGCGCTATACAAATAAAGTTATTATTATTATTATTCGTGTTTGTGCAATAGTTAGATGGTCAAAGGTTGTCTCCCACTCACTGGTAGATGCTTCCCCTTCTGACACCCTGGCCTGGCAGTGTCATGAGATGCTTGCCATTTTGCTGCATATCGCAACATGAGATAACATTTGGCATGTAGTACACACCTGCTGCGTGCACATCGGAAGCTTGTGTAACTAATCTACCAAGAAGCTAAAAATGTTTACAGGATTCTGCCCAGCTTTTCAGATTGGAATCAACATTATCTGTTACTGCCTTGTGAAGGTCATCCATATCTCCCCCTCACATATGACACAATGAATGCCACAGGCTTTGGGTTGACATGATCGAAGCTTTTTAGGACTCACTACTAAGGAGGAGCCAACGTCATACTTTGGAGCCCTTTTGACACGACAACTACTACAGTAGCTTCTACAGCGTTTGTGACACATAGCATTATGTGTTTTAAGCGTTGCTGCAATACCTGAACCGTCATTCAACTGATCAATTGTAACATTAACAGAAGAAGGAAGAACATTAGCAATAGCTAAGAAATCTTTTTTTCCCTTTCTAGTGATACAAGTCCTTCATTTTTGGGTCTTTGCAATGGTCAGCATCTCATTGGCAGAGACAGCATAGGTCCCAATTAATGGTGCTACTAGATGTTGCTACTAGAGAGGTAGAGGCCATATTGTGATGACATAATATATGACTTACGTGAGATTGAGGAAATTGTAGCCTACATGTTGTCGTTGCAGGAAATAGTAGTTGTAGACAGAAGTAAAACAAGACAATACCTTATTTGTCAATACCTTAGTTGTCTCCTATCAATTGAAATGATAAGAATGCATGACAATGGGCTGTGTTTGTGTAAACAGAAGAAGGCATCAGTCATTGTTATCTTGATAGCTAGCTACTGTAGAATATTACAGGCTGGCTCCAGTACCAGCGTTGCGTCACCTCGCCATAAGCGTTGCATTAACTTGACATTGTACCTGCTCCACCATCATTTGTCGCATATAAAAATATAGATTTTTCCACCTCAAGTATCAGCCGTTCGTCATCCATTTCTGCAACAAGCTTCAAGCACCTGTGGTGATTCACAATTCGCAATAGCTGCGACCAGACACGAGCTATAGAGTATTTGGCTACGAGTATTTTCAATCTGGTATCTTCTCTATTAGTGGATTAACCGCTGTGGTGATTTAACTGATGATAAAAAGACATGTAGACTACAAACAGACAAGTAGACTACAAACAGAGCAAAACAAGAAAACAACACCAGAAAACAACCAATATACAATTATAACCAACAACCAATATACAATTGTAAATATAAGTTCGCGTTCGCCATCAGAAATTGGAAATTGAAAATCCCTCCCATGCTGGCCAATCCCTCCCACCCGATGTACTGCGAGCTGGCAGGGATGAGGAGCAAGTTCAGCCACAGATTTGTTCTCCCCCGTCAAAGTACAAAAAGATTTGGACAGTCCTTTATTCCAGCTGCACTCCGACTCTACAACCAGGCCCTGCAGGGTGGGGGAGACCTGGAGATGGAACTTTTGGAACTTTTTACTTATTGAGCCTGCACTGTTTTATGTTTTTTTATTGAATGTTTTTCTGTTTTCTGTACTGAATGTTTTCTGCCCTAACTGAGCTGTTTGACAACAAAATTTCCCCATTGGGGACAATAAAGGTTTTCAATCAATCAATTAAACTTTGCCGAATTTTTACTTTGGACGCAGCCATCGGCCGCAACGCAACGCGGACGCAACGTAGGCAGTGGAGCACCTTTCATTGATTACAAAAGCAACGTTCCCTGGCTGACAGCAATTCCGGACGCAATGCAACGCAGACGCAACGCTCGATGGCCATAGTGGAGCCTGGGCGTTAGCTAGCCAGCTAACTAGCTAGCTAATGTTGTGAGGTGCAGAGAGCGGGATCCTGGAATTATTGTAAGGTTATGAAAATGACTGATGATAAATTATGAATTATAACTTGCGTGAGGAAGAAAATAGTAGTTGTACACTTTACTGTCCATCTTTATGACTTACACACAAGCATGAAGTCACACTACTGTAAACAGCTTTTTAAAATTCAAATTCAAATTGTAACTGTCTTTAAGTTCACGAGGTCTGGCCCTCCCACATGCTCCCCAACATTCAAAATGGGCCAATTGGATTTTTCTTTTTTTTGTTATGGTAAAACTCATTTTCGGGGAGCCGCCATCTTGGAAATATGCAAATTAGGGATCCAGACACACCCAATTATAAATATAAGCATTCCAATGTGTTTCTAATGGCCAAGAAACATAAATAAGACACCAAGTTTTTATTTGAAGCTAATTTGGTTAAAAAGTTATAGCCAAAACCTTTTTTGGAGGGCGGCCATATTGATTTGGCCGCCATGGCGACCCCAGTGGTCGCTGGCTCGGGCGCCCTGGCTAAATCATTAGAGCATACTCTGAGCTACATCTGGGCCAAATTTGGTGCTTTGGTGCAAATTTGGTGCTTTTGCTTTCGCACAAATTTGCACGAACATAGCCTCATATAGCCCTAAGGCCCCCAACTAAGAGGAACGTTACCGCAAATATTCTGACAAGGAGAGAGACGATGTCGTGAAAGGCAAAGCCAAAGTCAGGGTGTCAAAAGAGAAAAGTAAAAGTAAATAACGAGGAGAGTGACAAAAAAGGGCGACAGCTAGTCACAAAGTAAAAAAATAATAGGTATTCATTCACAGACCTTCTTTTGGGGCCCATAACATGTAGGCTACCTAGACAACATTGTGTGGTTTAGCTCTAGCTAATCACTGTGTGGATGATCTAGTTAGCTCGCTATATCTAATTAACATTAACTTCAAGTACAGTTAACTTACAGTGCACTGTCAGTATAATTTCAGTTAAATGTATGAGATGAGTGCAATTTTGGTCCAAATATAGGTTATTAGAGCTCAGTGAATTTGTATCCAGCAGCTATGCACTCTTGCTATAGCTAGCTAGCTAGTATAATGTTACACGCTAATGACGTCATGCACAGATGCGACTCCTTCCCTCAACCCACCTCCCAGTTGAAGGAGAAGGAGGTGAGCAGTAGGAGTTTGGGGTTAACAAACAGATTTTGAATATTTTAATGTATGCTGCATTACCATGCAAGCATTGAATACAACTTTAGCTAATATTCATATTTAGTTAATAGTTCTTCCAGTAATTGCAATAACATTAACCACTGGCATCTTAATAATATTGTTAGCTAGCTAGGTAACATTTAAGTTAGCTAATCTGGTGTAATGTATGTATTACTATGTTAATACTATTATAGGACATCTATATGAATTATGTACATATGGATACTCCATGCCAGGGCCCTCTTCAAGCAAGGCAGCCAGAGAGGAGAGCAGAGGCCAAGAGGCAGAAGAAGAGCAGAAGTAACAAAGGACAATGACAGCAGCACAGCAAGTTGGCTTCATCACTAGATTTCAAGGATCTTACTGTATTAAAGATTTTGCTACTAAGAAGGCCCAGCGTTTAGCTTTGATTTGATTTGATCTCTTTACTCCTATCTTGAATCGTTGTGCATTAGGCTAGATATAGTTTTTAGCTCTCCAGGTATACTATTCCACAGTACTGCCGCAGTGTGTAAAAATGACCTTTTTCCCATTTCACTATTCAATTTCGCTGGCACCATGTCTGTGTTGCTCCCTCTTGTATAAGACACTTTTGTCTTTGTGTGAAACAAGCAATGCTGAGTCAGTAAATATCTCTGCTGTAATTCTTCATTGAACTAATCCTGACAGTATTATGGCCAACTGATCTTTAAAAGATTTATTTAGACACAATACCACCCCATTAAAATTATATTTTTACTTTTTGTGTTCAATTGGGTTCAAATCTTCATTTAATTATACTTTTGTCCTTGTGTTGTTCAAGTCTTAATTTAATAAGTTAAAGAATGTTGAGATTTCTTTGCTGAATTGTTGATTCCTGTATTAACTGTAATTTTAAATTACATTTACAAAAGATGTCCATCATTGGATTTCTTGCAGTGCATCAATAGTTCATCAACTTCAACTGGGTTTTCTAGGTTGATGGGTGGTTTAGGTGGGGGGGGCCCCAAAATGATATTCTGTCATGGGGCCCAGAATCTCTAGCGGCGCCCCTGGGTTGAGCCATCAGGGATTTCAACTGTGGCTGGTGGATTTACTGATCCTTCTAGAAAGTGCATTAATTTGGCTTTGTCAGTTTTCACAAAAGAGCCATCTATGTTCGCAATTGCTGCAGGAAAGGGTCCCAGACTATAGACCAGCATTTCCCCTATGTCTATCTTCCTCACTGTTCCCACAACAATAAGCCTTGCGAAGAGATCTCTGTCTGCTTTGAACGCTATCTCCTGGCCTCTCTTTTTGGTTACACTTGAGGTTGCCGTGTCCTTAAATGTCTTCAGTTTCATCTTTTTCACTGGAGCATGACATTCCACCTTATCTGTTATGAGGCGTTTCTGAAAGAATTCAACAAATGCCTTCTCACCTCTCTCCTTTGGTTCCAATTCTATCCACCTGAGGGCCGAGATGATATTCTTCAGCAAATAATATGGTTCAATTCCAATATTCTAATTCAGAGAAAACCATTTTACTTGGAAACACATGTTTCAAAAAAATATTGTATTTATAAAATACTTATTAGATGAAGATGGAAGGATTATGACCCATAAGCAATTTGCTAAGACATATGGTAGCATTTGCCCCATCCAAGACTATAATCAGTTGACTGCAGCCCTCCCCCCCAAATGGAGGAAAATAATCAATAATGACACCCGAAATATAATTGTCTGCCACCCACACATAAAAAATTGGAAATGGCTAAAAGGGATTAAAATAAATAAACCAATCTATAATTTTTACACAACCTCAAAAGATTTAGTGGCCATCCCATATCGATTACACAATAAATGGGAGAACCTGTTTGATTGTCCACTCCCATGGAACCAAGTTTAAATCTCATTTATAAAACAACTGTCGATTCCCACATAAGATACTTTCAATTCAAGTTAATTTATAATTATTTAGCAACAAAAGAAATGTTACATATCTGGGGCCTAGAAGAAACTAACCTATGTAGGTTCTGTGACGAGGAAATTGAATCCTCCCCCCATCTATTTTGGTATTGTCCTTGTGTAGCCTAATTTTGGACACAAGTACAAAAGCTTTATTCCAATAAAAATAAAACTCTTAAGTTGGACCTTGTGAAGGTTTTAATTGGTGATCTTGACGAGGAAAATAAAATCATAAATAATAAAACCATTTTATTAGGTAAAATATTTATATTCAAAACACAAAAAAAAGAATCCCTAAATATAAGTAGATTTAAAGAACTCCTTAAGCACAACTTTATTATAGAAACATACATTGCTGAAAAGAATGGAAATATGGAACAGCATTTGTGTGGGTGGGGCGCAGTCTCTATTGGAGAGGTCCTTGATATGTTCGCTTGACCTCGGTCGGAGTGCTATGTCGGGGACCTACATTTGTAAAAAAAAAAGTGTTGTTTGTTGTTGATTATGTTATTGATTATCTGGTGGTGTTTAAGGTAGTTATTATTATTATTAATATTATCCTTATGTATTGTTTTATCCACTGTTGTCCTCCTACTCTAGTTTCGTTCTTGCTTACTGTTGTGGTTGTTTCCCTGTCCTTCTCGTTGTCTTGTCTGTCAGTCTGTTGGTTGATTGTTTGTCTTGTATAAGTGTAGTCCCCCTTTCCATCCTCCCCTTTCCCTCCCACACTGACCTCCCCATTAACCCCCCACCCCCACTCTCCCCTTGAACCCCCTTCCCTCCTTCCCCCCACCACCCCCCCCCATCCCTCCCATCCCTCCCACTTCCATCCCTCCCCATCCCGACCCTGGTCTCCCCCCCCCTCTCCCCACCCTTCATCTTAAATATATCAAAATAAATAAATAAAAGTACTATGGTCCCCCATTCTGGGGGGGGGGGGGGGGGTGGAGGTAAGGGCCTTGTGCCCGGGAAAAGAAAAAAAGAAAGAAAAAAAAAGAACTTGGACCATTGTCTTGGTGTCTTCTGGTCAGCTGAATATATTGTTGTCAACTGACATCCTTTTGTTGCTCGTCGACCTCGTTCTGCGTTCTTTATACTCAGTGTTTTGTAGGTGTCAGGGACAAAATGCACCACTTTAGATTTACTCACTTTGGCTGTGTTGATCAGGTACATTAGTGCACTGTTGGCAACTCTTCCAAATGTATCTTGGGGTTTCATAGCCTGTACTAGTGCCATTGCATCCCACACCCAGGCTGAGCCATCAGGGATTTCAACTGTGGCTGGTGGATTTACTGATCCTTCTAGAAAGTGCATTAATTTGGCGTTGTCAGTTTTCACAAGAGAGACATCTATGTTCGCAATTGCTGCAGGAAAGGGTCCCAGACTATAGACCAGCATTTCCCCTATGTCTATCTTCCTCACTGTTCCCACAACAATAAGCCTTGCGAAGAGATCTCTGTCTGCTTTGAGGGCTATCTCCTGGCCTCTCACTTTGGTTACACTTGAGGTTGCTGTGTCCTTAAATGTCTTCAGTTTCATCTTTTTCACTGGAGCATGAAATTCCACCTCATCTGTTATGATGATTATCTTTCTTTTTTCATCCAATTCTGTTCTCTGTGTCATTGTCGTGTTCTGCCCAGCCATATCCTTGATCTCCATTGTGATGGCTGCTCTCTCATGCTGTGTCAGTGTCCACCTGTGGACTGCACCCTTGTTCAGTGAAAAACCGGTAAGCCCACCTTTGGTCTTCGAATCCCTGTTAGCCGTCTGCTCTATGACCTGGTCACATGCAGTGCCTGAGAATCCATATGCTTGTTGCCTCTGTGCCACAAAGTCACCCGACTGTACCTGTGTGTAGATTATCGGATGAGTATCCTTTAGAATGCTCATCTCCTGCCAGTATGCTGATAGGTATCTACTGTAGTTGATTCTGTCATAGGAGAAGAACCATGGCAACATGATCCGGATGCTGGAAAGATGCAGACCCCAATTGGCCTCTCGTGTAGCCCTGATAAAGGACAGCAAGTCCTCTATCATTTCAATGTAGGAATTCCAAAATTGGAATGTCTTACTTTCTTGTTGTTTGTTGAATTTGTCATAGCCTTCAACGATTGTGTTGAACTCCTGTGATTCAACAATGGCTTCAAAGTGGTCTTCAGGGAAGGCTCTCTGGAGATCAGTGGCAACTGTTAAAGCAATTTCACGGCAGTCTTGAGGTAGGGTCTCAAGGTATTCATGCCAGCGTAACCTGTGTAGTGCCTCACATGTCAGCTTGTGGCTACGGATGCTTCTGTTATATTGGTGACCTGTTATAACTCCTCCAACTGACCCAGCAGCAATAACATCAGCCTCGATCAGGATGTCTTGTAAGCCAGCATCTCCAAAACGTTTGCCGATACAGGACAGAAATGCCATACATGTGTGAAACTCCCCCATTCTAACTGTAAGCCTTTCCTTGTATCTTTCACTACTCCATCGTATCTCTTGAGCTTTAGCATAGATGGCTTGGTCAAAGACTAGAGCTGTCTCCTGAAGTTCTAATTTGTCTGCAATTTCTGTCGACCTCTTAAGGATGGTTTCTACAGTTCCCAGTTCTGTAGGACTTGCATCAATCACTGGAAGGTACCCAGTGTTTGTTGGTGTTGGAACTGGACCTCCGTGAATGAGTGTGTTAAAACCAGTCCATCCAGGAAGGACTTTGCCATGGACTGCAGTCTTCATTAAGAAGTAGGCACTGTCTAAGGTTTGTGCTGCTTTCCTGGTAAGCATGTGGTTATCTAAATCTAGATTAACTTCTTTTCCAAAAAGTTGTGGGCCTCTCCGCTTTCCTCTGGTGTACGTCTCAAGATTAGTCGGGGGTGGATCAAGAGACCTCTTCCTTGTTTTAAGTAGATACTGATGATCAGGAGTAGGGGTAGGTGCAACACATGGAATCATTTTTTAAATAATTATGCCATTAGTGTTGTGTGTAGTCCCCTTGCCAGATAGTGTTTCCTCTCCAAAATCATTATTGTCCCAAACCAGAGTTGCTTGCAGCTTTACTTGGATGTTTTGAGGGATGTATGTGACACCTCTTTGTAACTGTAGCTGTGCTAAAGCTGTGTCGTGTTCTAACACCAGAGAATTTGAGGAACAATGACCAAGACCATTCAATACACTGATCAGCTGAGCTGATCCTGTCATGTGTCTAACGGCCATGGCTAACGAACAATGTTTGGGCATGAGCCATCTCCCTTTCATTGTTAGGTTCATGACATCCTGGCAAGTAGATATAACCTTCTGAGTCGCCTCTTCACTTGTATTCACTCTTTTGTCATCAGTAGAGGGATCGGTTGACATGCCTGTGGTCCAGGCCATGAAATTGAAGACCTTATTTGAGATTTGAGGCAGCTGACAGAGTCTGTTGTTGTGCTGTTGGTGGCCAGGTGAGTTTGGGGTTTCTTTTGCATGCATCCACTATCACATCTTTCAGTGTCATGGCTGCATGGAACAACAGTCTTGTCTGATTTGTGTCATCTGTTTCAGTTTTTGTGTCGTTGTTTGTGCTGTCTTCATCTGATGATGATGATGATGATGATGATGATGATGATCCAGCTGTGGCAACTTCATCTTGGACTACATGTGGTGTCACATTTTTCTTTAGGTACATAAATTGTGTGTAGTTGCGGTAACATCGGAAATGGTACATTGCCTCTGAGGCAACAAGATCCATCCCGCCGCCTATTTGGATGAGCAGATTTTCATCTTCACGTGCCTTTGCTGCAGCAAGCAGCTTACCAGCTGTCAGTGTTTCACACAGTTGAAGATTCTCCTTGACTCTCTTCCGGCTGTGGTGAAGTGTGAAATATTTGTCCCGTCTGCATATTATGCACTGGGCGGGAAGAACATGTGGTTTTTTATTTAGGCTGAACGTAGTGGTAGTCTTTGAGCGGAGAAGTCTAGGCTTTGGTGGTGTATCATTTTCAGTTTGACCTTCTGCTTCTACTACATTGTAAGGGGGGGGGGGGGGAGGGAAGGGAGAGAGAGAGAGCGAGAGAGAGAGAGAGAGAGAGAGAGAGAGAGAGAGAGAGAGAGAGAGAGAGAGAGAGAGAGAGAGAGAGAGAGACATATGATACTCTATGCATTGTAATAGTAATGCTTCCAAAGTTATAGCCTAGTTTATTTACAACTCTCCTAATCTGTTTCCCCAGGTAACCCCAGATGCTCAGCCCTAGACTGCACTGCACATCTTCTGGACCTGACCTGACAGGGCTGACCCTGACCCATTGATGCCTTGTTCATATCTTGTTCATGTCATATCTTAGCTTGTTTATATCATATTGTTAATAATGTTCATGTCATATCTTAGCTTGTTTATATCATATTGTTAATAATGTTCATGTCATATCATGTCATATTAATCTTAGCTTGTTTATATAATATTGTTCTTATAAATAACTTATATTGCTATAAAACACACCTGCAGTCTCCTGTACTGATTTTTCCCTTCTCTTGCGGGCTCTTTCAATGTTTCGTATGTTGGCATACTGCATAGCATTGTCTATGCCTATGGTAGCCAATATTAGCTGGCACATCTGGAATGTAACTGTCTACTACTAGGCTATATTTTTTTACAGCCCTTCCTGCAATTTGGCTTTCTGCAGTGTGAAGATTCACCCACTGTAGAGAACAATGTACAAATTTGGTGCAACTTGCATCTGAAAATGCTATAATATTGTCTGTTGGGTTTGTTAAATGCAACAACACTCCATCATTCATCACATCTTGTTATTTTCCCGCAGATGCTAGGGTTAACATCCAGCCAGTGTTTACATTTCGGGGTCCTAATGAAGCCGTACTCGAATTCTGATTGGTTTATCAACTAGAGCGACCAGCGATGTCCCTGAGCAGACAGACGATTAAAAAATAAGTTTGTGAAAATCTCCGACATAAATACAGCTGCCAACAAATTGTTATGGGCCGGTTTCACAGACAAGGCTTAAGCCTAATCCTAGACTAAAAAACATCTTCAATGGAGATTTTACATTGAAAGTGTGATTTAGTCCAGGACTAGGCCTAAGCCTTGTCTCTGAAACCGGCCCAGATCTTAGAGAATTACTTAATATCGTATGTAAGAGATCGTTTACTCTGTAGATGGAAAAAGATAAACTTCGCGATAAACGCGTTCGGCCCACCACCTAGGGTGGGAGGGGTCAGAGATAATTTTATGTGCTCTATTTGTGGTGCGTTTGAGATACAGTGATTCAACTGATGGGAGAGGGGTGCCGATGATCTTGGATGATTTCCTTACTATTTGCTGTAGTTTCCTTTTTGATTTACTGTCCGAGCTGCCGTACCAAACTGTGATAGATGAGGTGAGTATGCTCTCAATGATGGCGGTGTAGAACTGAAGGAGGAGTTTTTGTTTTACTTTGAATTTTTTGAGCTGTCTAAGAAAGAATAGTCGTTGGTGGGCTTTTTTTGTGATGAAGTCTGTGTTGGTGTTCCATTTGAGGGAGTTGCTGATGTGAGTGCCAAGGAATTTGAAGGAGTCCGTTATGGTTATGGGTTCTCCAAGGATGTTGATGTTTTTTTTGGGGGGGGGGGCTGTGCCTGAAGTCTACGATGATTTCTTGTGTTTTTGATGAGTTGAGCTGGAGGTTGTTGTTGAGGCACCAAGTGACTGCTTGGGCTATCTGCTCGCGGTAATGGTCTTCATTATTATTTGTTATGAGTCCGATTATGGTAGTGTCATCCGCATATTTCATAAAGGTGACTGAGCTGTGGAGAGATAGCAGGTGGTTGGTGTAGAGCAGGGGTCCCCAAACTTTTTTCTGTGAGGGCCACATCATTTTTCCTTTCTGTGATGGGGGGCCTGGGTCGGTCTCTAACATAAAATAATATGGAACGGAGTGAAATGGAGGCGGTTGCGCAAAGCAATTGCGCGCAGGAGAGCACTGGTGGATGCAAACAAAGTCTAAACAGTTGAATTTGGATGGAATTTATACCTATAGTGATATGTCAATGAAATATAATCAGTTTTACAGTCTGATACATGAGGGAGGACCCTCATCATACACGGGGGGACCCATGAAGCAGGGCTGTCTGGGGGTCCTTAAACGAGCATCAAACACTTAATTTCTACCATTCTGGTGAATTGATATGCACCAATTTGTGACCTTTCTGCATCAATTTATGGTGGAAATGTCATTATTTATGCAAAGGAAAACACAATATTCAGGCACCAGATGATCAAAATATAATGTAATATAATGCAATATAAGGCTCTCAGGCATTCTGTACTTTCAAATATGTATTCTCCTTGAGCAGTCAACATCAACTATCAGCTATTACTAGCAAAAACTAAAGATAACTTATTTGCGAAACAGCGCCCCCGCCACCACGTCAGCGCAGTGCCGCTATTGCAGTCAGAAATGACAGAAATCCACCGAGTGCAACGCCTGTAGAAAATTGACGTTGTTCAAAGGGCCAGTCCAAGTGTGGGGGTGGGCCGTGTCCGGCCCGCGGGCCGGAGTTTGGGGACCCCTGGTGTAGAGGGAGAAGAGCCAGGGTGAGAGGACGCAGCCCTGGGGGGCGCCTGTGCTGAGGGTCAGGGGTCGAGATGAAAGGCTGTTCATCTTGACCCACTGTCGTCTTTTCCACAGGAAGCTCCGTATCCAGTGGCAGATGCAGGGGTCAATGTTCATGACCACCAGTTTGTTGAAGAGATTGACCGGGTCTATTGTATTGAAGGCTGAGCTAAAGTCAATGAATAGGATGCGGGCGTAGGTGTTGGGTGATTCCAGATGTAGTGTGTGATGGAGGGCTAGATTGACAGCATCCTCAACAGATCTGTTGGCACGATAGGCAAATTGATAAGTGTCCATCAGGGGGGTGGTGTGGGTTTTTAGGTAGGAGAGGACGATGCGCTCATACGCCTTCATGGCCACAGATGTCAGAGCGATTTGCCTGTAGTCGTTGAGGCTGGAGATCTTGGTTGATTTTGGTACAGGGATTATGATGGAGTCTTTGAAGCACAGAGGAACTGTGCATTGGCGGAGGGAGGTGTTGAAAATTATTGTGAAGATTGGAGCCAGTTGTTCAGCACAGACATTCAGGACAGCAGAACTGATCCTGTCTGGGCCTGCTGCTTTCCTTTTGTTCGTTTTACGGAACACGGCCCTCACCTCTGCCTCCTGGATGTGAAATGGGGGGGGTGGGGGGGGGGTCGGGGGGGGAGTAGGGTGGAATTGGGGACTGTTCAAACCTCCCATAGAACTCATTGAGTTTGTCCGGGAGGTCAGTGTTAATGTCAGATGTAGGGGGGGGACTTTTGTTGTAGTTGGTCATGGATTTTATTTTTTTCCAGATTGTTCTAGTGTCGCTTGATGCAATCTGCTGTTCCAGTTTTGTGGCATAATTTGATTTGGCTTTCCTGATTGCAGACCTGAGTTAATATTTGGCAGTTTTATATTGATCACAGTCTCCACTAATAAAAGCTGAGTTATTTTCCTTGCGTAGAAGTTGAATGCACATGCACATCCTGCCCCACCTGGACCTCACGGTATATTGTGACATATTATCTTTCAGTCTTACACAACATTATGAGGGCCTAGTATTTACATGGAACAAGTTGTAATACTGACTACTTATTACTCACGATGACGACAGACAGCAGACAACAACCTGGGTGTTCTCAGCATTGAAGCTAAAAGACCTAAGTCGATTGACATGGACAATGTTATCAAACTTTTTGCCAGCCATCACAAAAAAAAAAGTTTACATATACTGTTACGATACTATTAAAGTTCAAAGAGTACATGTGTGTTGGATTCAGGTGGGGTGTAGTTCAAAGTAAGGAGATGGGGCGTGAGTAAAATAAAGGTGGAGCAGTAAGGCTCGGCAAGGTGGGCAACTAATAACTGAACTAATATTTGCTGCAGACGACAAAAAAAGTTGAGCAATCAGGCTCCAAGTGTAAATACAATGACTAAAGAAAACGTCAAAGGTACCTGATACATACTTTACTTTAATTTATTTGTATAGCACTTATTAAGACAGCAGTCACAAAGTGCTTCACAGTACATTTGGTAGAATATTGCATAACACAGCAAATAAACAGCCAGCGTAATTCATTTAAAAAGTAAACAAGCATTTCACACAAGCAATAAAACAAATGATCAAATGATCAAATTATCAAATCAATGCAAATATCAGAAGTAAAAAGAGAAAACAACTTATAAAAATGCCATCCTATATAAGTGGGGTTTTAAACGTTTTTTAAAAAGTGGTACAGACCCAGTTAACCTGACAGTGAGGGGGAGGCGATTCCATAATGTTGGAGCTACAACAGTAAAAGCACGGCCCCCCTTTGTTTTGAGCCTGGACCGTGGGACAATTAAAAGCCGTTGGTCAGACGATCTAAGAGACCTAGGCGCAATGTATTGTATTAAAAGATCTGAGATATAGGAGGGTGCCATGCCATGGCAACCCAGTTGGCCATGGAGGGCCTTAAAGGTGATCAGGAGGATCTTGAATTGGCTTCCCGTACGTTTTATAATACAATGTAAGTGTAATACATGAACAGCCAGTATTCTTAACCTTCCTCTTCTGTTGACGGTCAAATCTGACCGAATGACTTTGTTTGTAATCATAAATATTGTGTTTTTCATCCCATTGCCTCAAGACCTTATGTTATCCTCCACCCTAGGCCCCTGAGCATATACACTTGATTGCATTGAATTGCATTGCATTTTGGGGGATTTATTGAACCGTGTCACACCTATGATGTTTCCGGGCAGAATTGACCGCCATAGGAAATTAATGGGTAATAATAAAATAGAAAAATCTATAAATCAATACATCCCATACAACAATGGAACGGGAAGAATCTCAGCTACAACACTAACTAAATCATTTCCATCTCCAGTACACACAGCCTACATGGCAGGCATTTTTTTAAATAATATACAGTAATGTACAGTAAACACTATCTTTGAACTTGCTGCAAAATTATAATATGAAATTAACCCCTGGTGTCATTATGTCTGCCACCCCTTGATTCTACTTGCTTTGACTGTTCAAATGAGATGTCAACCATCAACATTGGATAAGGGGTTCTAGAGATATCACTGTGCAAAACACACAGGTCAATTTTGACCGAAAGTAGCACAGTTGGAAAATGAAACAAACAGAAGAGGAAGGTTAAAGGCTTCCAAGGGTTCTCAAACACATAACACGAGTGATCGACTGACAAGGGAACAGGGAAATGGGACACACCTAAATAGCCACATATGAACATACAACAGGTGACAACCATTAGTAATTAGTCCCGGATCATAATACTCCATTTCGTCAGTAGGAGGCATCAGTCGTCAGTCAAGACTCCCCTGTGACAGGGCATGGTTAAAAAGTCCTCAACTAGGGCAAAATCTTTTTTCTGTTTTTTCCAGATTATGAAAGGGTAGATTGTAAGCTTTAAAATGATGTGTCATACATTGACATCTGAAACAAGTTGAAGAAGTCATGGATAGTTTAATGGTGATACCCCCTGAACCACCGTACTGAGATATCTAGCCTCAAACTTCTTCAGAGACGTTTTTCACAGAGGTAATGAGTGGGAACAATAGCTGGTTAACTCCACCCTAATCACTCCCTCAAGACAACCACACCCTCAAGACAACCACTCCCCCATTACACTACCTGTCATTACCTACCTGGCATCTGTCAGTGGGGTTGTCAGCTAACCCTCAGGAAGCAAAATTGCAGGGCTGACATGTTTAAATAGCTAAATAATAATAATAATAATAATAATTCAAGATTCATGATTCATCATCATTTTATTGCCATGTGTGCCAAAAGTTTATTACGTCCCATTACAAGTACAACAGTAAAATTCATGGCAATGGAAAAAATTTGGCAAGATACAATTGAGCAACACAATAATAGAATGGTAAAAAATAATAATGTTGTGTCTGTGTGTATGCATTTATCATTATAGTCCATAAAGCATCTAGTGGGACTTCGGTGTAGTTCCTTCCCATCCCATCTGGGCATCAAAGCTGTAATAAAAAAAGAAGACAGTACATTTCAAATGATTGCCCACTGTGACCAACACCACTTTTACAAAATAGCCTACTACTATCTTCATAAAATAGAATTGCATACAATGACAATGACAAATACCTGAAGTGCTGGTGACTCATCAAGGTGTCATCTCTCAGAACCTCTCACCTCCTCATTCTGTAACACACATTTCAGGTCAGAGGTGTGGACTCTTCTCTAGTATAGGTTTTCCATAGACTCAGTGTACTATTGTTGTACTGTAAGGAGTAGGCTAGTGAAATCATTTCAATTCACAGTATTATTCTACAGCAAATCGACATATCAATGAATGAATCATTATTTTTGATTCCACATAACATTAGCGTTCATTACAAAAGCATTTACTTTTCTATAATCTATTACATCTCTAACAAAGCTAGCTAGCTAGCTAACAAGCTAACACTTGTTTGGCTAGCTGGTACACACACACAAACACACTAAAATGGTGCATGACACATATTACACTATGTTGCATGTTTAGTAGGTCTGCAACAAATGTATTTATTCATTATGTTTTATCTTTGACAACGTATTTCTTCCTCCCACCATCTCATTAGTGATGGTGGGAGGTGGTCTGATAACTGATGCTAACAACGGGGCTGATGCTACCTTACTCACAAAACAACAAATAACTGTTTCTATCCTAAGTAAACAACACAAAATCCTAGTAAACAACACATGTAACTCACTAAAACGTACCCAAGAACACAGCAGAAGTTCTGTGCAGACGACTGTCCCAAGAATAGTGAACTGATGTGGAGATCAATGTCTGACATTCCGTTGTCATCTGTCATCGTCAGATTCAGAGTTCGGAGTTCCCGTTATGTATAGTCCAATATGAAGGAGTTCATTAATTGCCCACTGTCGATATTTCTGCCTGCTTTTGAAATGCAGTTGATAGCGTTAGCGAGAGGTTCAGCATCCATCTTGTAAACTTGTAAACAAACGCAGGTGGATCCTTACATACAGCTGGGGTGGGCGTGGCTACACACACTGTCACACTAAAACGAATAATACCCCCCACCCGACTTTGCTAACTAAATGTAGGTATTTAGTGAATGTAAAACTGTTGGATATGATATCGAGTGGGTTCTTCATCGCTTCGTTTGTCGTCCTATGCCAAAAACCGGAAAACACATTTTTTCACAACAAGACTTGTTTGGCTCGATTGCGAGGTTTCAAAATGGCCGAGATGGGGACCTATTAATCAGACGCTGTCACCCCTAACAATAGGCTAGGTGCACGATCTCACTACTTCCTGAAAGGCAACTGGTATGAACATATCCTGTCTCACTCTATTGGTTTAATTGATTAATCAGCTGTGCGGTAAACCGTTGGAACACACAGTGCACAGCTGATTAATCAATTAAAGGCCCAAACCCTTAAAATATTTAAATCTAAGCTAAAAACATTCATGTTTTGCACCAGTTATGATTAAACACAAACACTTCTATCAATGTCTTTTTTCCATTAACTATTGTCTTTTTCTATTTACTTCTTCTATTTGCTTTTATTCATTGTAATTTTTATTTTCTTACTATGCTCTTCTTGCTGTATTTTTAAATAATGTATGTAAAGCACTTTGAATTGCCCTTTGTATGAAATGTACTATACAAATAAACTTGCCTTGCCTTGACTTGCCTTTCGCAAAATCCTTCACTAGGCAGATCCATTGTTGGGACTACACGATACAGCCACCAGTGAGACATATGAAATCCTTCACTAGGCAGATCCATTGTTGGGACTACACGATGCAGCCACCAGTGAGACATTATGCCATTCATCATTGTGTGGTGTGTGACATGCTCCCCTGGGACAGGTCTTGCAGCAGCAGACACTGGCAGAATGGTGCTGTAGAACTGTATGGAGTGAAAGCATAGAGGGATTTGCTTACAGCCCTCATAGGACATATACGGTAGTTGCTAGACAAGAAGCGTTGGAATTTCGAATGCATCAATGAATGCCTCAAATGAATCATGCTTACATGAAGTGATTGCCAAGCCCTCCAGGTACTGTACTATAAGAAAAAATATCCACAAAAATTGAAAGTAAAGATTATACTGTAGGGATATTCATAGATCTAAAGAAAGCATTTGATACTATTGATCATAGATTATTAATAAGAAAACTTGATAGATATGGAATTAGAGGGATAGCAAATTTATGGATTAGAAACTATCTTGATAATAGACACCAGTATGTACAAATAAACAATGATAAATCTGAACTGCTAAGGGTCACATGTGGGGTCCCACATGGTTCAGTGCTGGGTCCAAAGCTGTTTATTTTATACATCAATGATATTTGCAATGTGTCCAAGTTGTTAAATTTTGTTCTGTTTGCAGATGATACACATTTATTTTGTTCTGGCAAATATTTGGAGCAGCTTCTGGATACAGTGGAAACGGAACTAAAAACTATAAAACGATGGTTTGACACAAACAAGTTGTCATTGAACTTAGAAAAAACTAAACTTATGATATTTGGAAATCGAAAAATTCATAGTCAAGTACAAATCAAGATAGATAATGTTGAAATTGAAAGAGTTTATGAAAACAAATTTTGGGGAGTTGTTATAGACCACAAACTATGTTGGAAAACACACATAAACTACTTAAAGACTAAAATATCAAAGTCTATTGCAATACTGCATAAAACGAAAGACATACTTAATCCAAATTCATTACACATATTGTACCGTTCTCTAATAGTTCCATACATAACCTACTGTGTGGAAGTGTGGGGAAACACATACAAAACAATCACAAATCCAATGTATTTACTACAGAAAAGAGATATACGAATTATAAACAGAGCTGCCTATCAAGAACCAACTAACAAATTATTCATAAACACCTATGATCTCAAATTTAAAGAATTGGTGGACTTCAAAATGGTAATGTATAAAGTAATGTATAAAGTAAAAAATAAGATGCTTCCAGACTGTATCCAGAGACTATTTCAAGTTAGACAGAGTAATTATGAACTCAGAGGAATATGTATGTTTATGAAAACAAAGATTAGAACAAATGCAAAACAAAGATGGATAACAGTTAAAGGAGTTAATTTATGGAATACTTTTGAAAAGGAAATGAAAATGTGTAGTACATTAAAAGGATTTTTAAAAATATTTTAAAATAAGATGATTAACAAGTATAAAACAGAGGTTTAAATATAGTTTTTGTTTGGTATTTTTTTTGAACTTTTTGTTGACATGCGTAAGTGACATTTTTGTTTATAAAAGTTTCAATGTTTTGATTATGCATTCATGGGGGGACATGCATACATGTAACAAGGGTAGGCGCAATAAGCCACGGCTTCAGCCTACACCTTTTTGGTCCTGGTGTTATAAATTGTGACTATGCACATCTTCTTATATCTGTATTGTGAATTGTATAGGGGACCAAAATAAACATTCTCAATCAATCAATCAATAAGTATGGGTTGATTTACAGCCATGATGGGTACACCATCAGGTAAAACCGGTGTTATAGGGCTGATGTAATGGATTTTTCACCTATATGGCATGTATAGCACGTTAGAGAATTGTATTTAGTGTTTTGTTACCTGTGTGGTTTAGAGCTGCAAAATGAGTGACAAGCAAGAAATGTGTTTGTCATTGTGAAAAATTGGTGTGAGATAAAATACACCAGTTTCAGGTCTTGGTCATTGTGTTTGAGACTCCGATGTTAGTGTTAAAGCGATAGAGAAAAACTGTAAATAATAATAATAATAATAATGCATTTTATTTGTATTGCACTTTTCATTCAAAAGAATCTCAGTGCTACAGAGAGAAAAACTACATAATGAGTTCAAAACAAAACAACCTAAAAACCTAATAAGTTGAAAACATAGTAAACATTTTAAATGTTTTAATAAATCACAAGAATGAACACGGGTTCAACAGTCAAAGGCCTTTTTGAATAAAAAGACCAGGGAAAAGCACATGAGCCAGAGACGACACAAAACAGGAGGGGCCGTTAGCCACTTAGGGATTTAATTAAAGAGAAAAAAGAACAAGGGGAATAAAGCCAACTTAGGGGTTCTCGCCATTACTCAAACTCAGGAGGGGGGGGAGGGGGGGGGGGGGGAAGCATGAGCCAACAAAGATTCCTCCTCTAGGATCTCTACGCCATCAGGTTGGCGTCTAGCCCGGGGTGGCCCGGTGGCTAATGTCTGACCCCGTCTCTGCTGGGTCTGTCTCCTGTGCTGCCGGGGGTCTCTCCCACCGTCACTGGCCCTCGGTCTGGCAGCAGAGCAGAACACTTAATAACATTAAACATGGATACAGTGCCGTAGTTAAGGCCCATTTAAACTTCTGCGTAAAATCGACGCTGTAGCCTTGCGTAGTCCCGCGTGGCCTTGCGTTGCCTACGGAGAGGGTTGACGTGCACATCTCCAAAAATTTAAGAACACGTCAGTTTCTACGCAACCATAAGCTCTGTGATTGGTCCGCTTGGTAGCACATGATTCCGACAAGATTCCGACTCTCTCGTCGCCCAAAATGCGGAAGCCATGACAGAAATGTCATTTACATTTTCTGTAATTACTTATTAATAAAGATTTGAAAAATTATGATAACCATCGTATTATCTTAGTTTAATGTCATTTCAATGCATCATAGAACTTTTATTCACAACAAGCATAACAACAAAAAGATCGCTATTATGCCGCTTTGAGCTTTGAGCTCCGTTGAGTTCCTAACCGGAAGAGGCACAGCACAGGGGCATAGAAAACACACGGCCACCTAGCGATGTGACGGTGTAATTGCAGAGCGAACTACGCAGAAGTGTAAAGTGCGAGACCCCTTACGTAGTCTACGCAGGCTACGCGCGTAAATTCGACGCAGAAGCTTAAATCGGCCTTTAGTCCTGCTCTCACCGCAGCGTGCGTGCGTGCGTCTGGCTCAGCCGCTCACTTCCTCTGTTGCTGTCTCCTGCTTTCTTTATGTGCCTCCTCCTGTGAGGACTAAATATTCTTGTCATCTTAAAAAAAAAAAAAAACACGTCTATTACTTGCTGTGGTAAATCAGAAATCAGAAATGTGCCAACTCCCGCCATTGTAAGTCATTGAATGTCATTCAGTCACGGTCGGTCAGTCTGTCACTGTCAGTGAAGCGTTGTTTGTTTGTCCGAGTTTTCAAAAGGAGTGTGGCTTAGCGATAGGTCCATTGGGAGATGCAGGGCAGCTGTGCATAGCTGTGGGGTTTCCCTGCATCTCCAATGCCCAGGGGCTGGAATGGGCGCTGTTCATGGTGCTGAGTCTCCCCTGCAGGTACTCGGCTACTCACGCCTTGAGGCGGGTGAGGAGAGGAGCAGGCCACCAGTGAGATATATGAGATTCATTATTGTACTGTGTGTGTGTGTGTGTACCTGCTCCCCATTGTATTTACTGTCCCAGTGTCTAGGTGTCATCCTTCTCCTCTGAGGTAGCGACACACAGGCATGCAGCCTCAGGTGCCAGAAGGGGCTGAACTGGATTGTTTGCATTCAATTGTAATTTCTCACAAAATGTGCACCCAATGCACTTCACTAGGTGCAAAGAATGCAGCCTGCGTAACAGGAACACTCTTGTGAGTATGGACAGTCTTGAACAGAGATTTTACGTTCAGGTTGTGTGCAGCAACAGAATGACCAAATCAAATCCGTAACATAATTACTGAAAATGAATTGGCTACATTCACTTGTAGCTTGGCCTTTTTTTGTTTTGTTTTGTTTGTTTGTTTGTTTGCAATACAAGGATCGGAATAATCTGCCGGTCCCATAGCCACTGTCGTAATTGATTTAATCTAATCTACCCCAACCAATCATGTCCCACAACTCCTCCCGTCAGTGCTGGTCTACCACACATTGTTCATTCTGAGCCACTCCTCGCAGTCGTGAGATTCACTGGGATGAAGTAATGACAAATACACAGAAATCCACTTCTCCATGACCGAGTTTCAGTCATCCTTATTCAGATTCAGATTAAATTTAATTGTCATTCGCAGAGGACAAGTACAGAGACAACGAAACGCATTCGGCATCCAGACAGATGCAAGTGCAATAGTGCAAAAGCCATAAAGATATATGTACAGATATAACACTTTAGTTAGGCCTATTCCTTTTCACTATTCCAGTGAATATAAATCCGATATATCAGATTTATATATTCAATTTTTGCATCTCTTAGTTCTAATGTTAACTCAATCAAGCACCGAACAGGGGTTTATTAAAGTTAGTTTTGTGGGATTTTTTTTTTTTTTTTCTAGTGTAGTTTTAGCAATATGAATAGCATTGCAGCCACGTGAGGTAGATATCCAAAATTAACTGACAGAACAATTCTGCCCTTTGAACAACTTTGCTACCATACAAACAGTTATGCTAACAAACAGTAATTCAGGCTGGACTATGGACTAATCATTGTTTCAGTAGAGGTTCAATAAGGATGGATTTATATGACCCCCCCCCCCCCTCTCTCTCTCTCTCTCTCTCTCTCTCTCTCTCTCTCATGGAAAGTGCACCCTTTACGAGGCTATTATTTATTTTGGCAAAAAATACTTGACAAATACGAAAACTTGTCGTAAGCAGGATTGCGCAAAAAAAATTGCAGAAAAAATCACGCTCCCTCGGGCCCACTCTGGCCATCTTGCATTAGGGCCCAGTGCATTAGGGCCCAGTGCAGACTCGTTACGCCACTGTGTCTTGTGATTGGTGAAGCACTGCAATCAATCACTCACTGCATGTCCACCCCCCCTGCTCTCTCAGTTTCAGGGTTGCTGAAAGTGCTCAAATTACTTTTGACCCAAGTTCTCTAAGGACGCCCCTATGCTCTGGAATAGTCTCCCCCTCCACATCAGAGCCGCTTTCTCCCTGGCCTTTGACCTGAGGTGAGCCTGCCTTCCCGACATTGCACTCTTTGCACTTTTATTTGTACTGCACCTTGTACTGCACGAATCTACAACCTCACGAGTTTTTACCCATATCTATCTTCATAAATATAGGCCCTTAGAGTTCATACTTGGTTTAGTTTGTTTAGTTTATGGTAAACGGTCAGATGGTGGGATCAAAAGCCTTTCCTCTTACAATGTGTTTCCTCTTAAAACCTACTTTGCATCTGATTTTCATGTTACCTAGTCAACTGACATGGAAGTACTACCTAGTATTTACATAGCCTACTAATATCATTAAAACATCTTAATAGGGTGCAAAGAAGAGAACGCACCTTTTGGCCAATTGTCAGAATATACTGTAGGCCTAAAATCCTTCCGTTTATCTTTCGCAGTTGACCCTGCTCAAGTAGACTTCAGTAAAGCTCCTGATGCAGTGACTGCTGTAGTTGAGGGAAAACACTTGGAATTTAAACATATTTATATATTGTTCACATAGGCCTATCTGTATTTTGCCATGCATGAATTTATCCGATGCTTTTGGATACATTTATTCATTCATCCTGAAAAGATGGGGAAAATACCACTCCCGAAATACACCCACCTGCATAAGCGTAACACTAACCGCCCAGGTAATACCTGCTTTATGCTGGTAATACCTGCTTTATGCTGGTAATACCTGCTTTAAGCTGGTATCATCTGCGCTCCATTCCTTTTTCATTCAAACATTTTTCATCGCAGGCGGCCACAGGTAATACCCCTCACTTGCAGTTTAGTTAAATTATGATATTTGAAATGGTAAATTGATATGATGATTGTGCTTGTTTTTTCATGATATTGGGTCTTGAAATGTCAATTGGCTATACAGTATATCCAGCTTGTATCGTTTTGGAACATTAAAACAATAGGCTATTTGTCTCGTAATGTAATGTATTTATTGTATTCATATTAAAAGGCCAGGCTAAGCAAGTTATTTCTTACGAAGAAAGACAAAAAAAAGTTAGAAAGACACATTAGAAAGACAAAGAGTTAACCAGATGGTTGAATTTGGTATTGTATTAGAGAGCATACACCTGTGTGGGAGGCACTATAACGGGTAAATGTAACTTGAACTACACTGATTAACAACTGTTTAGTTACTGAAGACCCGTTTTCTATCCCTTTTTTCTCATCCGGACCAATATTTTTAATCACAGGCGACGACAGGTTAATGCTTCAATGAAGATATGATGGTTAATTGACATTGTCGTGTTTGTTTCATGATGTTGGGGTTTGAAATGTCTCCCTGCATGTCCTATATATCAGACTTGTAGAATTGTGTTTTTCGTAAGGTTTTTAATATCAAGATTAAGACAATAATGCGTTAATGCGTGAGTCAAGAATAGGCTAAGCAAGTCGAATTAGAAACATAAAAAGGTTAACGATATCGATCAAGGAAACGATTTAACGACAAAATAAAATATAAACGACTGGAACAATTACACTTAAACGTAGCCTATCCACAAATACAGTGGCTTCGAAAAGTATTCTGACCCCTGCGCCTTTTCCACATTTTGTTGTGTTATAGACGCAATAATTTCACTTACTTTCAGAATGTCCGTTTGGCCATTTATTTGTTATTTATAGCTCATGGACCTCAATATATCCTGTGTATCAACAGCCAGTCCAGGTCCCAATGATCTAAAGCAGCAGCGTCCTCCTCTCTCTATCTACATGTCCTTTATGCTAACTTGTGACGTTAGAATTATAAGGTTCTATCTCAATTTTTGTCAAAATTGAGTTTTTTACATAATCTGATCCATTAGGTGTTTATTAATGCCTGTGTGGTGTTATTTTTAAAATGTTGAAATTTTTGAGTTAGTAATGAACAAAATACAAAGGTTCCATCTCACAAAACATAATGGAATGTACAAACTTTGACGCTCAATATCTCTGAACTACTCTAAACGGAGATAGAACCTTATCATTCTAAACGGAGATAGAACCTTATCATTCTAAACGGAGATAGAACCTTATCATTCTAAACGGAGATAGAACCTTCTCATTCTAAACGGAGATAGAACCTTCTCATTCTAAACGGAGATAGAACCTTCTCATTCTAAACGGAGATAGAACCTTATAATTCTAAGCTCACAAACTGACCTGGAAACACAGGACAGAAGACAAGAGGGAGGACGACTTTCAGCTGATGGTTTCATCTGTTCAGGTCTATAATGTCACACACACACACACACACACACACACACACACACACACACACACACACACACACACACACAGATACACACACACACACACACACACACAGATACACACACACACACACACACACACACACACACACACACACACACACACACACACACACACACACACAGCTCATTCAACCTGCACAGAGGAATTGAAGAATATCCAGATCTCTGGAGCCTAGTGTTATATATATATATATATATATATATATATATATATATATATATATATATATATGTCTCCAGGTGCCTGTGGGAGCGCACACTTCACACACTCCCTGGCGGTGCATAGCTGATCGCCGGGCCATAAAAGTACAGCTGTCTAATGATCTAGTCGTTTTTGGCAAAACATTTTGGGCCGCTACCCACACCTTTAGCTGTGTAACTCATTCCACGAATGCATGATCCTTACAAGTTGTACCTCGTTGTAAAGGTGACTAATCAGGCTTTCCAACGATATAAAATACAATACCAATTAGTATTACTAAAGGGGAGCAAGAATCGACTGAAATAACGTTTCCAAACTTTTTTTGAGGGGTTTAGTAGTTCATTCACCAGGAGTCAGGAGGTAGAGCCGCCGACTAATGATCGCAAGGTTGGCAGATCGGCGGTTCGAGTCCCCGGCTGGGCACATGTCGAAGCGTCCTTGGGCAAGACACTGAACCCCAAATTGCTCACAGTGAGTGAGCGGGCCGGCGACCTTGCATGGTAGCTTGCCGCCGTTGGTGTGTGAATGTGTGCGTGAATGGGTGAATGAGAGGCCGTTGTAAAGCACTTTGGATAAAGGCGCTGTATAAGTGCAGTCCAGTTACCACTTAGGAGGCCTTGTTGTTGGTCTATCTGCGCTACAGAGAGTCGTGAGAACAGCACAGAAGATCACCGGCGCCCCCCTCCCCTCTTTGGAAGAGCTGTACAACACACGCTGTCTCAGGAAGGCCTCCAAGATCTCCAGGGACCCGACCCACCCTGGGTACGTACACTTTACCAGGCTGCCCTCGAAAAGGCGGTTCAGGACCCTGGCCGCTAAGACTAACAGACTGAAGAACAGCTTCTACCACAGGGCCGTCCAGGCCCTAAACACAGCAAAGACCTAAGTTCTGGGCCCTGGACAGTCTGGAAGGATTGTATGGCAGCTGCTGGACTGAAAAAAAATCAGGTGTAGTGCTGAGGCACAAACATGTACATTTCAAGCCTGCAAACTGTGACACTTTAAATAACGTGAAACATTACTATTGTGCAATATGACAACCCTAGTCGTCTATCTGTACAGTATAGTACAGTGGATTGTGTACATAGCCTTTATTTATGTAAACCAGCTCCTTCCCTTCTTGTGATTTTTTTAAAAAGTTTTTTTTTTTTTCCCCCCTTTTCCTAACACCAGGGGAGCCACCCCTCCTAAATTTCGTTGTTTGGTACCTGTACTGTAGCAATGACAATAAAGTCCATTCATTCATCTAGTCCAACCAGGGTTTTTACTTTTATCGTCAAGGTCCAGTTTACCCTTTTCTAGACACAGCCGAGTCCATCAATTTAATTTCCTAATGAAATAATTTATTCATTTCGTAATCGTTTTTTTTTCAATGCTAACATTTTATTCCATCGGTGAATCGGTATTGTTTCATAGTCCGGGTCTCCTTTTTTATGCGTTAGCCGCTTGGAACTCTGGGAAGTGGCCAATTTTCTGTGCAGCCTCCTCAGCCCAGTGGGCCTCCAGCGCAGCGACCGCTTCATCCACCTGGTAGCGCAGCGCCTCAGGAGACGCCAGCAGGCGCAGCAGATCACGGTTGTCCATCTCCAGCAGCATGCCCGTGACCTTGGGGGCGATGCTGGGGTGCATGCTGAGGATGGATGGGAAGAGATGCTCACCTGGAGGGAGGGGAGAATAGATATCAGTAACAGTAACTGTTGTAACTTTATAGGTTACCTGATCGATTGACAGTTAAAAGAGATTGATTAATATGTTACATGTTTGATTGACAGTTAAAAGATATTGATTAATACGTTACATGTTTGATTGACAGTTAAAAGAGACTGATTAATACGTTACATGTTTGATTGACAGTTAAAAGAGATTGATTAATATGTTACATGATTGATTGACAGTTAAAAGAGATTGATTAATATGTTACATGATTGATTGACAGTTAAGAGTTATTATTTATCGTTAAGGTAGTTAAAAAAACAAGAAGTACATTTCTGTTGTATTAGTTAAAGAATGGGTTTCAGAACTGCAGGTTCCAGAATGCCTTGCAACAAGACGTCTCACAGAAGTCGACAGTTTGTTGTTTTTGAGAAATGCAAATTGTACCGTCCAGAATATGAAAGTGAATATCTAACAGCTTGTTTTATTGAATTGAAAGTGATCACAAGTGTATGTCAGCAGATTTGTATATAAAGAACATTTTCGCTTGATAACACCAGTCATAGCCATCATTTCAGAAGGTAGAAATTCTACAGTAACTGTAACAGCTAATGGGGATCCATAGAAACAGACAAATAGACTCGCCTATCATCTGCTTCTGGTCCTCATGGGGAACTGTAGCCAGTATGGAGGCAGTCAGTGTCTCCTGGTCCTGGTCCTGAACATGGACAGCAGGCTGCTGCACGGGGACTTGTAGCTGGGGAGCCGTGTGCTGCTGGCGGTCGTGTACACCAGCTGTGGACTTGTTCTGGGGCACAGCGTGCAGCCGTGCCATAGCTGGATCACCATCTGCAACGGCAGGGTGCTTTCTCAAGGCCTGGGTAGCTGAGAGGGGAAGATAAGCATAACCAAAGGGATATTTATGGCAAATGTTTGGATAGTGCTCTTGTCTCTATGTCAGGGGTCCCCACACCTTCTGAAACATCCCATTCAAGCACCTTTCAAGGACTTTCAAGACTCGATTCCCTCAAATTCAAGGACCCAACACGGCATAGTTTGAGACGGAGCTAGTTGACGAGCTGAGTAAAACATTTTTGAATATATATTATTTAATTTTTAGCGAGAGAGAGAGAGGGGAATTCAAGCACTTTCAATGGCCCATGTCTATTTTCAAAAAACTTTTAAGACCTTGATTTATTTTTCTCAAACTCACAAGAACCCGTGGGAACCTTGCTATGCGCAGGGATACTTCACTAAATAAACTGACCTATGTGCTGAGACGTCATCCTACAGGGCACCTGGGAAGGTGTGGCGGGGGTCATAGCATCGAAGGTCTGAGGCCCGGTAGCCCATGGAGACGTGGTGGTGTCGTCGGGCGTGTTCTGGAAGTGCTGAGGTTTCGCCTCAGGTTCGAGGGTAGCCAGGTGATGAGTGGGTCTCAGCTGAGCTGAGGAGTATTGGGCGGTTCCACAGTCCTGGGTCTGTGGAATGTGAGAAGCCATGAAGAGTCCAGGTGGGGGAGCAACCTGGTAGGGTAAGTTAGGTAGGAAGTCTGGGTCGGGAACGGCGCAGACGCTGGCCATCCTCTGTGGCATGTTCCGGTTGGTTCTGAGAGCCTGGCGCTCCTCCTTGCGCTGGGCCAGGGCCACGTACAGGGGCTTGGTGGCCACGATGCGGCCGTTCATCTCGGTCACGGCCTTGGTGGCCGCCTCGGGGGAGGAGAAGCACACGAAGCCGAATCCCTTGCTGCGTCCTTCTTCCGTCATCATCACCTTCGCGCTGGTGATGGTTCCGAAGCGGGAGAACTCTTTGTGCAGTTGGTCGTCGTCCAAGCGGTCGTGCAAGTTCTTCACGTACAGGTTGACACCCTGCTGGTAGAGAGAGAGCATGTTTAGTGAGATGTTTTTATACCTCAAATACATCAGCAATGTTTACCGAGACTATCAGCTTCTTTTTCTTATACACATAATAATGTTAGCTGTAGCTATCTCACCCAGTGACTAACACTGACAGATATTGACAGCTGTCAATCTAGAGGGGGAGTGGTTGTGTTACCGCCCATTAGCTGGCTGTGTGAAGGTGTGAAAAACAACCAACTCTTTAAACAGCTTTTTCTCTGGATTGTGATTGTATGACACATCATTCGAAAGCGTACAATCTGTAGTTTAAGCATATGTAAAAAAAAAAAAAAAAAAAAGACTTTGCCTACTGGTTGCTTTGACTACTTTTCACCAGCAGCTGTCACATTTTTTCCTTCATAAACACACACCTGGTATGTGGTCCTGTGGCCCTGGTTCAGTTGCTCAAACTGGCTCTTCAGGACAGCCTGGCGCTCTCCTCTCTTCTGGGCCCGGCCCACATAGACCCGCCTCCCGTTTATCTCCTGGCCGTTCATCTCCTCGACGGCCCTCTTGGCGTTCTCGTGCCTCTCGAAGTTGACGAATCCAAAACCCACGGATCTACCAGCGCCATCAGTCATGACCCGGACGCTCAGGGCCGGTCCGAATCTCTCAAACCTCTCCTTCAGGCGTCGGTCGTCCATATCCTCCCCAAAGTTCTTGACGTACACGTTAGTGAACTCTCGATCTTTGCGAGACTTCCAGTGTCCGACAAACACTTTTTGGTCGTTCAACAACGTGCCGTCGAGTCTCTCGATAGCTCTCTCTGCGGCCTCCTGGGTGTTATACTGGACGAAGCCGAAGCGTTTAGAGAAGCCGTTCTCATCAGACGCTACCTTGCAGGAAAGGATGTCCCCGAACTCTGAGAACGTGTCGTAGAGGTCCTTGCTGTCGAAAGCCTTCGCTAAATTCTTGATTAAGATGTTGCCGACTCCACTGTTCCTTCTAGAGGGGTCACGCTGACACCACATGATGCGCATGGGTCTCCCGTTGACGTCGTCGAAGTTCATGGTGTCCAAGGCGCGCTCGGCGTCAGCTCGCTGTTGGAAGTTGACGAAAGCGTACCCGAGAGACCGGCGTGTCCTCAAGTCCCTGCACACTCTCAGGGCTTAAAGTGGGAAAAAATCCTGTGCCTGAAACTTTTTCTTGGGGAGGGGGGTCACAGTTTGAGATATTGGGAGAGCGGGTACAGAAGACAGCTTCTTGTCTCAATGTTTAAATGCATTAATACTATTTTATAGTCAATACAAAATATATGTCTCAATGTTAAAATGCATTAATACTTTAAATGAATGTGCAACAATACTATGTGCAATATGACAACCCTTGTGTACATAAGGTTCAGATATAGGAAAAGTTAGGATATTTATAGCATAGAGTACAGCACAGTGTTTTATTGTATAGTATAGTATTATAGTAGATAGTGTACATAGCCTTTATTTATGTAAACCAGCTCTTTTCCCTTTTTTATTTTACCCTTGGCCCTCGTGTTTTTAGTCTTTTTCCAAGCACCAGGGGAGCCCCCCTCCTAAATTTCATTGTATGGTACCTGTACTGTATTACAGTTTTTCTCAATTGCTAAAACACATTTCACAAAACTTTCCTCCATTTTCCCAAAACTCTAAACACAACACACTTTTCTAAAGCTACATAAGCAAAACCACACCTTCTCTCTTCAAAACTCAAACTCAAACCCTACCCCTAATCCTAACCCTAACCTTACTGTAACCCTAGCACCTAACCCTAACCCTAGTTTTCCCACATGTATGATAGTCATGCATAAAAATGAATCTGCGCTCCCTGTCTAACGTTATATCTAACATTACATATTTTACATTACAGTAAGGCTGATTTTGCATGATAGTCATGCATTTTTAGATATCTATTTCCCCCCTTTAAATGGCATATGATGTCATGTTTACTAAAGTTCAGCCGCGAAGTTGTTGCACTGTTGTCCTATCGAGTTTTACGTAAATAAAGGTTTGAAAAATGTTACCGTATTCCCACATGTACCGTAACATGTACAATACTGTACTGTATCACAACTCAATGCAAACACTAGAGAGGATCCATTACACACAACAATACTCACTGAAAACAATGTTCAGGGTGTGATGTTTCTTTATTTATTTATGGAACTATACCACACACACACACACACACCACAATCATTTGCAACAAGTGTCTTAAATTTTGAGTCGTTATGTTTAATGAATGAAGCCAGGTGTGTTCATTGTGTTAAAATGTTGCTGACTGTGGCAAGCATTTTGCGTCACATGAGCTTTAATTTGAGAATTTGACATTTTGAGCAGAGTTTTTTGCAACTTGTGTTTTAGCAAGACAAAATGTGTTTAGATTTATGAGAAAAGGCCAGATCCAGATATGGCCGAGGCACACGGGAAGCGGCATATTGGCCAGCCGCTTCCGAGGGGGGTATAGGAGTATTTCTGGACTAGGATCCGTCGCGCAACACCGCCCCCTGGGTGCCGGAATAACGGTACTGGGCTCGAGGAGCCAGTCAGCCTAGTCTGCCTGGCGCCCTCCTCTGGGACTGCCGGCCACGGGGTCGTGCGGCGGATCCTATGCAATAGGCAGGGGATAATTGGATGCTAAGTTGGGTTAAATTGGCTACCAAATTGGGTGAAAAAGGGATAAAAATCTGAAAAACAAATTTAAAAAAAAAAAAGATTTATGAGAAAAGGAGGATTGTGTTTTGTGAATTGTGTCTTCATGTGAAATGTGTTTATGGTTTTGGCAAATGGGAGCTAGTTTTATTAAATGTGTTTAGAGAACTGGTCATTTGGTTTAGAGAATTGGCTTTTGTGTTTTAGCAATTGGGAAAAACTGTAATGACAATAAAGACCATTCATTCATTCATTCATAATACTGTTTTATACTTAATTAAAAAAAAATATGTAGATGTCTTTAAAAGGCCAAACTGATTGCATCACTTATTAAGCCACTATCACTATAACAATACAGAATAACATATATACATGTCTTTAAAAGAACAAACTGATTACTTATTAAGCCACTATCACTTATATTCTCCTTCGTGGCACCACGTCCCATAAGGCTTCCCGTCACTACTCAGGGTTTTTCCTGGCTCAAAATGAGGCGGAGGTGGTACCAGTGGTGTTTGACATCGGGGGGGACCCATGAAGCAGGGCTGTCTGGGGGTCCTTAAACGAGCATCAAACACTTAATTTCTTGCATTCTGGTGAATTGATATGCACCAATTTGTGCCCTTTCGCCATCAATTTATGATATTTATTCTCCTTGAGCAGTCAACATCAACTATCAGCTGTTTCGCTAGCAAACACGAAGTTATTTGTGAAACAGCGCCCCCGCCACCACGTCGGCGCAATGCCGCAATTGCAGTTTTTTTTTCTCCCGCGCCGGAAATCCGGCACTGTGCCGGAGTACTTTAAGCCCTGCACTCTTATAGAGGTGATCGGTCCAGAAGGGCTGAATTTCTCACATAGCATTCCTTCAGTGGTGTCCATGTGGAGATCTCCTACATACAAGGAGGCCGTCGGTTGAATAGGCGCACTAGGATTCATTGTCTGGTGACTTTCGGATAGCGAGAGTTGGAGAAAAACTGTGAGAAGAACGAATAACTAATCTATCTATCTAGCTCTTCACAGAGGAATGGCAGGTAAATGAACGGCATGTGTACTGCAGCTGGATTCTAGAACCCCAGCTGCATGTTCTACATTGTTATGTCATCACATGGTGACATCCTTAATGACTGGATGTGATGTGGGGAATGTTTTAGAAGAATTCAAACTTTGGTCATTGTTACATCACAGACCATAGCCAGGGTCCATTTTGTATAGAGGTCAGCAAACCCATTTTTTTTCATCTCCCAGTACGAGTACAACGCTTGGGCAGCAGACTGGTCCAAAGAAATGAGGGGGATCCCCCTGATCAGCAGCCGGCCACTGGACAACTGGATCATGTTCCTTACCCACCGCAACGCTGACGTAGCCCACGCCCTCCTGGACGGCTTAAATAAGTTGTCCCCACCCATGGGCATCCGCATGCAGAGGCCTGTTATGTGAGTTCTCACTCTGGGTTGGAGGAGACTGGAAGGAGGCACACACACACACACACACACACACACAGTGCTATAGCACCACCTAGTGGCAGGGAGCAACATATGATACCTAAGTTAATTACAACGGTGAGTCCAGCTGTGAATGGGCACAGCTAGAATTAAGGTTCCAAGCTTGAGTTAATGAGCACTTTAAGCTGCAGTATTGTACCACAGGTGTTTTACAAAGCCTTGAGTATTCTTTGCCAATCATACTTGGGTGTTCTCAAAATGAACATGGTATCATCAGTGGAAGTCCCATTGGTTAGATGTCCCAGTGCTTTGACAGTTTTGGTCTGTGTACAGGGTGGAGTACGAGGACCGCCAGGAGTCTCTGCTCAGGGCTCTGCAGCACAACGTTACAGAGACCACCCAGATGGTTAGTCTCTGAGCATAACATGTCTAGTAGGGCTGCCACAAACGATTATATTCATAGTCGACTAGTCACCGATTATTTTAACGATTAGTCGACTAATCGGATCATAAATTACAGCTTATCGCACAATTACTCAATCGCTCTTATTTAGCTATCATCTTCTAAATCAGCTTCTAAATTTAGCTTGAAGTTGTTAGTTGTTGTTGTAGGCATGTGTACACTAAAAATAAAGACAATTAAAATGATTGTTCACTCAAAAATAGATATTTTAATTAGGGATGCACGATATGCATTTTTTCCAACCGATACCGATATTTACCCGCTTCTCGTGGCCGATAACCGATACCGATACCGATATTATTATTATTTTATTTTTTCTTTCCTAGCCCCAGGGGAGCTCCCCCTCCCAAATGTCGTTGTTTGGTACCTGTACTATATCAATGACAATAAAGACCATTCAGATATAATTTCACAGTTGATAACCTGTAGTTCATGCACACCTGAAGGTAAGAAAGGCTTTGTAGTGAGCAGTGGCGGCTGGTGCTAAAATGTTTGGGTGGGGCACAGGTTATGGGGGAAGAATATCAACTTTAAAATCTGGATTTACAGTCAATTTTAGCATGAGAATAGCTCTACCCCCCTGTACAGACCTCGCCATCCCCTCTACCCCCCTGTACAGACCTCTTCATCCCCTCTACCCCCCTGTACAGACCTCTTCATCCCCTCTACCCACCTCTACAGACCTCTTCATCCCCTCTACCCACCTCTACAGACCTCTCCATCCCCTCTACAGACCTCTCCATCCCCTCTACCCCCCTGTACAGACCTCTTCATCCCCTCTACCCCCTGTACAGACCTCTCCATCCCCTCTACCCCCTGTACAGACCTCTCCATCCCCTCTACTCCCCTGTACAGACCTCTCCATCCCCTCTACCCCCTGTACAGACCTCTCCATCCCCTCTACCCCCTGTACAGACCTCTTCATCCCCTCTACCCTCCTCTACAGACCTCTTCATCCCCTCTACCCTCCTCTACAGACCTCTTCATCCCCTCTACCCCCCTGTACAGACCTCTTCATCCCCTCTACCCCCCCTGTACAAACCTCTCCATCCCCTCTACCCTCCTCTACAGACCTCTCCATCCCCTCTACCCTCCTCTACAGACCTCTCCATCCCCTCTACCCCCCTGTACAGACCTCTTCATCCCCTCTACCCCCCTGTACAGACCTCTTCATACCCTCTACCCCCCTGTACAGACCTCTTCATCCCCTCTACCCCCCTGTACAGACCTCTTCATCCCCTCTACCCCTCTGTACAGACCTCTTCATCCCCTCTACCCCCCCCTGTACAGACCTCTTCATCTCCTCTACCCCCCTGTACAGACCTCTTCATCACCTCTACCCCCCCTGTACATACCTCTTCATCACCTCTACCCCCCTGTACAGACCTCTTCATCACCTCTACCCCCCCAGTTTTCTCTACAATTTCTACAATTTTCTCTCTACAGTTTCTACACGTCAACGTGTACCGAAACACTTGTTTCCAACGTGGTCCTACGTTTCTCCTACACCAAGACACATACAAAGAGCATAGAAACATACAAAGAGCATAGAAGATACAATCAGAATACAGTCTGCCATTCCTTCTCCCAGCATCGATTTGGTTTTCCTATCATGACTGAAGGACAGATGATTCACTTACTTACACAAGTTTGACTTCGGTAATAGGTCCAGTTGCAATATCAAGTTGGGAACAAAAGATGCCTCCTTCTAATCCATTTGTTCAATTTGTTTACAAAGTCCGGTAGTGGAAAGCAGAACAACGCATTTGTTACTTCACATCCCGCTAGCCATGTTTTCTTCTCATACCAACCCCTCGTAAATCCTCGGTTATACGATTTTCCAATTTTCCCTGCCTTATAAACTTGCTTTATAATTAAATTTGGTCTGGGTGGTCCTAATTCCTTTACTGTTAATTTCTCCTGGTTGCTACGACGGCTGAACGGTGTTTCTTTTAAAGATTCAACCGAGTTGTTCAGAACATTACTAGCCATGGTGAAGCAGGTGAACGAACGTGACGCCGGCCGTATGACATGACGTAAGCACGTACGATTCTTTGTGCATGTCCCAAAACCCCATAGACAAATGACCGAATGGCCTGAAGTTACCAAAATAGATTTTACATGCAAGTCTACGAGAACAGCCTAGTGCAATTTCGAGTAGACTGAAAGTTGCCCTGAAAGGGGCGGGACTTGAAGCTGATTGGAACATACTCCACAGAACACTAGCTGATTGGACTATGATATACTCCACAGAACACTAGCTGATTGGACTATGATATTCAGAAGCAACACTGTCTAGAAGTCATAGAAAAAAAATCTCTCTCTTCTCCCTTTGGTGGGGCATTGTCCAATTGCCCCTAATGAACCAGCCTCCCCTGGTAGTGAGCAAAGATTGATGATTTAATATTCCATAGTGATCTCACCAAATCTAACTTACATCACTATTGTTAACACAACAAAGAGAACACTTCTGACTCTTCAAATGTTCATTTATTATTTCCTCTAACAAACTAAATCTGTTATAGACAGTGCACAATGCGTTTTTTAGCCAAGATCTGGCCTCCTTTTATGAAAACAAAAAAGGCTCACCTAAGAGTAATTAGATGCGTTGTGCGACCTCATCATTGTCCGAGTCTCTCCTAGCGTCATAGCTGTAACATACTGTGTGTTGTCTCACTACACCACACTAACACACTGATGTGATTCGCTTTCTGTATCCGTCGTGTCCCAACGGAGTTGTCGCAGGTCTCGGCCAGCAACCAGAAATAAACTACATGTCTACAGTAAAGTCGTGTCCGTGTCTGTCAAGAACATTACAATAGCGAGCAGCGGTAAAGCTGTCAATTCCCTTGTCATCCAGTACCGGGAAACCGATGTCAGGGCTATGTGGCACTAAGTCCGCCCAGCATGGTGTCGGTAAACCTGGAGACATGTCCGCGTTAGACTGTGATGGCAGCGGATCTTCTCCCGACAGGCTAGCCATGCGACTTAGCCGTCAGCGGAGAAGTTTCTTGGGGAACACTGCACAGTGGATACACTCATCGGTAGAGATAACAACGGCCTGGGCGTGGATTAATCCCAGACACGCTGCGCACTTAGAGTGGGTGTCCCAGCTAGCCATTTACGTCTCGGCTGTGCTAGGTCCGCTAGCTGTGCTAGGTCCGCTAGCCTCAACGTTAGCCATTGCTGGCTAGGGGTTGTAGGCTAGCTGCTAGCAGGCCTCGCTACTTCACCCGTTAGCTTGTCAGCTATCAAGGGAAAACAGAGGGGCCAGGGGAGGGATATTACTATCTACCCGCTACAAGATGTGTCGTTGTGTTGTAACTCGTAGACCTTTGCCCTCCTCTCCGAACTTTTGTCGAACATGTGTTGCAAATTGCAAACGCAATATCTGCCTCAGAAACTGTGAAGAATGTCGACACCGGGGAAGGCATGTTTCGCTCGCGTCTCGTCAAAACAAACTGCGTGCCTGAGTGCGGAAACCGGAAGCAGAGCGCGGAAACCGGAAGCAGAAATATTTCCGGCTTCATAATATCGGTTAAATATCGGCTAAATTTTATAAAACCGATAAATACCGATAAACATTAATGTCCCATTATCGGGCCGATAAATATCGGTGCCGATAATATCGTGCATCCCTAATTTTAATGAACTTTGCAGATTTATTTCTGGCATCACTTGCATGTAATGTAATGTAAAGAGTAGTAGAGGGTGCAAACTGCTGAGTAAAATGAGGTAGGCTAGGCACTAGGCAACCAAAAGAATACAAAAACAAAAATAAATACTTGTACAGAGTACAAAAGTTTTGCTTTGCTTCACTCATCTCATAGTAGAACGCGCCTTCTTAGCACTGTAACGTTAAGACAACATTTTTAGCTATTTGATAAGTATCGCTTTGATGACAACGTAAAATAATGTAAGAAGGCTTTTAACGTAACGATATCGTTAGCCAATAACAAGCTAACTAGCTTACCGAGACGAGCCATCGTCTTCCTCGTCATCTGCCACAACGTGCTTCCTTTTTAGATGCTCGCGCATCATAGACGTGCTGCCATGATAAGCGAGTTCAGCTTTGCAAATTTTACATTTTACATTGTTTTTTTTCAACGTTGTGGTTGAAATGCCCACACACTTTAGAGGTACGAGGAGAGGAAGACATTTCTCTGTTTATTTTTCCGGGGAAGTCACGTGTGCCCCGGATGACCGACACTGCGCATGTACATCAAAGACACTGGGAGACGCTAGCCAGTGGCAGCTTCAGGGAAGAAAAACGAATGCTTATAGAATGAAATGAATGGTCTTTATTGTCATTGATATAGTACAGGTACCAAACAACGACATTTGGGAGGGGGGGGCTCCCCTGGTGAAAAAAAAACAAAAAAAAAACGCTTATTTCAGCTCCCAAAAAACATGCGACGACGTCGATTACCAAATATGTCGGCGACGATTTTGGTAATCGACGTCGTCGCGACTAGTCGACTAATCGTGACAGCCCTAATGTCTAGCAATCGTCTTAATCTGTGTCCAGGTAACCACCTCTAGGTGTTGAATGAGGACTAAAGCATGTGTGTTACCTCCTCAGGTGGTGGTGATCCTCCCCAGCAACAGGAAGGATAAGTATGACAGTGTGAAGAAGTACCTGTGTGTGGACTGTCCCACCCCCAGCCAGTGTGTGTTGGCTCGCACCCTTTCCCGCCAACAGGTCGTCATGACTGTGGCCACCAAGATTGCCCTGCAGATGAACTGCAAGATGGGAGGAGAGCTCTGGAGTGTGGAGATCCCAGTAAGTCGACCCAGTAAGTGGTCAGAGATGTACTGCACCCCCTCCACGGCCTTCCACAAGGAGGGGGACAGGGAGAGGAGACCCTGGGCATCCCTGGGGGAGTTGCTGGAGCCTCCAGCCTTGGTGACGTCTGCCCGGCCTGGACCCCCGCCTCCGCCTGTGTGACGCCTACACAGGACAGGACAGCTCCGCCTCCTCTCCTCCCCCCCCAGGGGGTGGGGCTGGTTCTGGGAGAGAGGAGGCTGTGGCTTACTGAGGCTTTTACCAGTCAAGCTCTGCAATGAAATACAATGAAAATAGAATTGAATAGAATAGAATTGAATAGAATAGAATGAGCATTTTAGATTTTTTGGGGGGACAAGCTGATATTTGTCTTCTGCCTTTGCTGACCCTCCAACACATACGCACACACACTCATACACACACTAGGGCTGTCCCAAACCACTATTTTTCTAACGATTAATCTAGCGATTATTTGATTACTCTAACGACTAATTTAACGATTAGTCTAACGATGTTTTTTTTTACTGTTCGATTCATGCATCACTTAATTTCCCCCAAAATAATGGCTGTATTGTCTCTCTCTGTTTAACAGTGTCTTTATAAAGCACTCTGGGTAATAGCTGCTGCTCTTATAAAACAAAGCAGCGTGTGACATGCACATTACTCAGACGGCCGCCCCTTTAAATGATCAGCTGATGTATGGGGGCTGTCTGTGGGCCCGCAATTAAACACAGACACCTTTAATTCGGCGACCTGCTAATACTACTACTACTACTGTAACTGCCTCTGTCAAACAGCCCCAGACACAGGGCAGACTCACTGCTATGTTTAGCCAACTTGAATGCCAACATGGCCATCAGGGTTTTTCCTGGCTCAAAATGAGGCGGAGGTGGTACCAGTGGTGTTTGACATCGGGGGGGACCCATGAAGCAGGGCTGTCTGGGGGTCCTTAAACATCAAACACTTAATTTCTTGCATTCTGGTGAATTGATATGCACCAATTTGTGCCCTTTCTGCATCAATTTATGGTGGAAATGTCATTATTTATGTAAAGGAAAACACAATATTCAGGCACCAGATGACCATTCAAAATATAATGTAATATAATGCAATATAAGGCTCTCAGGCATTCTGTACTTTCAAATATGTATTCTCCTTGAGCAGTCAACATACTATCAGCTATTTCGCTAGCAAAAACGAAAGCTAACTTATTTGCGAAACAGCGCCCCCGCCACCACTTCGGAGCAGTGACGCAATTGCAGTTAGACATTTTTTGCGACTTTGCGACGCACCGACGCACATTACGTAGTCGATTACGTCGACGCGTCGTCCCAGCCCTAACACTAACACTAACACACACACACACACACACACACGCACACACGCACACCTCGAAACTGGGGTCCTGAACCAGCATCCATGCATTACCTTGTAGGCCTCCTCGTGCAGGCTGCAGTACTGGATGCTGCGAGAGCGACCGCGGACAGAGCTCTGGGGCCTCTCTCTCTCTCCCAGGCCATACTGCACACTGAGGGAACGGAGCTTAGGCCTGGCCTGGCAGTGGTGGTGGTGGTGGTGGTGCTTTTCCCTGGGGCAATGGGGGAGGTGGGGGTGGTGGTGCTTTTCCCTGGGGCGATGGGGGAGGTGGGGGTGGAGGGGAGGAGGAGGAGGCGGTGTGGAGCAGCCTGGCCGGGTGGAAGAGAAGGAGGAGGAGTGGGGTGGTGGTGGGGGTTCCTCCAGGAGGATGGTGTACTGGCTGTGGCTGGAGGAGAGTGACCCGCCCAGACCCGGAGGCTTCTGCTGCTGCTGCTGCGGCAGCCTCACCAGGGGGGCCTCCGTCTCCGTGCGCCGACCCAGGGAGAGAGAGGACGCACGGGCCAAGCTGTCCTGGTCCATAGTGTAGGCCTATGTCTTCACTGGTCCATAGTGTAGGCCTATGTCTTCACTGGTCCATAGTGTAGGCCTATGTCTTGGTCTCACCATCACTTCCTACCGATTGTCGGAAGAGAAAAAAAACACACAAGTTAAATGCCAAATGACAATGACATGATTGACACCAACCAGTCTTCAATCATGTCTTCATCTACTCTCCACCAGTCCTGTAGCTCCCTCTACTGGCCAGACGCTGCATGCTCCCCACAGGGGGCCCAACAGTGTTTACACAATTTAGTCTGGCAGTATTGTTGTTAATAGGACCACAGTTATAGTCTGGCAGTATTGTTGTTAATAGGACCACAGTTATAGTCTGGTAGTATTGTTGTTAATAGGACCACAGTTATAGTCTGGTAGTATTGTTGTGAACAGGTCTACACAGTATAAATCCTGATTTTATGACATTATAATTGTACTGTGACCGTCATATTTTTTCTCCGCCAACTTGGAATGGATCTCTTATCCTTTAACACCCTAAGGAGAGACATGCACCATGCATGTCCATATGCAATTTTGGACCAATCAGACTTACAGGTGATTTTAAGTTAATTTTTATAAGTTTGGCCAGATTTTGCACCTTCAGAAAAATCCATCATGGCGGACCTTATCGGTTCTTGAGGCAAATATGTTCCCCATGAGGAAAGACACATACGTACCAAGTTTCATACATCCGGGGTGGAAATGCCAGCATTCTGAAGTTAATTATTTACTTTTGGTTATTATAGCACCACCTATGGTTTAATCATGGTCATTATTTCTGCCATAGTTACTGATGCTCTCTAGTTGTGGCATGCAAATGTATAGCATTTTCGGTCAGGGACTTTTTGAGCTATTTGACCAAAGCGGGGAAAAAGAATAATAAGGAGTATACCACCAATAACAATACTGTTCCTACGTAGTAGTAGTAGTAGTAGTAGTAGTAGTAGTAGTAGTAGTAGTAGTAGTAGGAACACTAATTAAGACAAGTATCCCAGTTCTAGTGGCAGCTGTCATGTGAAAAAGATAGGATACTACATGAAAACCATTGTCTTTTTCAACATATTTAAACATATGGACATTTGATTTTCATTTGAACAATATTGATGGATGGAGGTAATATAACTAATCAAATGAAACAGAAATTATTATTTTCTTAAATATTTAATCTATTTGTAAAATGGAATTAATGGAAATGCAATTTTCTTGTGAGCAAAAACAAGACACCCCCCACATGTATTGCTACTAGGGCTGCACGATTTGGGGGGGAAATCGAATTGCGATTATTTGGACAGATATCGCGATTGCGATTAATTTGCGATTATTATTTTTTTAAATAGCAAAAAAAAATAAAAAATAAAAAAAGGAAGGAAGTTTTTGTAACGTGTGGCCATATCTCCGGCTAGGAAGGTCGTATCAACGTGCAGTTTGTTTGTACGTCTTCAGGGGACTTAGAGGCTCCCTCCTCTAGCACCCCCACAGCCCGAGCTACGAGTGAAAGAACTAAACTTACATTGGGTTGCTTTAAAGTTGGGTTGCTTTAAAATCAAGCTTCAGATTAAAACATGTGATGGAGCATTACTAACCTGACTCAGGTGGTTTGTTTCACACAACCATCTAGGAAAGCTTAATTGGAAGCTGTTTGGAAAAGGGCAGGTACTTTCAAAAAATACTTGGCAGGTGATTGGATGAATCTGTCTATCACCTATTTTCATTGTTGACGTTCATTGTTGACGTTCATTGACGTTGACGTTCATTGACGTTGAATCCGACGCGCTGTATGACGTATCCCATACGGGTAGTGGTGGTCTAGTGAGTTGGACTTGTGATCGGAAGGTTGTGAGTTCAAATCCCGCCTGAAACCACACCACTACTAGTGTGCCCTTGAGTAAGGCACTTAGCCCTCAGTTACTCCAGGGGGAATGTCCCTGTAATTCGTAATTGTAAATCGCTTTGGATTAAAAGCGTCTGCTAAATAGCAAAAAAAAAAAAAAAAAAAAAATCGCAGGCAAATCGCAGGCTTTGCGATTAGCTAATCGCATCATTTCAAATCGCGATTTCGATTTAAAATCGATTAATCGTGCAGCCCTAATTGCTACTTTGTGTATTGCTACTTTGTGTGTAAATGATTAGAACATTGTTAGAGAGGATTTTGGAGGAGCCTGTCTTATTTAAACCTCAGACATTTAGTTTGGTTTGCTCTTGATTGTTGAAGTGAGTGGTGTCACCATGGAGAGATACATCGAGCTCTCTGAGGCCTGCAGAGAAAGAGGGTTGTAGATGTGTATGAGTCTGGGAAGGGATTTATAAAGATCTCCAAACAATTAGAAATCAGCCATTCCACTGTCCTGAAAATAATTTACAAGTGGAGAACATTTAAAACAACTGCCAACATGGCCAGGTCAGGCCGTCCAAGCATTTTCAAACACCATGACTTCTGGAACAATGTGTTTTGGATGAAGTATTTATGCACAGTAACAGAAGACTTGTTTGGTACAAACCAAAGACAGCATTTGAGCACAAGAACCTCATAGCAGCTGTGAAGCCTGGGGGTAGAAATGTAAGCAACTTACCATGAGAGGAAGGGGGTTGTGGAGTACCCTGTACCAGTGGTAAATGTCTCCACAACCCCCCGCCCTCGAATGGTTAATTGCTTTTCAACAAAAGCACCACATCATATAAAAAATACACAGATGTAACATTATTAAAAATACACAGTTGTAAGTTGTAACATTAAATTCATTTATTTACAATCATTAATCATTTCTTGACTTACTTGACTTAGGTCCTTTTTCTTCAGGGGGGTATTCGATCAACATCGCTAAAAGAAAATCCAGGTTTAGTCTGACAAGTCTCGCGAGAGTTCCTAAAAATATCCAGGCATATTCTAAAGTCTCGCGAGAAGTTATCAAAAATAAGCCAGGATTTTCCTTTAGCGACGTTGATTGAATACCCCCCAGGTGTGAAGAGTAGGGCCTCCAACGAGTTGACGCCACCAGTCTCTGTCCCTCGCCACAGCGGCCGCCGCCTCCCGGGGTCTCAGACCCGGCATGTCCCGCTGCCTCTCGACGGTTCTCCTCCAGGTTTCTTTCCCCTTTTTCTTGAGGGCTGTGCGTTGATGGTCATCCGGGCTTTTCCTCAACACGTGGCCGATGTACTTCCATCTTCTCTTTCTGATCTGCGTGCTTACTTACCATCTCTATACCAGCACGTTCTCTCACTTCTTCGTTTGACGAAGACTGACTGCTGTTCCACAACTTCTTTAAACGATTAATCATTTCAGAATACATATATCCTTCCGCCACAGAATATAGTCCCATAAACAGCATTAACGATTGCATTGTAGGCTAGGGCCACAATTCACTGGCCTTTGAGCCAACTTGTTCGTGATTGGTGCCTTGGAATGTCACTCCAGATTGGTAGACTGATATTGGCTAAACAGTGGGCGGAGTCAGCACAGGTGTTCTTAATCAGATTGATTGGGAGGCGCATTGATACTGGAAATGCGGTCGGAGCTGAACTGAAGGGAGTTGGGGGTATTTACCACTGTTGCTAGCCAATCAGAATCCAGTATCCCAACATGCTGTTGGAGAAGTCATTGCTCACCATCATAGAATCCACTTCCTCGGCCGTTATCGTAACTCGCTCCTTTTATTTCTAAACGTCACACGTTGTTTTACATCGCTTTGTTATTTAACAAGTCTGAGATATGGAGTCAGTTACTTCGTCTGGAGAGGCAGAAGGATTCGTCCGAAGTCTGCAAACGTTCTCTCTGAAGGAGATGGGCTCTCCCAGGTGTGGAAAGCTGCTCAGCATCGCAGGGACACACACTATAGCGGCTAGCTGGTTCGCCTCTAGTCTAACTGAACTTTACATTTTGAATCTGTCAGCGATATGATGTTCTGTTTGTTGCTCATTCCGTTGTGTTTCTTGATCGACAGGTGGTTCAGACAACAGGAGTATATAAAAAAAAACTCTACATGCAGGCGATAGTCGCTTCATTCACGCAGGACGAGTTCATCAAGGAGCTCCTGGTGTCGCACGGGAAGGTGAGCTTAATTAACCAAAATAAGACATTTTGTCTGTCAAGATTGTCTTAAGTCGTCTTAAGACCTAACCTGAAGACATGCACTCATGCACTCACTTAAGACATGGAGCATAAGAGCCATATTTTCTGTGTCTTGAAGACACAGAACATCTTGAGGTGTCTTAAGACACTGAATATCAATGTCTTAAGACAGTCAGGCGATCTTGTTCCAATTGGAATAATTCAAGTATAATAATGATAATAACACTAGTAGTGTGCTTCCAATGATGGGGCCCGTTCGAATACTCTAACGATGCGTCCTTCCTTCCTCCCCCTTGAAGTAACATAATCAATTAGCTTGGATTGGGTTTGGTTTAAACACGCTTTGCACACAGCATGCATTGCCTTCACCCATCGAGTCATATCAGATCAGTGATTTCATTCAATCTAGAAAGGAAGGAAGGATCGATTATAAGACCACTCTGGCCCTGGCTGGTTCCATTGACAAAATGCATTCTCCTTTTCCCTCTTCCCCAGATCCCCACCTTGGTCCATGAGATGATTCTGGTGGAGGTTTGGAAACAAAAAGTGTTTCCTATTCATTGTCAGCTTCGGGACTTCGATCCGAAGAGCACGTTTCCTCTGTATATGGTGGTGAGAGGAGAAACCGTGTCTGACCTCTGCTGTGATCATATTACAGTGGAGGCTGGTGGAGGTAGAAATCGGAGGACGGGGCTCAGTGTAATGCAAGGAATGCACCACCTCCTACCTCCACTGACATTCTGTATTCACATGCTGATGTCGTTGTTATACTGACAGACAGTTCATTCCATTGTTTCTTCTGCTCTATTGTCTGACATTCAGATTCACCACGAGGTTTCAATCATAAACCTTCTGGAAACAGTTATGTATCATAAGGTGAGCAGTAGTTTACATACGCCTCAGCACAACACTAGCAATGTTTGCAGTTTGCTTGTTTTTTTTTTAAACATCTCAGGATCATTGTGAAGCTCTATGTATATTTTATATGTGTACTTTAACTGTGTAAATTACAATCGAACCATCAAGGACGACACCCCCAAGCAGGTCAGACTTAATGGAACACCGAGTGCAGACTCCTCCATACAGGTGAAGAGTGTAGCAGTGTTGACTTCAATTCAGTTGAACAGAACTGTATTCATCCCAGAGGAGCAAATCACACGTGATATAATCATATATTATTATTATACAGAATCAGATATAACAATAATCACGTGAAAATATTTAAATAGTACACAACACCAGCGTTTCTCCTACTATTAACCCTAACCCCACCCCCTCCACGTTGGACTGGTAATCAGAAGGTCTTGATTTCAAATCCCAACCTGGGAACACCACCACTAGTGTGCCCTTGAGTAAGGCACTTAGCCCTAAGTTACACCAGGGAGACTGTCCCTGTAATCTATCTAACTATAAGTCACTTTTGGATAAAAGCGTCTGCTAAATGGTAAGAATGTCAAATGTAAATGTACCCTGCTTAAGAAAACATCTGAGGGAAACGCAACATAAAAACATGAACACAACACTGAAAAATCTGCCGTCTGGATTCCAGGCAAGTAGAGCGTTGTTTAACCCAGGATAGAGGAGGTGCTTTGGTTGTAAGAGCTCTACTGTGCTGTGTGTGTCTGATGCAGGAGTTGCAGGGGCAGAATACTACACTGGAGTTTGACATCTCCCTCAAGGCTCTGTCTGTCCTGCGCTACATCACAGACCATACTGACAGGTATGGGATTCACTGGGACGGGTCCGTTAGGGACTTAGATAATGTGACTTAGATAATGTGACTTCGAGAATGTGACTTAGATAATGTGTTACATCGTGGGACTTGAAGCACTAAGATCAACGATTGCATTGTAGGTCAGCACAGGTGTACTTAATCAGATTGGGAGGCGCAGTCTGAACTGAAGGTTGTTGGGATATTTACCACTGTTGCTAGCCAATCAGAATCCAGTATCCAAACATGCTGTTGTAGAAAACTCAACTATGTAGTTCATGTAGATGTTCAGTAGATTAATCAAAACTATCTTTTTGGGAGTATTAATACAAATATTAACAAACAAAAGTGATTGGTGATACTGATCTGGTGAACAGACTTAATGGTCTCACCAGATTTCACCCACAGCTTGACAGCACATTCATTGAACAATGTGGTCCTTTTTCTTGTTTAAATTGTATGTATGCTCCCTTGTAAAAGAGACCTTGATCTCAGTGGGACTCCCTGCCAAAATAAAGGTTACATTGAAAAAAAAAACTAAAAAAACCCTAATCTTTAGATATCAGTGTTTCCTCTACATGCATTTCATCGTGGCGGACCGCCACGCTGGAATTTCCTCCGCCACCATTCAGATTTCTCAAAAAAAAAAAAAAAAATTTAGGCCGCTTTTCAGACCTTCACATCGCTAGACACACCCACAAGCGCGAAGCGACGCGCTTGCAAAACTGTTTTGTGATTGGTCGAATACATCTAGGCTGCGTGTAGTCTACAAACTACTTCAAATGTTACAATATGCGCGACGACGGTGCTGGATCCTGGATCTGTGCATCGGTGTGCAGGAAGAACACGGAGCAGGCGCCAGACCAGACTAGATGATCGTGGAGTGAAGATATTATGAAAGTGTACGTGCTTGTCGATCACCCGTCGCATCGCGTACGCTTTAATAATCTCTTCACTCCACAATCATCTAGTCTGGTCTGGCGCCTGCTCCGTCTGTTTTTCTTCCTGCACACAGGTAAACAGATCCAGGATCCAGCAGCGTCTTCGGGCTCGCGCAAACAAACCCGGCAAATTTTTTTACTTGCCCCAGGCAAGCGTTACTGTTGAACCCTGCTGATACATGATTCTTCCCTGCACATTGACAATGTTTTCTCTCTCCTCTTTCTTCTGCGTTGTGAAGGGATCCACTGCAGCGTACACGAAAAGCGGCTACTGTGTCAACCGCTTCCCATAATATTTACAACAACCATAAAGCCTCCATAATGATAATGAAAAGAAGGGGAGACAAATTTTTTATTGACAACGGAATTACATGCTGGAAAAACATGCAGACACAGACAATAAGAGACACACGGGAGAAGTACGGGAAAACATTTTATTTTTTTGGGCCATCCTCGAGTTTTGGCTGAAATTACGTCGTTGTTTTGAGCGCGCGTGCGCGTTCATGCGCGTGCACGCGGAAAAAATTGCGGGCGCGCGGTCAACGCTACCCGCCACCATTGTAAAAATTCCTGGAGGAAACACTGGATATATAGATTCTTGTGATAATAGTAATGTTGCTGATGAAAATGGTTGCCCTTGTTGTTTTACAGTATCAGTGTGATCAGTAGGATGCTGTGCACTCATAACCTGCCCTGTGTCCTGGTGCAGCTGGTAGAGAACTGCCCCTGGAGTCGCTACACTGCAGGTTTGTCACACACACACAAATGCATGCACATGGTCACATGTTAACGTACTTAAATCTGTGGATAGTCTAAGTGCATGCACAGATTGCACACGCTCAGACACACGCACACACACACACACACACACACACACACACACACACACACACGTCACTGAACATCAATCTGGAAAATAGATCAAAAGACAATTTTTGGTTTGATAACATGAAGTTGATAAACATGATCTTTATAGCCACTACAGAAACAACTGATACACTTTGATACCGTTTTTTCATTTCCATTAAACAATGAATTAAGCTTGCATGGCCCTTACCCTACATATCATTATAGCCGTACTCTGTCTCCCCCTACAGGCGAGGTGGAGAAGTACACGGCAGGTGGCAAATGGCAGAAGATTCCACCGGAGGACCGTGTGAAGATGACGAAGCTGGACGGCCAGGTGTGGATCGCTCTGTACAACCTGCTGCTGAAGGAAGACTGCCAGAGGAAGTACGACTTCCACAACTGCAACAAGAACCAACTGATGAAGGTAAACAAGTTCTCTACTGTAGATAAGGTCCCACGTGTCTATTGGTCTATCTTTATTTTGTATTTTTATATATTTTATTTGGATTATTATTCAATTGTCACTTTATTTTGTTGTTGTTTTTGTGGTCAGAGCTTCTGTAACTCGTGAATTTCTCTCAGGGATCAATAAAGTATCGATCGATCTATCTATCTATCTATCTATCTATCTATCTATCAGTGGCGGCTGGTGCTAAACATTTTTGGTGGGGCACAGCAGTGTTTCCTCCAGGATTTTTCACATCAGTGGCGGGGGGGTCCTCTTTCGCGCACGCAGCGTGCACGATTTATTTTTTCGCGTGCACGCGCATAAAACAAAGACGTAATTTCACTTTACCCACGCAATACCCACTTAAACATGTGTGAGGATACGTAACGGCGTTTTGTGACAGAACTTTCACTTTCATTCATGAAATTCACCCGTCTGTGTTACGAAGCACTTGAATTTTGGACCATTGCGACTGACTATAGCGTCATATACCATCAAAGGGGGGAGATGCGACATGAAATATGTCAGAATGCAGCAATATCATGCACAGATCAGCCTTAATACTCTCGCTGCTATGTTATGATTAGCTAAATTGATGCTAACGTAGCATGCGAGCTACGAGCTAGATAACGTACAGTAGGTGCGAGCACCACAATGACAATAGGCTACCGTAGCTAGCCAGCTACATAGCTAACGTTACTAACACCAGAAGACAAGACATACAAACTGTGGTGAGCTACATTGCTTGTGTAACATTAGCTAGTAGCTATCCATTTTTCACTCATACACGGCCGGAAAAGTGAACAGAAATACAACGCTGACTTACGGTGGTATCTGTCTTCACAAAGAGCTCCAGGATGCTTTCGCTTGAGGTGCTCGTTCATTGCAGATGTACTCCTGTGATAGGCCATTTCATTTCTGCACAGTTTACAGACCACCACATTGTTTTCTTTTTTTGTAAAAGCCGGAAATTGCAAAACGTCACGTTTGACGTCAGACTTAACAACCGGATATTCAGGACGCACATTTTTGCGCCCCGGCCTAGAAATAGGAGACAGCCAATTGGAGCGCTGCTACAGCTCACGTGTAAGCGAAAAGTATTCGGAGTGCCATAGACTTGCATTGACCGGCGCCCCGACGCCTCCCCCTATGTATTTTAACAGTGAATTTTACACACACACAGATAAAATGTTTATTGTATTGGAGGATTTTTAATGAATGCTGATAGGCATTCATTAAAAAGCCGCATTCAGCCGCATTTTGTGAATAAACAATGTTTATTTAAAAAAAAAACTTTTACAAATCGCAACTAGGAAGTGAAGGTGGGGAACTAGGAAGTGAAGGTGGGGTCAGCGCCCCAGCGCCCTCTATCGGCCAGCCGCCACTGCTATCTATCTATCTATCTATCTATCTATCTATCTATCTATCAGAACCCTTAGTTACCTTCATCTCCCACTACTAAGAGATATATATTTTAATTTTTGCTATATACCAGGGGAGACTGGTGGAGATACAAACAGGAGGATGGGCTCATTATAATGGAACGCAAACATGTGTGCTTGATACTATTCCCTGTTCCATTCCCTGCATTACAATGAGCCTGTCCTCCCATTTCTACCTCCACCAGCCTCCCCTGCTATCAGCTCAACTGTGGTAGTTGTGTGTAGTCGTGTAACTGTGTGACACACCCTCGTTACACTGCCTCACTTCACTTCCAATAATGCACGGCTACATCCTAGCGACCCCTGACCCTCAGCTTTCAGAGCTGTATCTCAGGAAGATGGTCAGTGCCAGATGATTGTCCTCTGACAGTCTTATCTGATCTCTTGGCTGATTACAGGACAGATGAGGTTAATTCAGGCTCTGTTTCCACTGAGGGGTTTCTTCATAGGATTATTTCCAAGGTTTTTCCCTTCTTCCTGACTGTGCAGGGGAGGCTGCTGGAGGTCGACGGGTTCATTGTAATACATGTGTTACAATGAGCCTGTCCTCTGGTTCCTACCTCCACCAGCCTCCCCCGTCACTGAGAGCACAGCCATAGCTTACCACTTGACTGAGGAGGAGATAATTATCAAGCCCGGACTATCCGTATATTGCATCGGGTGAACGCCCTGGGGCACCAGCCAATGGGGGGGCACCAAATTATTCGGACAATGAAGAGACCTTTAAAATATTTTGCGCACATTTTTAAAATATAGGCTATATTTACTGGAAGTCATCCACATAGGTACAAAACTAACGGTTATATTTAGGCTATCATGTATAAAAAGATAAATAATTGCGATTTCGGTGTAAGTGCCCCCCCCCCAGTCACAGACAAGTGCGCGATGACGCAGTGCCGCCAAACTATCAACGAAGAAATCCAAATGTCCAGGCGACAACTGAGTGGCTCTGCCAAGCGAAAAACTAAGCAAGGCAAAGACTCCAGACATACGGCCACACTTAAAAATTTGACTTTTTTATTTATTTCACCTAGGCCTAAAATTAGCACCGAAGTTAATAGTGTGTGTGTAGCAGAGCGAGCGAGCCCATTCACAGCCACACTGGAGCAAGTCTTGCTGAATGTGGAGTAAGAATGGTTCATGTCATGACCTGAATGTGTAGTAAGAATGGTTCATGTCATGACCTGAATGTGGAGTAAGAATGGTTCATGTCATGACCTGAATGTGGAGTAAGAATGGTTCATGACCTGAATGTGGAGTAAGAATGGTTCATGTCATGACCTGAATGTGGAGTAAGAATGGTTCATGTCATGACCTGAATGTGGAGTAAGAATGGTTCATGTCATGACCTGAATGTGTAGTAAGAATGGTTCATGTCATGACCTGGGGTTAGACATGTCGGGTAAATATAACGGCCTCCAGGCGCATCTTAAAAAAGCAAACCCCCTGATTCATTACGTGCCCTGTGCTGGACATTCCCTTCATGGTGTCGGTGTAAACAGCATTAATAGCTGTAAGGATGCGAGTGATTTCTTTGACCTACTTCAGTCATTGTATGCGTTTTGTGCAGCATCCCCTCACCGATGGAGCCGGATATTTAAAAAGAAGGATGTGAACATCAGCAGGACTCTAAAACCACTGTCCAGTACTAGATGGAGTTGTAGGACTGACTCTACCAAAGCGTTGAGAGAGAACTATAGTGCAATAAGAGAGGCCTGATAATAATAAGATTCCCTGCTGGCAATTGAATCCGAGTTGGTCAAAGAGATGGACTTTGAGGATTTAGTAAACGACTTTGCCTGCGTAAAATCAAGAAAAAATAAGTTCTGCTAAAGGTAAGGCTTATTTATGATTATTTGGGGCTAATATGAGGCTGTGGCTGATTTGGGCAGGCTGTGTGATGCACAGGGCTATAGCCTACGTCTGATACAGCATCACAGGGCTATAGCCTACGTCTGATACAGCATCACAGGGCTATAGCCTACGTCTGATACAGCATCACAGGGCTATAGCCTACGTCTGATACAGCATCACAGGGCTATAGCCTACGTCTGATACAGCATCACAGGACTATAGCCTACGTCTGATACAGCATCACGAAGGTGAGCAGAGCGGCAAAGAGAGAGGCGCTGTTTATTTCCATAATACCTGTAGTACGCTTCATTAATGCTGACAGACAATATGTTCTTATTCTTATATGCCTGCAACAGTCGTTATTGGACTTGGTTGGTATTGAGCTTGTTTTATTGTAGTATACAGTATGTGCATTTTCCCCCTTTGTTATGGTTTAGCATGTAGTCTCAGGCCATTTATGATGGAAATAATTAGCCTATATATAGAAAGTCGTGTTGCATTGTGATGTGAGTTGCATTCAGATTTGAGCATCAGTGTAAAGGCTATACTACGGCATTAGGCCCAACTGTGATGAGCCTGTACTGTAGTTATATGCTCTTGTAAATCTATGGGTTTTGTAACCATAGTAAATATCACACTTTCACTTGCAAAGTAGGAGGGTGTGTGTGTTGGGGGGGGGGGGGGCACACATCATGTCTGGTCACCCAAGGGCACCCTAGGGGGTTAATCCGGGCCTGCCGGCGCTACCTGATTGGTTGGCGAAGCAGGGAAGGTAGGGCAATACCGCTACCTGATTGGTTGGCGAAGCCCCCTCATTGGCTGGCGAGTGAGGGGGCTCTTCACGATGAGGGGGCTCTTCACGAGTGCTTCGCCAACCAATCAGGTAGTGGTATTGCCCTACCTTCCCCTACCATCCTAGGTTCTGCGACCGGGGGCTGGTGCGTTCTCTGACCCAGACGGGCCTCAGCGTGGACAGCAGAGACAACCGTGGCTGGAACGCGCTCCACGAAGCTGCGGCGCTCGGTGCCACGGCGTGTGTACGTGTGCTCCTCAGGGCTGCAGGTGAGAAACGAGTGGGAGAGCTTTGCGATGATGGCTGTCTGCATGCTTGGTGTTAAAAATGAATATTTACATTGTCACTTTAGCCATTTATGCTCTGGTGAAATAGAGAGGATGAAGAGGACGGTGCCAAATTAGGTAGTTGAAACATGCCACGATATGTACTCCCCCTCTCAATCTTCCCTATTGTTGTGACTGTAGACCTTGTGCACTCTCACCTAAGATTCCCTCTCTCCATTGACTCTGAGCAGCAGGTTCCTCCCGCGGTCATTGTGACTATTCATAACTCATTGTGAGCAGTTAAGATGTAACCTGAAGAGATAGGTCTTCAGTCTACGACGGAAGATGGGTAGTGACTCTGCCGTTCTGACAGCCGCGGCGTGGGGAGCTCATTCCACCAGCGGGGAGCCAGTGTTGTGAAGAGACGTGATCGGGCAGCCCGACTGCTGTGTAGAGGAGGTGGGGCCAGTCGGGCACACACACACACACACACACACACACACACACACACACACACACACAGCAATTCACTCCCACTCTCTCCTCAGGGTTACAGGGAGATTGTGTGTATCCTGGCGGGCAAGTGTATTCTTGAAGTGTATGACGACTACAAGATCACACCCTTGTTTGTAGCTGCACAGTACGGACAGCAGGAATGCCTGCAAATCCTCATTGATGCAGGTACACAGCTCTGCATCTGTATGCTTTTTGTAAATGGCTGCTTGTGTGTGATGGCTTACTGGTGGAGTTGTTTATATTTTTCATGTGCATAATCATTACAGTTGTTTACACGACAAAAAAGATGAAAGACAAGCATCCAATGCTATGTATGTATGTATATATATATTATATGTATATATAAATATTATGGGAGCCAATATACTGCCTATAAATACTGTGATATATTGCATATTAATATATGTCTTGGTTGTAGGTGCGAATGTTAATGCCCAGGCATGGGACTTGGCTACGCCCTTGATGCTTGCCTCTCAAGAAGGGCATGAGGGTTGTGTGGATGTTCTCCTCACCCACGGTGCTGACCCAAACCTAGCCTGCCATGGCGAATGGCCACAGCTCCCCATCCACGCCGCAGCGCAGTTCGGACACATCAGGTATGCAAACATGCATTTGAAACATATTTTCTCCTGCTCAAAGAAACATGGCATCTTCTCACATGTGTGTGGGTGTGTTTGTGTTTGTGTGTGTGTGTGTGTGTGTGTGTGTGTGTGTGTGTGTGTGTGTGTGTGTGTGTGTGTGTGTGGGTGTGTGTGGGTGTGTGTGGGTGTGGGTGGGTGGGTCGGTGGGTGTTTTTGTCTTTGTCCTTGCTAGGGATGGACGGTTTTTCGGTTAAACCGAAAACCGGGGTTTATAAAAATAGAAACGGTTTTTTATCAAAACCGTCTGAAACCGTTTTTTTTATTTTTTTTTTTATTTTTTATTTTTAGAAGAATAAAATAGAATAAGAATAAAACTGGAACATGTCACATGTTTGTCGTGTGTGAAAATAACAATGATACAGTCTGAATCTGCCGCGCAATGAGTTTTGATTGATTGATTGAAAACTTTATTAGAATGTTTGCAGAAGTAGGTACATGAAAGTACATATTACATGCAAGGTCAAACTAAGAGGATAAAAACCCAAGAAAGCCACTGGCTTATTTCAATTGGGGTCCTTGATTTTCAATTCATCGTTACATGTAAGACAGACATAAGAAAAGTACTAGTACTAGAGTGAGAGGTTTGGTCAGTTGTGAAGAATAACTGAGGATTAATATCTAATTGGGATTATATTTAAGGGTAACGAATCACTCTATGGGAAAGATAGTTGCCTTCAGTTATTGGTAGATAGGAAAGTTTTTTTTACAATTACTCGCTTACATTTAATAAGATCATTTTCGCTGCTCTCTGTAAAGCGCATTGGGTCACTTTTGTGAGAAATGCGCTATAGAAATAAAATGTGATTTGATTTGATATCAATCAATCAATCAAACTTTATTTATGTTCTATAGCACAAATCATGCATTGAATGTAACTCCAAGTGCAGTATTTACTAAACCACAATATAATAAAACAAGAGCTATACGGATCAAGAGTGTTTGTGCACAGCGCCACTGTGTGTGAAGGCGCTACTGAAAGTGATGACAGAACGCATGTCTCAGAAGATACGCGGTCACTTAGTGACGCAAAGGTAGTTCTGTATTTATCTCTATCTGTATTAGTACATTTATTTTGAAAGCTCTATTTTGACAGCTCTACCATGGGCACTTTTATTTTGATGGGGCATTCTTTGTTGATTGACTTACGACAGTTCAGGACGAGTCAGTCTCGCGGCATGTGGTTTTTATGAAAAGCTTTAAGTATGTTCACTGCATAATTCTAAGTCTAATATTTCAGTGATTATTGAGCAGTATTCAAATATTTAAATACATTGAGCAGCAGCTGAAACTTTGTCTAAGAACCAAGATATTGAGAAAGCAGTTCATTCAATGAAGACGCTGTTCCAAGAGATGATCTTCCGTGCAGGCGTGCACCCTGGATCAGCGGAGCTGGTGTGTTAAGTGTTCATGTGTTTTCATGTATGGTGTAGCTTACAAAAGTCTGCCTTTCCACTTATATTTGTGAAACTAAGTAGCCTAAATGTGTTGCGACTGTGCTTACGGTGTTTTAATGGTGTTCGACATGAGTGTATTGTAGCAGTAGGGCTCAATTATTTGAAATTGTTTTTTTTTTACATTTTTTTTTTTTTTTTTTTTTTTTTTACTGTATTTTTCGGTTAACCGGAAAACCGCGGTTTTACTCTCTGACGGTTTTTCGGTTTCAATAATTGGAAACCGTCCATCCCTAGTCCTTGCAGTATCCTAGCCAAGCTTATTACTGTGACGGATCGTGCATGTGACCGTGGAGAGTCTTCAGTGAGTCCGTTGTACATGGCTGTGGTGAATGGACAGAGCCACGCTGTGGAGCTGCTGCTGAGAGAGGGCTTCAGCCCAGACGGCCAGAACTGTAACTCTGTCTTTGGCTCGGAGTCACCCCTATCCTACGCCCTCAGAGATAACCGCTCTGTGTGTGTGTTGAGGTATACACACACACACACACACACACACACTATGAGTGACATGGATTGATTACTCACACACACACTTCCCTTGCACTCCACCAGTCTTACCTTTACCCTCATCTCTCTCTCTCTCTCTCTCTCTCTGTGTGTCTCTCTCTCTCTCTCTCTGTGTCTCTCTCTCTCTCTGTCTCAGTGAATCTGTCCGGTTGTTGTTAGCTGCGGGGGCAAGTTTAAATCAGGAGGTATGGATTTATGCCATTTGCACCCACAAACCCGAGCAGCTGCAGCAAATAATCCAGCAAAGGAGTATCTCCAGACCAGAGCAGTTGAGTAAGAGCATCAACATATCCGGACCAGAGGAGAAGAGCAGAAGCATGTTCACGCCAGAGGAGTTGAGTGAGCTGTTGTATGTGGCGCTGAACGCAGGCTTACGGACTGCTCTCTACTGGCTTCCCGCTCTGTTGCAGGCAGGACTGGAGCCCTCCCTTTTCCTGCAGCCCATCATGTAAGACACACACACACACACACACACACACACACACACACGCACACACACACACACACACACACATACAGAAACTCTTATAAGCTAATGTCACTGCTTTACATCGTCTGTTGTGTTTGATTGGTTTCAGGCTGAAGAAGGCGGAGCCTGAGGTGCTAAGTTACTTCCTGGAGTTTCAGAATTGGTCGACTCTCCCGCGGCCGCTATTAGACATACTTGACCAGCGACGGACACAGAACACCTGGACTCCACGCTCACACCAAGGTAAGACACATGTCAAGTGTAAAACAGAATATAGCTGCCCAATTGCATATTGCCCTGATCCCAACACTCTACCCTGATAGTAGAGGTGTACAGAGATGTCATTATCGGTATATGTATCTTACTTTCCTGTCTGTCTTCACTATATCTGTCCAATAAAATTAGAAATATGAGTGGGACTGCCCCACTCAGAAAAAATTACTTAAAAAGAAAAATCGTATCGATTCGTGAGTTGAGTGTCCTATGTTGCAAACAAAATGGGCATTTTTATTTTGTGGCCATCAACAATGATATGAATCGATTTGAAGAAACATAATGGCTGACGCACAGACATGTCAATCATAGCTTTTTTCCGAATAATAACGAGCAACTTTGGGTAGAATCTGTGTCTGGTTCCATCGCATTACTTGTGCTTTCATCTCTCACATTTCACGTGTGTATTCTCATGAACTGCCAATTATGTAGTTCACTTGTTTTTAGGTGGTATGGGCTAGTGGTCTATTTGGCGAGTATATAACAGCCACATATGTGTCTGTGTCTGTGTCTGTGTCTGTGTGTGTGTGTGTGTGTGTGTGTGTGTGTGTGTGTGTGTGTGTGTGTGTGTGTGTGTAGTGTCTCTGCCCTCTCTCTCTCACCTCTGCAGGCTCCAGATCAGGGTGATGTTGGGCTCTGAGACTCTGATGCAGACAGCTGTAGTTCAGCAGCTCCCTCTGCCCCCTCCACTACAGACATACCTCCAGTTTACAGACATCCTACCACCCTCACAAACATGTTTGCACCCCCACCCTTAGAGGCATCCTCATGTCCCAGAGGTGCCTGTAATCGGGCCCCTATTATAGGGGATGTACGCAAACATAAGATTCAGCTTATGTCATGCCAATTTGACGTCATTCAGTTTGTCACGCCTACAGTTTCACCTCATTCAGTGCTATGACAGCTGCATTTCTTTATGGTTTGATGAAATGCGGACAGGCAGGAGCAACAATGGTAACTTGTCGGTCTTCAGTAACTACTTATACTGCAATAAGAAAATGGAAAGACTGGAACCCATGCTGCACGCAGACTTAACTGTCAATGAACTGCAATCTGTCAACAATGTGCTGTGAGGTGAGTTTGTAGGAATGGTGGCAAGCTGTCTTAGCACTAAATGTGTAATGCACAACTTTAAGGTTGACCTAAACTTAACACAAGATGGCAGCATTGAGTTATTTTTTGTTTTGACATTTGTCTTTTCTAATCCATATTTGACATAAGAAGATTGCAACACAAATGTACAAAGATGTCCATACATTTTAAAATGTCATTCATATTTGAAAATAAAGAAATTTAAATAAAAAATGTTTTAAAAAAAAATAAAATGTTATCAGTAATTAAACATGACTGTGTCTGTTATTGCAAATGAAAGTACTATACTACAGTTATAAAACCAGTTTGGTTATATGATACCATTTCAATATTGCTTTTACACCGTTCACACTGAGTGGGCTGGCATGGTACAATTCTTCAACACTTGCCTCTGCTTCACTTTTGGTGAGTTTGGCAGACCGCATAGTCTTGCTTGAAGTCTTCTTTGCCATTAAAAACACAAGAGGTCTATTTTCCACGTCATGGCATGGTTTACCCCATCTGCCATTGTGACGGCCAGGAGCTTAAGTTGCACCAACAGAGAGTTGCCTTTGGGGGGCTGCAGGGACTGGTGTCCTTCTGTTAGCACTGTTCATGACGCTGTTCTGTGTGGCTCTTCCCATGTGGTATTCCTCCATAATGACTCATTGCATTTTCATTAAGTATGCTAGGTGGAATATGCCTAAAGACACGTAGAGGAAAATCACTTAGAAGTGTCATTTATTATATTGCTATTGTATGACAGTTTCTTTTTTGGATTTAGCTTATTTGATATGTTGTTTGCTCGATTTGATAAGCATTGTGGGGTGAGTGTGATACAGTGTTCAAATGATTAAGAAATGTGACATTTAAGAGTTTTAGAAAACATGAAAGCCCAGTTTAATATGAAGGATCTGGGGAAAATATCATCTTTCCTGGGCATTCAGTTTGAGCAAAAGGGAGAGGAAATCAAAATGAATCAGAAAACATACATCCAAAAAAATGCTTGATAGATTTGGAATGTCAAACTGTAAACCTAGATATACACCATGTGAACTAAAAGTGGAAGGTGACCGAAACGAGGAGAGTGACACCAGCAAAGATTATAGGCAGTTTGATCTATGCTATGACTTGTACCCGACCAGATATTAGCTGGATAGTTAGTAAACTATCACAAACACTGGCAAACCCAAAAGCAGAGAACCTAGTAGCTGCTAAACATGTTTTGAGATACCTAAAAGGGACAAGTGACTATGAGTTGTGCTTTAAGAAATCTGATGAAGACTTAAGTCTTATAGCTTATAGTGATTCTGATTGGGCATCTTCTGTGGAAGATAGACGTAGTACTACAGGGTACTGTTTTAGCCTGACAAAACAAGGCCCTGCCATATCGTGGAAGTCAAAGAAACAACCCACTGTAGCACTCTCGACATGTGAGGCTGAATACGTCAGTCTAGCCACCACTACTCAGGAAAGCATGTATCTAACTCAACTATTAAACGGCATGGATAATAGAGTCTACAGTATTTAAAGCTATCGTATTATCGCTATCCAACTGTTTCGTTTAGTTTGTCAAGCTGTGACATCGGGAGGTAAAGTTTAATTAGTGTTGTACAAAGATTTATGAAGACAACCAGGGAGCCATCGCACTAAGTAAGAACCCAGTGAACAGACAGAGGTCCAAACACATTGATGTAAAATATCACTTTATTCGTGATGCACTCAGTGAAGGAAAAATAGATATTGTTTACTGTCCATCAGAAGACATGGCTGCAGATACACTTACAAAGCCAGTAGTTAAGTTTAAGTTCAGAAAATTCAAGAGTTTTTTCTTTGGAAACTAATATGGGTATCATCATTTTCGGCTTGAGATGATGAGAACAAGTGGGGGTGTTGGGATGTGTGTTCTCATGTGTTAGGATGAGTGTACATTCATGGTACATATTTGTGTTGTAGTGCCTTGTGCACATTTATTGTGAAGGTTATATTGTTATCTGTACATGTGACATGTGTAACACGTGACGTTTATGTATATACTGTATATATATATATATCACGTGACGTTTATGTATAAATATCCGTTTTGGCGCGAATGTTGTTTCAGACAAGTTGATGGATACCACAGTATTGAGGAGTTTGCTGGTGCTGTGAAGATTTTGGTAAATAAACCAATAATATGAACATGTGAGTGTGATAGTCCTTCTTTTTATATGGTCGAGGATAATATATTGCACATACAGATGGCGGATCAAGAAACTGAACGTCTTACAGAGATGATTTCAACTTGCGTACGTGCCTAGCTACGGAATGTTTTCTCCTCAATAATCGTGTTTTCACATTCGCAAGCTCTCAACGATCATATTCTGCTGTTGCACAATATTCTACTGCGCCCCATAGTGTCTTGGTGGTAAAGTGCAGGCAGTCAAAGGCATACTGTCATTCACAGGAGATTAATGCTGGTGCGTGTAGTTCTTTTGGAAAACGTGTTTATTTTAGAATATTTCTCATATAAATAAATATAAATAATACTCATTACATTTACATTTTTGATCAAATAATGGTTGTGGTCATGTATTATTAGCGACCCCCACAGATGTAGGATTTAGTTTCTCTTAGAGAGAGAGCTGTCAAACACTTGTGATCTGTACATTGTGACATCATAAAAGGTGACATTTCAGTGATGTCATATGATTCTATAGTAAAAACAGAGGAACGCAGTTTCAGACAGTCTTTCATTTCAGTAGGAGATGTAAGAAGTATAGCTAACAAGAGAGAGAGACGATTAATTAAAAGATGAGTTGTGTTCTAAACCAGCTGGGAGGACGCAAATGTGTCTGTGTGGCTGGCCTGGCAGCCGCTGCTGGTTACTACATCTATAAAACCTGGGGCTCTGAAGAGGCCCCTGTTATTATCACTGAGGAGGAAGGTAGGTTACAGTTATCTCTGAACTGCCCTAAACGGAGATAGACCTTATCATTCTAAGCTCACGAAATGTCAATGTCATTATTCCTTCTAGTCCACCGAGTGGACAAAGTTGGATGGTAATTTAGCTACGGCAAGCATGGCTCGAATTTTACAAATCACGTTACAGTACATAACATCAACCCACTATAATAAAGTGCATTTATTAGTTCAGGGGGCCTCATTTATAAATAAAAAAAAATAAAAAAGTACTTGAACGTCATCTCATCTTTGACTTTCACGTAAGCACATTTTTCTAAACGGACGTGAGCAATTATTTATAAAACGGGCTGAGATGGTTTAAAGTTGCGTGCTTCCTTCTATAAATACCAACGCAGGTAAAATGAACGCAGGTGAGGTTTGTATTAACGCCCTGTGATAGCGGCTCAATTATATGAATGAATGGTCTTTATTGTCATTGATATAGTACAGGTACCAAACAACGAAATTTGGGAGGGGGGGCTCCCCTGGTGCTAGGAAGAAAAAAAACTAAAAACAAGAAGGGAAAAGTAGATATGTACACTGCAGGTTATCAATCATATCTACATTACATATCACATTTGATTAGTATGTACATATCAGGCGGTCGTGTTGTTAAGAGAGAGGCTATCTTTAGACTCCCCACCAAGGCGAAACAGCGGAAATATCAGTTGTTTTTCAAATGTCAGTTATTTTTCAAATGTCAGTTATTTTTCAGATGTCAGTTATTTTTCAAATGTCAGTTATTTGTTATAATTGGTATTGGTCTCAGGTATCTGTAGTTAGTTAACGTTACAACATCCACGTCTTAACGTTAGCTGGCTAGCCATGTCCTCTGTGTTACCATAGCTACGGTACGTTAGCTCGCTGCTCTCGGGTGCGTTCGTAAACACGCTCTGGAAATCTGACCAGCACTCATGGGAATGCCTCTCGTCCAATCTAATTACTCGGTCCCTTTATGGACGTTGAACCCAGTGTGCGCTCCGGCGCTATCAGAACGACTTTACGAACGCAACCCTTGTCGGTTTTCTATGAATGAATGAATGAATGAATGAATGAATGGCATTCCCATTATTCATTAGTTAGGTTACCACAGAATGAATGAATGGTCTTTATTGTCATTAATACAGTACAGGTACCAAACAACGACATTTGGGAGGGGGGCTCCCCTGGTGCTAGGAAAAAAAAGAAAAGAAAAAAAAAACGGCTGAATTAAGACAAGTGCTATAATATAATATAATATAATATAGGGTAGCCGTTCGTCTGGAAGCGGGAGAGGGCAGAGAAGGGTGGCTTCTCTGTAAGTTGCATTTGTAACGTTTGATCATGACAACTAACCAGGCACATGCTTAAATACTCTACTCAAGTTGTAAAAGAAAATCAGGAGAGGTGGTGGATTTGATCATAAGAGGACAATTTTAGCATCCCCACAGCGTCAGTGACTTCAGTGTCAGTAACTTGGTAAAAATGTCATTGCATGTGTGCGTGCCGTGCCCCCTCGCACCTTGAAATAGCAGTAATACCACGTTCATTGATAAAATGACATAAAGTATGGAAAGGGGGGGGGGCGATATTGACTGTTTTTATCGAGTGCTGCTTATACTGTAATAATATAATGGTCTTATTCTTATATGGCTGCTCACTCCCAGACACCGGGTAAATCCAGTATAATTGAGCGCGTGGCCGGGCAAGGTCCGTTGTGGAACGCACTAGGCATGTTGAAGAGAGATAGACAGCTCCGGAGGCATATTATAAAGAAAGACTGAAATACAATCATAAACATCAGTTCCCTTTAAATCTTGAATTAAACTCATTTTCTCGGCTGATAACAACATCGTTAATTTTATTACGAGCCACTTGCATGAATTACACTAGGCAGTGCGGCTCACATGCCTGTAATAACTCCGCATAACCAGTAGGTAATGTGCGTAAGCAAGTTGAATACTCGACGTCGAGCTACGATCGTTTCCACGGTCAAATTGACTCACGTTGAAATTGTATAAATCACTACGTTGACGTGGTTTTCTACGTACGACACGGGTAAGATCAACATTTGATCTAAGCACGTTCTATAAATGAGGCCCCAGAAATGATTACAACACTTGTGTGTTGTTGTGAACCACCTATATAGCCTGTAGAATATTCTAGAAACCCTACCAATAAACATAATCATGTTTGATATTACTAGTCCTGACCGTGGACGGCGTGGAGGATCTGCCAGTGACTCAGGCGTGTGTCCTGACCCACCCTGTGGGAAACCCAGACCTCGGTCAACCAGACCAAGACTCACCCACTGTCCTCATCTGTGAGGTAAGATCTCCCACTAGGAGAGAATGATGACAGTCTCTAGTCTAGGTGTATGTATGTTAGTAGTACAAAGCATTACGTTTATTTTGTATTGAGTATAAAACAGTATTAATGCATTTTAACATTGAGACATATATTTTGTATTGACTATAAAATAGTATTAATGCATTTAAACATTGAGACAAGAAGTCCTTTCTTCAGAAGAAGTTCTGTACCCGCTCTCCCAATATCTCAAACTGTGACCCCCCTCCCCAAGAAAAAGTTTCAGGCGCAGCATTTTCCCCCACTTTAAGCCCTGATGCTGGTGCTGCTGAGTAGCCAGTCAGTTTCCCTATCCCCAACCCCCCCTTGTTCCCAGTTATCCTGTGTGTCAGACACCTGACCCTCCCAGCCTGCTTATCTGGGGTTCCCCATCTCTTGCAAGTCTTTCTCCTGCTCCTATTCCTAGCCAATGTGTTCCTCCCTTAGGTGTATCACAACCAATATGGTAAGGGCATTCAACTGCAATCCTTAAGGGCCACAGTCTCTGCTGGTTTTCTTTTTTCAATTGATGTAATGAATCACTGAGAGTGTACACGTCTGGGTTTCCAGATCTAATTCGAAGTATGAAAACCAGGAGACACTGCAGCTCCTGGGGGGTGAAGTTCAAAACACCAGAGGTGTGCTGTGTGAGAACTGATATGGTACCACCAAACTATATCCACTAGAGGGCAGCGCAATACATTAGGAACAGGCATCCTATATTACAAATGTGGGATTAGAGTGTCATTTGATGTACTTATACTACTGCTATGATGGACCTCTCTGCCACGTGTTTGTATAGGGCCCTATTTAAACTCAATACAGACCCTTCCTCAAAGACTTGCGCGATGCCAGGGATATTCAGCAGTTACCTTGTCTTGCAAGTGTATACAGAACACACTCTTTTTGAGCCAGAGTTGTCCTGTCCTATAGGTTGCCACGGTGTCCGAGAAGTCCCGCATCATGGAGCTGGAGAGGGACCTCTCTCTGCGGACAAGGGAAGTGGCCGACTTGCGGCTGCGTCTGGAATCCCAACAGGTCTCTGAGGGTGCTGACTCCACTGCCTCACCTCTTCTTGAGGAGGTGATCACACTAAGAGCTCAGCTGGCCTCTCAGGAAGCCAATCAACAGGGTGAGCTGACTGAGCTAAAGGAGAGGATGGGGGCTGAAGAGAAAGCCCACCGTGAAGCACTGGCCCAGCTTCAGGCTTCATCCGGGAGGCTCTCCGGTGACAACGAGCAGTTGCGAATGCGCCTGAGCCAAGGTGAGAAGGAAAATGCAGACATCATAGAGTTGTGGCGCTCTAAGCTGGAATCTGCCATTGCCTCTCACCAACAAGCAATGGAGGGGTTGAAGGTGTCCTTCAGCAAAGGGGAAGGTGCCCAGGCGACAGAGCTAGTAGAGACCAAGAGTGCCTTGGAGAGGCTGAAGGTGGACCACAAGTTAGCGCTGGAGGAGGCAGGGGCCAGGCACAGGGCAGGGGCTGCAGTCTTGGCACAGGAGACAGAGGAGCTAAAATCACAGCTGCTGATTGTGTCAGAAGAGAAAGAGCATCTGGATGAGTCTCTGCGGACCAGTGTGGAGAGTGCTGAGGAGCAGCACCTGGTGGAGATGGAGGATGTGCTGGGCAAACTGCATGCTGCTGAGATGAAGGTAAAGGAGCTGGAAGACAACGAAGCAAAGTTAGTCCAGCAGGTCCATGACAGAGCCAGAGAGGCCCAAGAGCAGGTGGCAGCTATGGAGGCCCTGAATTCCCAGGAAACTCAAGGTAACTTAGAGCTCCAGAGCCTGAGGACCCAGCTGGAGGAGGCCCAGAGCCAGGCCCGCTCACAGGGCGTCAAGGTGGGCCTACATCCATCTTCCCATTGTCAATCACCATTTCAATCTCCAAATGTATATCCAATCCCATATGTTATAACTAACACATTTGCCAATTGATCATGGAATACATCTGTATGATACTATCTGTTATAGCTTATCCCTTTCATCAAATTCCTTACTTGAATTTATTTTTATTCATTATTACCCTTTCCTCCATATTTATTTTGTTTACTTATTGTCATTTTGTTTTCTTCAAAATGTCCTCCATGTCCATGCATGGTGTCACCATCTGGCCTGTGCTATAGCTCAACGAGTTAAGCTCTGAGTTGGAAGGACAGCAGCAGAAGCTTCTCACTGTGCAGCACAGCCTGACCTCTGTTCAGCAGGAAAAGAGCTCCTTGGAGCAGAAGCTGGTGAGTTATGGGGCCTACAGAAGGGTGGTGAGGAGCCAGGGGTTGGGCATGGGTGGCATGACTGTTGGGATAGGACTTAAGGTAAGCTCAGGTAAGGAAGAGCATAGCATCATCAGCATGCTAGTGAATGCTACAAAGAATGCAATGTTGTGCTACAAAGATTCATCACATGGTGGTGACACATTCTTCAAGAGGCTAGATGCCTATAGAGGTTTTGACTTATTATATCATCATGGATAAACCATAATTTCAGTCTTTAGTATAAGCATAACTTGATGTCTCATTATGAATTGTGAGTAATTTTGAGGTGTGTCTTGGAACAACACATTCCAGCATGCACACACATACTAATAACTTTTTTTATTTCCTCAGAAACAAAAACTGGAAGAAAGCACAGATGAGAAGATTAAATCAACACAAACTATGCAAGGTAAATGTATTTACTTGGGTTGATCTTTCATACCCTTTTTGTTTGACAGATCTTACTTGTAGATACATGAAGTAATCTGAATTCAACTCCTTCTTTCAGAGTTGCTTGAGAAGCTTGGCAAAAAGGAGGAGCAATGCACATCTCTCTCCGATGAATCAGAGGCTCTAAGGAGCCAACTTGCAGGTCAGAGCTTTGGCCAGAATGGTGGTGTTTAACGTACAGCACACACACAGTACAAGTCACCATTTATGTGACATTGTTTTTTTGTTCTAGTTGAGTAAAGTGTGAGTAAATTCCAATGAATTGTCTTCCTTATGGGTTATTTTTCATTCCATAAAACACCGGTGTAAGTGTGAATATGCCTGGTTAAAAAGGGGACACGTGATGATAAAAAAAAATCACAAAATATCACCATTATTGCTCTCCTTGGTGATAAAGTTGTGTTTATGTCCATTGTGTGGGAAAGTTGTCTTTACTGACATGTCCATTGTGTGGGAAATACGCGTATGTTGTAACAAAACGGCGTGTGTTCTTGTTCAGGGACTGACTAGTAGATTTAATTGTGTTTCTCACATTCAGGCCTGGAGAGGAAGCTAAAGGCTGGGGATGAGAAACTTGATCAGATCACAAAGGACAAGGCCCAACTCAAAAGTGACATCTCAGACATGATGAAGTCAACAGGTGATCGCTCAGAACAGCTCACCAAAATGAATGAAGACCTCACTCAAAAAGAAAGGTACGGTACATGCCTTTAACAGCCCAAAAATGTTCTGATGAAGTCTCTCGTACATTGCATTTTCAGCAGAGGTGTGTCCTCAAACATGCCAATCCAAATGTTATTTGCTCTGTTGTAGAACAATGAAACGTTAATTTTTATCTTACAAATGTTGATACCTGACTTGCCTTTAGTGTTATTTAAGAAATTACAGTTGTATAATCTTGGGTGATGTTGAAGTGTCTTTACATTGCTTGCTGAACAGAATACAAAATATTCACAAATTACTCATCTTGTACTTGTACTGTAGTTTTAATGCTCATCTCAAATAGTAAGATGTTGCTCATAAAGCATGTGATAGTTGCTATATTAAAGTAGGTCTCACCATATTTCTATCTTGGTTTATCAGGTCTTACTGAGGTTAATTTTGTCTCCATATGTGACATGGTCTGGTGAAAAAGTCCCCAAGTAGGGCAAGGTAATTTTTCAGTTCAGAGATTATGAAAGTGCAGATTGTAAGCTTTCAAAGGATGTGTCATACATTGAAAAATAGTTGAAGAAGATTTGCTTATTTGAATGTTGGTATCATCTCGTTGAGCTACCTAGCAGCTAAAAAGAAAACATCGCTATACTGACATGTAACTGCATGTTTAGCACATCAGAACACGCTGATAGAACATCAACATAACTACACATAATTAGATGATCACACTGTCCTTGCTTTTGAACATGAACATTTTAAAACATGTTTGTTTAAAAGCCATGTATCTCTAACCCAGTAGCCTAGGAACAGGACGGCTGGCGATACAGTGAATCCAATTCACAAATTATAAGTAGTTAGTGATTCTAAAACTGTTATTTGTTATATTGAGTGGGTTTTTCAACACTTCAGACCTCCTATCTGCAAAATTCACTTTTTCACAGACAGACTTATCATGTGCAGCCTGAAGGCCGATTTAAACTTCTGCGTAAAATCGACGGCGTAGCCTTGCGTCGGCCCGCGTGGGCCCGCCTTGCCTACGGAGAGGCTTGACGCGCACATCTCCAAAAATTTAAGAACGCGTCAGTTTCTACGCAACCATAAGCTCTGTGATTGGTCCGCTTGGTAGCACATGATTCCGACTCTCTCGTCGGCCAAAATGCGGAAGCCATGACAGAAATGTCATTTACTTTTTCTGTAATTACTCATTAATAAAGATTTGAAAAATTATGATAACCATCGTATTATCTTAGTTTAGTGTCATTTCAATGGATCATAGAACTTTTATTTACAACAAGCATAACAACAAAAATATCGCTATTATGCCGCTTTGAGCTTTGAGCTCCGTTGAGTTCCTAACCCGAAGAGGCACAGCACAGGGGCATAGAAAACACACTGCCACCTAGCGATGTGATGGTGTAATTGCAGCGCGGCCTACGCAGAAGTGTAAAGTGCGAGACCCCTTACGTAGATTACGTAAGCTACGCACGTAAATTCGATGCAGAACTTTAAATCGGCCTTTACTTTAATTTAAAGTGAAAACCGCAAATCAGAACATTTGCCAGATAGGAGGTTTTGCGTTTCGGCCATCGATATGATCAATATTCAGTCTATCATTCTTTAAAACTGTCCCATAGAATGAGCCTCTAGTTTGTAGTAGTAGTTTAGTTATCCCCCTCTCCCCCTCCTTTTCCTAGGCAGTTAGAGGAGTTACAGACCCAACTGGCAGAGGAGAAGGAACGGATGGCACGTTCTGAAGAGCAACAACAGCAGGAACTGGGCCGGAAGGACCAGGAGCTGAAGGAGATCACAGACAAACATCAGGGTCAGCTAAACAGCCTGCAGAAGAAAATTGTTGACCTGGTGAGTGATGATCTGGATAAAACATTGAAAGTCAGGGACAATAAGAGGTTGGTGAAGACTACCGAAATGGCTTTGAATGTTATTAGAAATGCCTTTTCTTGAGTGCTGCCACATATGAACCTATAACACATAAATTATAGGGACTTGACCAGACCTTTTCCTGATCATTCTCTCCCTCCCTGTCCCTTTCCTAACAATTGGTGATGTAATTAGTTAAAATGTCTCTCTTCTTATGCATTGTATAGGAAAAGCATGTGCAGCAGTGTGAGACCCAGGCCAAGGAGCTTGAGGCCTCTCAGGAGAAGGGCCTGTCTGAGGCCTCAGAGCGCCATGCACAGGAGCTTCAGGGTCAGGCTAACAAGGCGAGGCAGGAACTGAGCATCTCCAGGGAGAAAACCCAGGAGCTGGAGAGGCTGGTATCTGACTTGCAATCTTATAAGGAGAAGGCCCAGGTAAGCACCAACTTATCATAGCATCATATTGTTTGTCTCCAGTGTATTAGAATCACAGATTCTGTGGAGGTGCTGCCTTTTAGTACCAAATATCCACCAATGCAGTGTTTCCTCTATATGCATTTATTCGTGGCAGGCCGCCACGAATGAATTTCCTCCGCCACTAATTGATTCAGACAGTCCACTTTGATTCAGGCTGCGCAGAAAGGCAGCGAGTTATTATGACCGGAGAACAGAAAAAAAGCAGATTGAAGCTAGATTTAGGCCGCTTCCAGACCTACATTTCGTTACGATTTAGGGCGTAGTTAGTTACAATATGTTACAATGTTGCAATTAACCTCGTTGTTTGTGTTCGCACTGCAATCGAGACTGAATCGCTCTCAACAGGCGCGCGGCGCGAGGCGACGCGCTTTCAAAACAGTTTTGTGATTGGTCCGAATTTAGCGGGACATTTGGATTTCTCTTTTAGCCCGTCGCTGGTGCCTTTAATCCCGTATCCTAATCGAAAATGCAACATCATCAGCGACGACTGTGGGTTATTGCATTTACTGCTGTTCTCTGGTTCATGTTCTTATACCAGTGCTCAGTATAGAGTATTTTAAATGAACATTCGTAATGTATGTCTCTGATGTTCATGGTCAACTAAATCAGCCTATTTTGTGAAACAAATAATGTTCCCGCTAATGGGTTAACCGAGCATTTTCGCACCTAACGTGCAAGCACCTAGCTTCGAACTATTCATAGCAATATGCGCGGGGCAAAAATAATCTATTGCCTCTAAAATCACCACGAACAGAACGGCGGAGGTACGGGTAAGCAGGGCTCATGTTGGTGTCCTCAAAGGTAAGAGTTGGTTTTCTTTAACTCAACTGATAGCATTACCTTGCTGTTGTTGTTTATCGAATGCTCCATCTGACTGTCACACTGTGATTTTACTTGTGTAAACAGTTAATGAGTAACGTTAGCCGGTTTTGTGCATGTACTCTCATGTAGGCCTACTTCGTATTGATCTTTCTCTGTGTGTGTGTGTGTGTGTGTGTGTGTGTGTGTAATGCGCCTTCCGCATGTTCCGCTGCAGCTGTAGGATATATTGGTATTTGATCACCTTCTATATAAAATCACCTGCTCGGCTTTAATGACTTAACCGCTATTTAAGAAATTATAATTGTTGCCACCCTCTAGTTTTTGGTGAAATTACGTCTTTGTTTTGAGCGCCAGTGCGCACTGCGCGCGAAAAATTAGCGCTCCACCACTAATATGAAAAATCCTCGAGGAAACACTGCAATGGCCATGTTTTGAGCTGTTAAGTAATGTTTGATTGTTGTAATGCAAACTGTGATTCCCACATGTAGTGGCTATAGACATACAGGATGTTCACATTTTGTTGCCTCAGAGCCTGGAATCTGATTTTATTGTCTTTGTTTCACTGATCTAGACAGCAATACAGAAATACAAATTCTAAATATTTGTAGTAGTAATTTATAAAATAAAATAAAAAAAATACCTGTTTGTAAAAGACCCCCCTCGCTGTGGCTCAAATGCAAATCAATAATTGTGTTTGCAACAATGAATTCAAGTGATGCTAGAAATGTGTTTCTTTGGCTTTACTACAAAGCATTACGTTTATTGCAAACCCAGCACACTGGTGCACCTTGTCCCATGTGAAGAATAGTGGTAGCTGCAGCATGTTATGGGTGTGCTTGTCACTTGATCAGGGGTCAAGAGAAAGTTGAGAAATTTGCTGAGTTGGTAGTGACATCCTAATCTACACAGTGTGTAATTGTTTTCTATTAAAATCGGGGACCCTACAAGGACAATGATATTCATTCCGATATCACATGAACTATTATCCTTGCACTCAGATGGACTCAATTCATCTGAATAAATTGTTGAATAAATGTTTGCATTTTAGCTAATTTTAGGAGCGCCACAGCAAGGGGGGTGTAGACCTTTGCAAACAGGTCTTTACTTCACTTTGTAAGTGTCCAGTAGGCTGTGTAGATCAGTGTGAAAGAAATCCTAATTTAATGTATTTCGATTCCAGCCTCTGGGGCAACAAAAGATGAAAATGTTGAAAGAGGGTGTAGCCTTTCTATAGGCACTGTATATACACTTTATACTACAAATGTCATTGCACATATTTTATTAAGGTTGCTCACCCTGCTTCCTTCTACTACATATTTTGGATGTGTGTAAGAACATTTGCCTTTGGTCAGGATGGGTGTGAGAAAATGTTTATGAATGTTGGAACCCAGCTCGTCCCTTCAAATGCCCTAGCAGTAATCATACATTTTCATGTTTATGTTACAATTAACAACCAGCAAATTATGGTCCTAATATTCATCTTCATTTCAGCATTTTCTGTGTGGCTATGTTTTTTTTTTTATGGGCTACTTTGAAAGCAGGGGTACTATAAACTGATGCTTGGTGGTGGTTTTAGTTTACCACCTTGCTCTTATAGATGGAGTTTGATAAACGTATGTGTGACTTGTGAGTTTGTTTTGTAATTGTACCTCAACTTCTTAAGAATCTTGATTGATTGAATGGAACTGCTCTGATCATTTAGCATAGTGTTTTGGATGCAGTATGCATTATGCCATATGAAAAGGCTAATTGATATTTCAACCCATGAACTGCTCTCCTGGTTTAGTCAGTGTTTATCCTGTTTTACATGCAAAATGTAAGTAATGGAAAAGTAGACACTTTGGTCCTTGAGAAATCACTAACATAGACCTAAAAAGAGTTGCCATCACAATTATAATTCACACACAAACCCATACTCTCAATTGAAAATGTTTGATTGCTGTACCCCTGTTTTCAATGTATTTGTTGTAAGTTCAGCGTGGTGTCTGCTGTGGTATCTTTTTCCCCATAATGTTTATGCTTGCACCAGCTTAACCCTTCCAGTTGCATTTTATTACTTTTGTTCATTTGCTTTACTTCATTTTTTGTTGTGTTCACTTCACCTTTCCCCTTTTTCTTTCAACTTTTTTCCCTCAGTCTCTTTCTGCTGAACTTGACTCCTCCAAGCAGGACGTTGAGCGTTTGTCTGCAGACCTGCAGAAGCAAATCACAGCTCTGGATTGTATATCTAAGGAAAGTGCTACGTTCAAGGCTCAGAAGGAGAATCTTGAGAAGCAGCTCTCAGATGTACAGGCCAATCTCTCTGCCTCTGAGGCTTGTCACAAGGAGCTCTCATTCAAGACAGAAGAACTCTTGACATTTAGGGACAAGCTCACAGAAGATCAAGATAATCTTTTGACCACAAACCAGCAGTTAGATAGAGAGAAGGCTTCACTGTCCAAAGAGGTGGAGAATCTGAGAGCTGTTGTTCAGGAGGCACAGGTCAAAAACACAAGCCTGAAGAATGCTGAAGCTGAGCACCAAGCCCAAATTGAAGAGCTTCAAAAGGTCAATACAGAGAAGAATGAGGTCCTCCTGAGGTACCAGCAAGAGATTCAGCAGCAGGAGACTAAGAGGGAGGAGCTTGAAAAAGACAAAACTGATCTTGCAGAGGAGCACAGCAAACTAAAAGTTGAAGCTGAATCTGTAAGTTTGGAGCTTGTTCAACAGAGGAATAACCTAACAAAAGAGAGGGAGCTCCTGCTGTCCCAGCAGGCAGAGCTTCACAAGAGCCTACAGCTCCTGCAGAAGGGCAACGATGATCTACTTCTGCAGGTTAAGGAGCTCAAAGGCCAGGCAGAATCATCTGCAGAGGCAAAGAAGCTTCTTGAATCTCAGCTGCAGGCTAAAGCCAATGAGCAAAATACACTGACCTCTGCTAAGGATGCCCTCTCTAAAGAAGTACAGGACTTACAGACAAAACTGTCAACTGTGACACATGAAAGGACTACTCTCCTGGAGTCTGAATCCAATCTGAAGGCAGAGGTTGCCTCTGTTTGCATTGAAAGAGATACAGTGGCCTCTGAACAACATCGCTTGCTTAAAGAGGTAAAACAATTTAAGGCCACTCACACTGGATTGATAGCTGAGAAACAGGGTCTGCTTGACGAGAAAGTCCAACTGCAAGCCAAAGTACAGGACATTACTCAACAATCTCTCACTGGAGACAAGGCCATGGATGAGATGTCTTCCAGCCTTAACAATGCTGCACAGGAAATAAAAGCCTTGAATGCAGAGGTTAAGGCCTTGAAGTCTGAACTGAAGCAGAGAGACCAGGCAAAGGGGGACTTGGCTGGAGAAAAAGAGTGTCTGTCTACCAAGCTGGAAGAGCTTGGCAGAGAGGCCTCCTCCCTGGCTAAGGAGAAAATGGACCTCCTAGCTGTACAGTCAAGGCTGGAGCAGGACATTTCCTCTCTCCGCAGCAGCCAAGAGAGCGGTGATGGGGAATGCTCAAGGCTCCTTAGTGAGGTAGAGAAGCTGCGAGCTATCCAGAAAAGGCTTGAAGCAGATGCCCAGGCCCTACATGCTGAAAGGGCACTGATAGAGGGACATTTCAATGCTGCCACGGAGGAGGCATCAGTGTCTGCTAAGGCAAGAGAAGAATTGGACACCAAGGTGGCATCCCTGAGTGTTCATAAGGAAGCCTTGCAGAACGAGAGAGACAAAGCCACTCAGCAAGTCACCCAGCTTGAGGACCAACTCAAAAATGCTCTTTCCAAGCAGCTTGAGGTATTCCACACTAACATGTCCTGAAACTAATAATCATATTTGAATGGCTGAGGTTGTGCTGCACCCTTAATGCTTGCATGCTGATTTGGTCTCCTTTCCTGTTGTGCTTACATTTTTATTTATTTTTATTTTACATCTTCACATACTAACTTCTTTATCTTGCTTTTAGTCCCTTACAAATAAGTGCTATTAAAAACCTGGAATCCTGTGGACTAAGAACGTGATTTGAGAAGTTGGGGTCTTCTGTTCTGGACTAAACGCCATGTTCAATAGTTAATTTCCTAATGCGTTCTAGTCCAGGAGTAGGCTTAACCTACTAACGGATTTGCACTGTCGGACATTAGTTGTGTTTCTACATGCACACATGATTCAAAGACGCAGCCATCAGAAACAGAAAGGCGAAAATCAGTGAGCCCACTCCCCTAGAACATCCCCTGGCCACAACATGTTTGTATACATACTGAGTATTGGGTAGGACACATTTTAAAAACCGCTTTTGTGGGACCAAAATAAATAAACATTGTTATACAGCACAGCTGTAAATCACTGATGGATATTTCCATTGACACAACAGATTGAAAGTAAGGTAATTATTGAAAGTATCCGTTCTCAGACCACAGGATGTAATAAATATATTTTCTCAACTCACTTTTCACTTTTAAGTTAACCTTTCATGAGGTCCCTCTCATTAATGCTGTAGACAAAGCCATTTGCCTGTTGCGTAGCTGTAGATCTTGGCATTGCTATGATTCCTGAAAATTACGACTAAATCACACAAGATCATTGTAAACCCACTAAAGCCTCAAAATCTAATTTGGAATGGGATGACTGACATGCAAAGCATGCAATTTAATTCTGCATGGTATTACAAATGTTGAATAATTGTCTCACTAACTAGTTAAAGGTAATTTGGGCTGTACAAAACAACGCTTAACCAGAGGATTTGCAAATCTCATGATATCTGAGTTTGCCACTCACCTCAACCAACCCACACACTAGTGAGTTCTTCTGGCATTATATTTGTCTGGTTGACAATGTCCATCTTTCCATACAAAGGCAGCCGAGACCTCAGGGAAGACTTCAGAGGCCCTGGAACAGCTGACACAAGAGAAATGCCGTCTGCAGCAGGAGAAGAGCGAGGCCCAGTCTCTGCTGGAGGAGTTCCGCAGTGCCAAACAGGAGATGCAAAGTCAGGTGAGACAGGAATTCCAATGCTGGAATACCCTAAGGGGAGCATTGTGGGTTGTAAAAGTAGGAGGAGTGTAGAGTGGCAAGTCACTTAGCTTGGGGTTTCCTGATAGATCAATACAATCAAGGGAGATTAGGGGTGTAACGGATCGCCCCCCACGGTTCGGCACGCATGTGTACCGCGGATCAATTGCAAAATGTAACCAAGTAATAATATTACTTAATATTAGTTAATATCCCTTGTAAATCACAATGTAGAGTTGCCATGAAAAGATAGACGCGACAGTTGCGTGCTTTGTTTTACTCTAAAGCGCAATGATAGGTTGATAATGGGGGAAAAAACTCCAGAACAACAAGGCTGCGTTCGTAAATTTGCTCTGGAATCTGATCAGCATTCATGGAACGCCTCTTGTCCAATCAAATTACTTGGTCCATTTATGACGTCGGACCCAGTGTGCTCTCCGGCGCTCTCAGAGCAAATTTACGAACGCAGCCCAAGTGTATCATGGCGAGTGCTGCTAATGTTGGCGACAGAGAAGAACTCGAAATGCCTCCCTCGTCATTTAAATCCCATGTATGGGAGCACTTCGGCTTCTCTGTCAATTATAACAATGACGGACAGTGTCATTGGAAGTGTGGTCGATAAAAAAGTTACGGTGTTTAAGCGTTGTGCAACGAGAAAGTCGTACGAGCATGGCCACACATTTGCCGCGACATCACCCTGGTGTGTTGACGGGAGGCACGAAAAAGGCAGCTTGACAACTTCTGATAATGTAGCCAATTTTTTCATACCATGTTTAAAGTAAGGTTTCACTTTATTATTTAGTTAAAAGTGGCATAAAACATGTTTATTTGTCTGCTTTAAAGAGCCCAGTGATTCACTGCTGCAACCAGGTGCCTCCTCCCTCTCTCCTACTGGCTACTGCATCATTTAAGTTGAATGTGTGTTTCTGTTTAATATGTAGCCTAATGTTTGAGTGTAGAATATGTTATGTATGTATATATATATATATATACACACATACACACATATATATATATATTCCAGTTTTGACATCTTGAATGTTGTTGGGTTTTACACAGTGAAAGTGGTGTTTTTACAGAATTCGAGGAAAAAGTTTTATTTTATTTTTATTTTTATGTTTTGTGTTGATCCGAAAAATTATCCGATCCGTGACTCAAAAACCGTGACACGATCCGATCCGTGAGTTAGGTGATCCGTTACGCCCCTAGTAGAGAGACAGACAAGACATCATCATTGTGTCTTTATGTCCATGCATTCTGTGCTATTGTTGCCATGGAGGCCATGGAGGTCAGGTCGTCTGTACTGTGGGCCTCTGGCCATAAGGGTAAGACATGTTTTACTATCCTAGCTTGTCAGTCTGTTGGATTGATAAATGCTAAATGCGATCCTTGGGACGACCCAACTCTGACGTCACCCGTTGGGTAAGGGTTGGGTAAGGGAGATAGATAGAAGTTTATTTTTCCCAGGGGGAACTTTTTGTGGGGTGGTAGGCTACAAGCAACTGTTGGTACTAATCCACATGTCCATTAGAGAGCCAAGAAAACCATCATTAATAAACAAATACAGTACAAGACAGAAGATTACAACTGAATATGATTGGGAGGAGTCATTGTTCAAGGGCAAGGGTCAAAGGTCACCCCAGAGAACCCACTTAGGGCTTGATTAGGTTTTGCTCGTGCAAAAAAAAAAAAAACACCGTCAGCCCCCAGTTGGACTTTCAAAAAGGAACGTCCAAATGGTGAGTATAATATCCAGTCGATTTCACAGCAGACCTGTGTTCCCATGAAACACATAAGTATGCTTGATTTACTTTTCCTATTGCAATGAAAACAATGGAATTTCAATGGGGTTGGTTGGCAAAAGTGAAAAAGAAATCCTATTTTACTACATTCACAGTCATCTCCACCCTATCAATTATAGACCACCATATATAATGACATTAATAATAATATAATGTATACATATTTAGGCCCTCTCTGGCCCTGGCCCCGCCCCTGGACATAGCTCCGCCCCTGGTGTGTGTGAGTGAGAATAGCAAAGAGGGAGGGTTTGTGATGGTCTTCTCCTGTGTGGCTGTGTGACAGAGAGAGAGAAAGTTTATTGTGAGTTTACTATGCAGGCTGGGAACTGTGTGTGTGTGTGTGTGTGTGTGTGTGTGTGTGTGTGTGTGTGTGTGTGTGTTTGTAGTATGTGTGTGTGTACGTTTGCGATGTTGAATCTAGACTGGTAGATCTTGGCAGACTGTCTACTTGAAAAGTAGATCTTGGGCACCCCTGGTGTATAGTATATCCATCCCTGACAAAAAAATAAGAGAAAAATGAAATCAGCATCTCTACATTTCTGGCAGCCATTCCATTCCAGTGTCTGTTGAATTCCAACACAGACACACCTTATTCTACTTAGTGAGGTACTGATTAGGTGATGACCAGAACCAAATCTTATTTAACAACAAAAAGTATAAAAACCACTGCTGTGGTCATCACTATCCTCTTAGTCATACTAAAAAACAGTGCTAGTTGTACCTCAAAGGTAATTGGAATAATAATTTAAAAAAAATACTGACCATGCCAAAACAGTTGAAACGAAAAGTTTTTGAGTGAGGAAAAGAACTGTTAAGCAACACTCACTCATCAACTTAAGATATGCGCAATTAATCTCTCAAATACCATCATGATTTGTATCCTACCACAGTTTACAAGTCATATAGAGCCTGTTTCAGCTACACGTCAAGAAAACATTAATGATTGGTAATGAAAAATAACTGGCCCCCACAATGAAGGCTTTGCTGCTTGACGCAGTCAGAGGTGACTGCGTCAAGCAGAGGTAAGAGGTAAGCAGAGGTAACTGCGTCAAGCAGGGGTAAGAGGTAAGCAGAGGTAACTGCGGTTCTCGACAGTGCCTTTCTCTAAAGCAGTGGTTCTCAAACCTCTCTTCCGGAACCCCCAGGCCCTCCACATAATATTTGATCTGTTCCACCACCAGCACACCTGATTCAACTTGATTAGTTGGAACAGTTCAAATATGTGGAGAGGCTGGGGGTCCCCGAGGAGAGGTTTGAGAACCACTGCTCTAAAGTGAATGAGCCTCGATCTCCCAACTCTCCAAAATCTCTTATTTATTAATACTAACATAGAAGTTGATGTACTTTGTAATTATGTATTTGAGGGGTTGAAAAATCATCTCACTAAACAGGGTCTCTCTCTACCAGGGTGTACATCTGTATGTGAAGAACCTGGACGACAGCATGGATGACGAGGCCCTGCGCAAGGTGTTCGCCCCCTTCGGAACAATCACCAGTGCAAAGGTGGCGACGGAGGGTGGACGCAGCCAGGGCTATGGCTTTGTGTGCTTCTCCTCCCATGAGGCGGCCACCAAGGCCATGGCTGGCATGAACGGCCGCATCGTGGCCACCAAGCCGCTGTTAGTGGCTCTGGACAATGGCAGGGAGAGAGCAAGGCCCTCACCACCAGCCAGCGCAGGGCGATACAGGCCTCCAGCCCAGAAGCTGGACCGCACGACCAGAGACAAGGTTTGTGAATTTATTAATACTAACATAGAAGTTGATGTACTTTGTAATTATTGTCTATGTATTTGAGGGGTTGAAAAATCATCTCACTAAACAGGGTCTCTCTCTACCAGGGTGTACATCTGTATGTGAAGAACCTGGACGACAGCATGGATGACGAGGCCCTGCGCAAGGTGTTCGCCCCCTTCGGAACAATCACCAGTGCAAAGGTGGCGACGGAGGGTGGACGCAGCCAGGGCTATGGCTTTGTGTGCTTCTCCTTCCCTGAGGCGGCCACCAAGGCCATGGCTGGCATGAATGGCCGCATCGTGGCCACCAAGCCGCTGTTAGTGGCTCTGGACAATGGCAGGGAGAGAGCAAGGCCCTCACCACCAGCCAGTGCATACAGAGGACGGCCAGCGCCCACACCACGCCATTCTGCATCCCTAAGGCCCAGACACTGAGAAGTGTGTGAGGGGTTGGATTGGACTCTCATGGCCAAACACACACACACACACACACACACACACACACACACAGTCACACATACAGACAATACACAGAATACACAATAAAATTATTTAAATTTAGATTCTCTCCTATTGACTTATTGTTTGCCCCAAATACACCTATCGCACTAAAGACACCTAACTTGGCTATATGACAAGCTCTTTTGGAGTCGGTGTGTGTACAGTGTACACAGGTGAAATAGGATGCTGACATCCTGATAGATATATTTACTTGATAGTGAGCCTGAGAGGTATTCCAAGAGCTTTCCACGGAACCTCATCGGATATATGCTATCAGATATATGCTACACAATTACCATCATGGCATGGATCAAAATAAAGCTTCTGCAAAGCTTCTCTGGACTTCATGAAATGCATTTATGCAACGAAGTGTGTCTATAGGTTCTAAACTTTATGTCCACTATCGCAGCGAGTAGGACTGGGGCGCTCAATACACACACACACACACACACACACACACACACACACACACACGTCTGACATGGGGAATTAGCCTCCTGTGTTTGTGTGTGAAGTCTTTCTAATCTCTGATCTCTTGGATAAGAGCTCAGATGTGCCAGAAATAACCTGTAGCGGGGCGTCCGGTGTCCTGGTGTCATTTTACGCACACATTTTCAGGTCGGTTCAAGACGGTTGCATATTTTAAGAAATAAATAACATTTTAAGTCATTTTTTCTGAGTTGGGTTGTCCCACTCACATTTCATTTTATTGGACAGATATAGTAAAGACAGACAGGAAAGTAAGGAGAGAGACATGTCAGCAGGGCATGGGCCAGACTCTAACCCATGCCAACATGGGCACATGTGTGCACTGTAGACAGCGGTGCCAGACCACTGGACCACCACAGGCCACGGTTGCATATTTTCTGACTTATATATCTTCTTCACTACTTTTGTTTTCCCCTTTGCTTCTGGGTCTGGATATCGTGTCTGGACATGTGTGTGTGTGCGTGTGTGCGTGTGTCTGTGTGTGCATGTGCGCGTGTGTCTGTGTGTGTCTATGTGTGTGTGTGTGTGTGTGTGTGCGCTTTCATGTATGTATGTACTTTTTTTTACTGTCTAGCCTGGGGAGCTGTGACCAAGGTCTCTTTTACAAGGGAGCCATGCAAACAGAAGAGTAGATCATGGAGAGAGACACGGACAGTACAAACACGCAGACAATGAAGACAGTAACAGCCATGTCACAGTCAGAAACAGACAAAACACAGACAGCAAGACAAGACACAGAGTGAAAAGAGGACAGATGGAGAGAGAACAGAAGTGGGTTGATAGTACAGGCATTATACAATATGACCTCAGACAAATTGCAACAGAAACTCTTTCAACTGTCCTAGTCTCATGGATATGTATTTCATAACATATCAAAAGTCTTAAGAAATCCAAGTGGTGGAAAGTATTGAAAAATACTGAAACTGGTGATGCAACAATTTCCCCTTGACGCCCATGTTAAATAATGTTTTTATGCATGTCTTCTTGTCTGACGTCCACACAAAGTGTTCAATACTGTCCACAATCACCCAGAAACTGTTTTACATGAGACATGGAGTTGGATGCAGTACTATATGTGTGTAAAAGGACATTCTTAACCCATAGATGCATACAGGTAAGTGGGTCAAGAGGAACCAGTGGGTTCGTTTTCTTGCAATATATTCGTAATGAAAGGTTTTTATCATTTCATATTCCAGGTATTCCTAAAAATATATATATCAGACCATCTAACCCTAACCCATTAAATTTTTATTTTTTTTTACCTTTTACACTTTTTAAGTATTTTTTGTATTACTAGCCCAAGCTTCCATAAGAGGGTCAAAGATACCTGCATGCATCTGATCTGGATGAAGTTGCTGTCCTCTATGCACAGTTGATGGAGGGATCAGTGTCTGCAGAGAAGGCGTGCAATGCTGATGTGATACTCAGAATAAAGGAACAACTCAAAAGCAAAAGTGAATACTTAAAATCCTGTAGCAGGACAGCTGCCCTCTGGTTGCAGTACATGGATATGGTGGACATACTTCGCAAGTTTCTGAGAGCTGAACGTACTGGCAATTGGGCACTGCACCTTGTCTGTCTCAAGAGGTGGTGGATCACAATACCCAAGACAATAAATCAGCCCTCAGATCTTCAGTTCTAGTTGTGTGGTGAAACCCTCGGCCACCATAGTACAGTAGGTGATTGGGTCCATCCTTCTGTTCTGAACGATGAAACCAGAAGGACTGTTGTCGCTGAACCGGAAGTTGATCGGGTGTTTCATCATTTTCAGCCGCCAATGTTGGGGTCCAGGAAGTTGTGTTCGCTGTCCGACCAGTACTCCTCGTCGCACGGGTCCCCCCTCTGGCTCTCGGCGTCGCTCTCCGTCCGGTTGGGGTCCCAGCAGGCCTGGGGATCCGGCGGCTGCAGGGCGTCGGGGAAGAGGCGCCCCTCCGGGGCCGGGGACGGGGTTCCGGCCATGGAGCCTCCGCACGACTTCCAGGCGTTCTCCTGGAGCCCCAGCGGGGTCGAGCCTCGACTCTCTCCCGCCTTGGGCCACATCTTGTCGGGGAAGCCCCCTCCGGCTGGGTTGCCATACCCCATGGGCCAGGCCTTGGGCTGGGGGCTGGGAGCGGGGCTGTCCCAGTGGCGGGGGGTGCCTGGGTGTGGGGAGGGAGAGGGGGAAGGGGCGACCTTCAGTGAGGGTGATGGGGAGGGGGTGGGAGAGGCCATAGGGGTGTTTGGACCGGGGTAAGTGTTCCACTGCTGCTGCTGCTTTTATTGCCTTGCTGGGGGTGAGGGGAGCCAGCGTGCCGGACCTCCGTTTTGACGACCGCGGTCTTCTCCGGCGTCTCTCCCGACGCGGCCGCCTTCTCCTGCTGCTTGCCTTTCTTCTTCTCCGAGGTGGCCTTCTTGGCCTCCAGGCGGCGCTGTCGGCAGGACTTGGCCAGCTCGGGGAGCTTGCGGACGGCGCGGCGGAAGTTGTCCAGCACCTGGATGGTGTCGGACTTCATCTTCTGCCGCTGGCCCTCCTCGCTGCCGTGCTCGTCGGTGAGCGACACCTTGTAGAGGGGCAGCACATGGAGCTGCTCGTCCTCTGGGATCTCCCCCACCTTGCGGTTGTCCTCTTTCGTCAGGGTGCACACCTGGGAGAGAGGCGGTGGTGGGGGGGGGGAAGGGGAAGGGGAGAGGAGAGAAGAAGAAGGGACAAGGTTTAGTGTCTGCTGAGTCATCGTGGCGGTGACCGGGCAGGGGGACGTTGTACTGCGGACACACACACAAGTCTTTCTGGCAACTACCCCCCTGAGAAACAGACGAACGACCTAAGAACAACATAGACATGCACAGATAGAGTGAGAAGGAGCGAGAGAGAAAGACAGACAGAGAGGCAGACAAACAGAGAGACAGATGGACAGAGAGAGACAGACGAACAGACGAGAGAAAGAGAGCGCGAGAGAGACAGAAAGAAAGAGCGAGAGAGAGCAAGAGAGAGAGAGGTAGTGGGGGGTAGTGGACGTCGACGCATCGTCCCAGCCCTACTTACAGGATAAGCTGTTGAACTCAGACATACCCTGTCTGAGACCAGAGTGTTGTGGAATTTAACGTGTATGCAGAGTGAACATAACACACTCCGGCTTATATGAGAGAGGTCACTTAGAGTACCGAATGGACACAATTGTCTCATGTCAGCGCAACCAAGATCTCTCTGGCTTCCCAACTGTCTGTTGAAGAACCCGTCGGAAGACAATGGTATGGGCTGTCAACTGATTATCATGTTGGGATAACAACAATCCCCTTCAATTCCTCTATTAAGTTACATTTACCCATCTGTCTTGCATTGTTGAATATAATAAATGTGTAATAACAATGAACAGATTTCCGAATTACACCTAGCGGAGTAGATATCACAGATGCCAATACCAGTGTTTCCTCTATATGCATTTATTGGTGGCGGGCCGGCACGAATGAATTTCCTCCGCCACTAATTGATTCAGTCCACTTAAAAAAAAAAATAAAAAAAAATACACCTCTGAACATTTTAGCTGATTAAAATATATCTGATCCTAGATCAGCGCTATAATGGATGTTGACTAAAAGTGCACCTAAATCCACGCCCATCTCTCTCTAACCGCTGATCCAAAATCAGATTAATGACATTAAACATTCAGTTGACGACGTGACACAAGGGCTACTCCTGATTGGTCTAAATGTGAACCGGCATGAGAACCGTGCAGACTCAACCATCCCTGCTGAAAAACTGTCGCAAGTTGAAGAACTCGCGCAAGTTGGAAATACTCGGAAACTTTCGCCAAGTTGGACATACTTTTCCTGTTGTGTTTGAGACGGAGCCAAATTAGGTCGTTGTTTTGAGCACGCATGTGCGTTTCATGCGCGTGCACGCGAAAAAAATCGAGGGCTCTCCGCCACTAATGTAAAAATTCCTGGAGGAAACACTGCACTGCTATGTTTAGCCAACTTGAATGCCAACATGGCCATCAGGGTTTTTCCTGGCTCAAAATGAGGCGGAGGTGGTACCAGTGGTGTTTGACATCGGGGGGGACCCATGAAGCAGGGCTGTCTGGGGGTCCTTAAACATCAAACACTTAATTTCTTGCATTCTGGTGAATTGATATGCACCAATTTGTGCCCTTTCTGCATCAATTTATGGTGGAATTGTCATTATTTATGTAAAGGAAAACACAATATTCAGGCACCAGATGACCATTCAAAATATAACGTAATATAATGCAATATAAGGCTCTCAGGCATTCTGTACTTTCAAATATGTATTCTCCTTGAGCAGTCAACATACTATCAGCTATTTCGCTAGCAAAAACGAAAGCTAACTTATTTGCGAAACAGCGCCCCCGCCACGACGCACATTACGCAAGTCGACGTATTGACGTAGTCGATTACGTCGACGTAGCGTCGTCCCAGCCCTAACACACACACACACACACGCACACGCACACGCACACGCACACCTCTAAACTGGGGTCCTGAACCAGCATCCATGCATTACCTTGGAGGCCTCCTCGTGCAGGCTGCAGTACTGGATGCTGTGAGAGCGACCGCGGACAGAGCTCTGGGGCCTCTCCCTCTCTCCCAGGCCATACTGAGGGTTGATGCAATAACATTTGACAGTATAAAAACTGGTGATTTATACATGGATCAGTAGTCTTGATATTGTCATTAGTTCATGGAATCATCAACCTTACGTATAATATTATCTTCTCCTGTCTAGGTGAACATGGCTGAGACTGATGTGACAAGAATGTCATCAGATTATGCAGACAATGAGTTGGAATTATTCAGGAAAACAGTTAGTGGATATCTATTCATAGCTACCAATATTTGCTCAATGACATATGGACCTCATTGACAATACTTTACAATTAATAATACTTAATGTCGTAGTACTATGTTTTCAGATGGACATGATTGTCGAGTCCGATAATGGAACCGCCTCGTCCACAGAAATTCTGAATTGTGCTGACAGCATTGTGACAAGGAAACTAAAGAAAAAGGAAACGGAACATGTATTGAACAGGCTTGTTCAGGATAAATGGCTAAATGAGGTACTGTCTGAAAATGTATCTACTGCACATTTTTTCCCTTAACTCTGGAAGTCCTCAGAGGAGTTCTTGTGTTACGTAGGACTCGTTATTAAATCTATTATATTTTCTTCAGAAACATGGGGAATACTCCCTCTCCACTCGCTGTGTAATGGAGATGGAGCCATACATTCGATCGATGTACCAGGACCAGGTCAAGGTCTGACATATTTGTCACACTATTGCCTTGCAGGTAAAGTCACAAGTAAAAAGGTGTCATTGCAATGATTCATTGCTAATTACCATGTCTACTATCCACACTTAACACTCTGCTCTCCATACTGTATGTTTTTCTTCCAGTTCCTTTGTTCCTCCATCTTCTAATGATGTGTGTTTTGTTTTCTCTAGTAAAGTGCTGTATATATAAATATAACATTTATTATTTGTATGTTGTAATCTCCAAGGTCTGCCAGATACTCTTTAAAGAGGATATACAGGCATATATACAGGGGTGCACATAACTGGTGCGCCAGTGCGCATGCGTCGCCAAAATGCATGCTGCGCGGCAGATCAGCGGCATGAACGCGCTCTTGCGCACCAAAAGCTGGAAGCGCTGGGAGAGGAATTTACTTCCTCAAAATCCAACTGCTGACTGCTGACTGCTGCCTCACTGCAAGCCCCACTAAGTAACTATTTGCCGTCCCCTCAGCAATCCATCACAACAGTCGACCGACGACGACCACGGCGACTCCCCTCACGAAAACATTAGGAAAGTATCGTAACTCGTACTTTCATTCCGTGTATCGCGTATCGCACGGTTATCACGCCGCACGTGAAAATTCAGTCCCGAACGACTCGTCGCTAAAAGGAAAAACAACACCAAGGGACTTCACGTTTCTTTTCTCTGAAGCTTTCAAACGTTCAGACGTTTGTTTTACAGCTTCATTATCGCACCTCGACCCCTGACCCAGGGAATATGGTTGGGAATTCTATTAGAAAAAAAAAAAAAACTTTGTTGCACAATCAAAATAATGAGCTATTTAAAAGTGATAGCCTACAACATCCTCTACCATGGTTGAAATTGAGGACAGTATTAACAGCAGTCAAGAGAGCAGTGATGATGATGATTAAGCTTGTAGCATAAATAAATGCTTAGGCTGTAACTTTTTGTTGAAAAGTTGATTTCAGTGTTTACAGAACAGAGCAGTGTTAAAGAGATGTCAGTTGATTTCATTGTGTTTAAAGAACAGACATTCAGTTAGTGCTTAAAGAGATGTCAGTAGATTTCATTGTGTTTAAAGGAGTCTGACAGACTTTCATGCTTAAAGAGCAGTCATTTGATTTTGCATTTGTTTCTTTTGTTTTGCACACAATAATTTGTTCGTTCATCTTTATTTATGAACAAATGTCGTTTTGCTAATATAAGTTATCCATGTATCCCTTTTTCATCCATCCTGTGGGACGGGTCGTGACTCGCGAGCTCGGGGAGCACCAAGCAGCATCCCTAGGTGCTCCTCTGAGCACTGGCCCCAAAAAGTTATGTGCACCCCTGCATATATAGGCCTATGTGTGTGTGTTTGGTAATTGAGCACAATATTGGTATTTTTTATTATTTTTTGACTTTATTGCCATGACATGTAAACATGTTAGGAATTTGGTTTGGGACAGTGGAGCACGGTTTACAGCAGGACAGGTGCAAGACAGGACAAGACAGTGCAAACCAACATCATAGTGCAAGAGTCATAATTAGTATAAATATAAAGTGCAGAGATCAAGTGTTCAAGTGTTCATATCCAGACAGTCCAAAGCTCTCTGGGTGGGGGTGGAGGGAGGGTAGATAGATAGGGGTCAGGTCAGGTATTTAATTGACAACATGTTTTCACTTTAGAATGTATCTTCATCAATTCCCCAAAGCCAAATACAAATGTGAAACTTAATAATGTTCAATGGAATTAACTTGATTGGCAAATAATTTGGCTCCGTTCTTCATTGTGATGATTTGGTCTTTTTCCCCTCAGTGCCAAATGTGTGAGAGCCCTACATGTGGCATCAAAATGCACACCCATTGTGTTGCCAGATATTTCAAAGGAAGGACTGATCCACGATGCCCTGCTTGTGAGGACTTTTGGCCACATGAGATTCCAGGTAAAACCGTTCTATAATCTCTATCATGTCTCCCTGTTAGTTGAATTACTTATGCCACGTGGTATCACTAAACGTTATTAAGTAAAAATGTGCTTCTCTTCATTTCAGAAGTGAATCGGCCTCAATCACTGGCCCCTCAGAGCCAGTCAACATCATCATCAACATCAACCCATCCCCGTAGATCAAGGAGAACATAAATAGTAAATTATTTCAATACTGATATATCCCTGGTTTGAATTTTGAATCATATCATCTTTTGTCCTCTAGTTTTCTTTCCCCCACTCATTCCAATATATTTTATAATGATTTGTATTAAAGTTGATGAATTAAGGGGGTTAGTTTTAACTGTTTATCGGGAGCTCGAAATTAAGCAGCCATCTTGCAAGTTTCGCCACCGGAAGTCCCTGATTTCATTCTTATGTAGATCAGACCGTGCAGTTCAGTGTTGAGTTATGCTTTAATGGAATGTAGCCTTAACTCAAAGTTTCTACTTGCATGTTTCTGTGCTTGAATCTGGTAGATTTAAGATGTTTAATTGTTTAAATAAAATGTTGCCACTTGTTATAATTTTTTTTATGATTTATAGTTTTTATTATTTTCAATAAACAGACAATGAACAGACATACATCACAAGTAACAGTTGACGTTGGACAATAAATTAAAAAGACAAATAATAGACACAACAAAACATGAAGGTGATGTACAGCAATATAAATCTACAGCATAACAATTAGTGTTGTTCCGATACCATTTTTTGATCCCGATACCGATACCGATACCTGACCGTGCAGTACTTGCCGATACCGAGTACCGATCCGATACCACGGCGTTTGGAAAAAATAAAATAAAAAAATTGGCATTCCAAGTTCAGTCTGTACAGTTTGCAGACGTGAAGTGGCCAGTGGGGAATGCTTGAAGTGACCGATGATCTTTCTCCCATTGGCCAGCGCGTCGCACACACTCCGCTGTGACAGTAGGCCTTCCTGCACCACTAATGCATGTGTGTTCTGTGTTCTGCATATGTAAACAATTCAAACAAACATAGAGAAAACTTCTCCTCGGGAGAAGGAAGGAGGCAGGAAGTACCTGCCGCACGGAGAGAGACAGACAGACAGACAGACAGACAGACAGACAGACAGACAGACAGACAGAGAGAGAGAGAGAGAGAGAGAGAGAGAGAGAGAGAGAGAGAGAGAGAGAGAGAGAGAGAGAGACGGAGAGAGAGAGACGGAGAGAGAGAGACGGAGAGAGAGAGCCACAACAGCAGATCCCGAAAGGGGGTGTGGCGCGGAGACGGAGCCGAGAACTATCCCGAAAGGGGAACAGCTGGGCGGGACTCGGAGAAGCGGCCGCGCGGACATTATTATTATTATTTGAACTCTCTCCAGCACGCCGGTGGCGGTGCTAGACTGTGCAACCGAAATAAATATCGATTAAGGTCGATATGTTTTTCCTGTAAAATGTGTCCTATCTTGGCTGTGGGTTGTATCGCTTTAAGCGGAGTGGCGTAGTCTATAGCCGCTTTTCCATTGACCGGCCCGGGTCGGGTCAGGTCGGGTCGGGTCGGGTCAGGTCGGGTCACTTTTGATCTGTTCTGTTTCCATTACACAAACCGAACCGGACTAGTAGGAGGAGTCGTCGATAGTAGGCGGAGTTACGCGTCACACGCAGCCTGGCAAAAAGCTTCGGGTGTACACAGCAGTGATTTTTTGGGAGAGAAAGAGAAAGAGAGAGAGGAAGCTATGTACACATAATAAAGTCATGTTTTTTGAACCCTTAAAACCACTGCCTTCACTTGTCTGCTTTATGAACTGTAGTATCATCATCGGGAAACGCAGACAAGACGCGAATCTACCGGAATTTGACTCATGACACAGCCGGTGTTATTCACAGACAAACACGGTGCCGTTTGCGGGTTAATAACTTCGGTTTACCGGGGGTTAGGATAACAATTCAAACGTGTCCGGAAAGAGGAGAAGCCAGGGAATTCAAAAGTTTTTGAATGGAGTCGATCATCCACTCCTATCACCGTGGACACAGCGCGGAGCGAATTCCCTGTTAAAACCGGCATTTGACTCATGAGTGAATGGTGAAAATGGCTGGAAGGCTGCTGGCGAACTCCCGGTTCATCGAGTTTACGGTTAAAAGCATAACTTCTCGGGGTGTCAGCGCGGTGGTTAAGGGCTCAAAATGACCGTAGACAGATGGTGAAGTTAGCAAAGGAGTATTGTGTTTTTTTTACCACCTCCACAGCCGGTGTTATTCACGGACAAACACGGTGCATAATAGCGATTTTTGTGTTGTGCTTGTTGTAAATAAAAGTTATATGATTCATTGAAATGACATTAAACTAAGATAATACGATGGTCAGCATAATTTTCCGAATCTTTATTAATAAGCTATTACAGAAAATGTAGTGACATTTTCCTAGTGAATGTGGTATTTTCAAGATGGCGGTTGTGAAGAAATAATATGGGATGGGACATGGGATGACGATTGTCCATTGACCAATCAACGGTGTGGGACCTGGGACCTGGGACCCTGGGACCCTGCTCGGATGTGGTACCTGGGACCTAGGACTGAAGCGACCCGGACCGACGAATGGAAAAGGGAACCGAAGCGGGCAGACCTAGGTCAGCACCAGGTCGGCACCAGGTCTGCATCGTAGTGGAAAAGCGCCATATGTCTGAGGGCTGCGTTGGTAAAAGTCGCTCTGGGAAACTGATCGGCACTCGTAGAACGCCTCTTGTCCAATCGGATTCCTCGGTCCGTTTATGACGTCGGAGCCCAGTGTGCGCTCCGGCGCTCTCAGGGGGACTTTCCGAACGTTGCTCCGGTAGCATAGCTTAGCTTGGGCTCTGAGCAGCTGGAAGGGACAGCAGGTTACCTGAGGTGAGCCTCGCTGCTCCACCGCTCCTCTCCTCGACAACCACAGTTACGTGTTTGTTTTTCCGCGATAGTGAAAGTTTGGTATCGGGTGTTATATATTTGTTAGTACTCGCCGATACCGATACCAGCATTTTTGTGCGTATCGGTGGCCATGCCGATACCAGTATCGGTATCGGAACAACACTAATAACAATCCTACTTATAGCAGTTTACTTTCACGTTTTACATTTGGGATATTGCTATTTATACATAAATGAAAGTAAATTAAAAAATTAAAAAATATTGCTATTTACATGAGCTGGAATTGCCATTATTTCTCAATATATGAGTGATACTGCCCCCATTTCAAGCGGTAATCCTCCACCTTCTCTAGCAGCCTATATGATAATTGTTCTAAGGCTGCCAGCTGCCCAAGAGAAATGTGCCACAGAGACGGTGCTGGTGCTGATGAGGCCTTCCACTCTTTAACCAATAGTTTCCGTCCTAGCATTAACGCAGTCTGGATCCAATTGGCGAGTGGTGGAGTCACCTCACTTAATGCTTTGGGGTCACCCAAAATAAAAAGACTGGGGGTGAACGGAATGTCAAGGCCAACAATTTTTTCCAGAAAACCATGTATGGCTAGCCAAAACTCCTGGGTTTTTGGACATCCCCAAAGCATATGCACTAGAGTGCCACTTGTTATAATTAGATTGACTTTGGCAGTGAGAAAAAGTGTAATTGTTAGTGGATTATCTTAATTTTAGTTTAAGTTTGTTTCTTGGGGTGTAATTCTGTGAAATGTGAAAACCGCTTCATTATTTAACGGTCGTTTTAAATGGAAAGCTGTGTTTACATAATTTGTACCTGTGGTTCATTAGGTTGTTACATTTAAAAAGTCTTGCCTTGTTTGAATAAATTATGGAAATTACTCCTCATCTCTGAAAGTATCTGCAGGAATAATTTGGGAACACATAATTAAATATGCTTGTTTAATATAATTAAATATTAAATACAACCCTGGTCTACATTACGCAACCTTCATTAGACCACTAGAGGGCAGCACAACTATATATTCGGTCTGCTGGACATTGATTACCAGGGGCAAGACCACATTATCGCAGCCGTAGAGTACCCTGAAGTTATATAATGAATGATTTGCCTCTGGGGCTGGGTGTGCTCTTGAGCCAAAATGAATACAGAAAAAAAGAATGTAAACAAATGAACTTATTGGCCAAGAATGGGGCGCACCTTGTCCACACCTTCCCATGATTCATGAACTGTCATAGAAGGAAGGAATGTTGGGTAACAAGGCAAGAACATGTATGTTGGATGTGTGTTGGAGTTAACAACGGTAAACTAAACTTCCATGGTGTATCTTAAAGAGGTGGCAGTGGCTCAGGAGGAAGAGCTGGTGTCGAATCATTGCAAGGTTGGCGGTTTGGCGGTTCGAACCCCAGCTGGCCATGTGCCGAGGTGTCTTTGAGCAAAGCGCTGAACCCCTAATTGCTCCAGGATCGTCATCTATGGCCGACCCCTTGCCTAGAGCATAAAATACCAAATTCAAATACCAACAATAGACTGACAAGTTGATTGCATGGCGATACAAACTATTCTTCTAATTCTTCTTTTTAAAGGCCACTTGTCTGTTTTAGTTTACTAACTTCAGCAAGGTGCAACCATTTGGGGGGCTCGTCATAATAAAGGATACAACCTTTAGGGGTTGGTTCGTCATAATCAAATGCATTCTTCTTCCAACTATAATAACTCATTAATCTCTTGCCTGTCAAATGTGTTCGTTCCCACAACAAAAAAAATAAGGCATTCTGGCAACCAACCCCGATACGAAGGAGGCGGGTCTTCAGTGTTCGGCCCCGCCCACTCTGACAGTGTAACACCACCACAGCGACAAAGGGCGTCTCTTCGTTTCCGCTTTACTTTCCACAGCGATGGAGGACGTTTGAGTCGCACGGTAAAAGGCTAGCTTCTTTTTTTGTGTCTCACACACAAGCTAGCAACCTACCTAAAACCTTCAACAATTAGGGGTTTTGTTTACTTTTTTTCTTTCTCTAAATTAATTAATCCCTTCTTTTAAACCGTGTTTAAAGCCATTATGCTGAACATGTTGTCCACGGGGAAGCGAGAGAGCAGCTCTGGAGGCCAGGCCAGGGCAGGAGGGGGGACACCGCCGACACGGCCTAAACAACTAGGGGTCAACGACTACCATAAGACTACCAACAACAGCCTGCTGGAGAAGAACCAGAGAGCCCTGGACCACGACGACGACGGCTCTCTGCCCTGCACCCCTGCCGAGATGTCGTCGCCTGGGTGCGGGGCCCCGGGGGGGGATGTGGGGGTCCTGGAGCACGACACCAGGCAGCTCGTCGATGCTTTCTATCGGGAATATACGGAACTTAACTCTCCTCAGTCGAGGTGGAACACCTCAAGAAGCAAGCCTCTGTCCACCATGAAACGGGTGGTGGAAGACGTGATAGCCAAACACCGATACGCGTATAATGGTGAGTTGAGTTGTTAGGCTCTAACATCGTGACGTTAGAATTATAAGGTTCTAGGATCTCCATTTTTGGTCAAAATGTAGTTTTGTTTTTACATAATCTGATCCATTAGGTGTTTATTAATGCCTGTGTGGTGTTATTTTTAAAATGTTGACATTTTTGAGTTAGTAATTCATAAAATACAAAGGTTCCATCTCACAAAACATAATGGAATGTAAAAACGTTGACGCTCAATATCTCTGAACTGCCCTAAACGGAGATAGAACCTTATCATTCTAAACGGAGATAGAACCTTATCATTCTAAGCTCACGACATGGCTGTTGGGTTTACAGAAGCATAGTAGTAGAGAGTAGATTTCGTCCCAACTTTGCTGAGAATTATACTATAGTTACGTTTACATTTTGGGCATTTAGGGGATAGGCAGGCAGACGCCTTTTCCCAAAGCAATTTCTTACAATCGTTACTACATTTGATGACTAAGTGAGTGAATCGTCAATCCACCAGTGGTAGCAGGAAGAGTAATCTAGCTCAGGCCAGGGGCCACTGGCAGTCGTCGTGATGGAAGAAGAAGAAGAAAAACTTTTTTTAAATGTTTTTTTGTTTTAGACATTGGAGAAAGTACAAGAGGGGGGAAGTAGAAATCTCAGGAGCAATTAAGAAGCGTAGTAGTAGCGGCGATTCGGTCAAACTTAAGCTGAAACTTAAGAGATGATGATGGGCTACATACTACACCAGACATATGTAGCTATGTTGTCTTTATGACAATTGGATTACTGCTAGCTGTTATTATTAGGTGTAAAATAAGTTTCTAACCCAAACCTTGACATTAAGGTATGCTCCTAAAACTCGGGATGGACGAGAGAGGGGATGACATGAGTTTTGTCACGTCCGTGGCCAAGAACATCTTCAGCGATGGGCTGACCAACTGGGGTCGCATCGCCAGTCTGGTGGCCTTCGGGGCTGTGCTGTGTCAGTACTTGAAGGAGAGGGGCAAGGAGGATTGCATAGAGTCGGTGGGCCAAGAGATCTCCTCGTATCTGCTTTCTGACCAGCGGGAATGGCTGGTCAAGAACAACTCATGGGTGAGTCACGTACTTGTGTGTTCCGCTTTGGGAGGATGTGGGGTCAAAAGTGTTGATGTTGCATAACCATTGTTGTAAGAGCCAAATATGGTCCTGTCATATGTGTGGTAATTCACTGTGTGGGCATGGGGTGGCGCTGTCACAATACCTGAGGCAGGTCTTTATAAGGTAGTACAATTGTTGTTATCGTCAGGTGTTGACCCCGGAAGGGCAAATAGGTTTGACCGCAATGGCGCTGAGTTTGTTGTTGTTATCGTTTTTATACCAGTGATTAAGCCAAATGGAATGTGGCACATTCGTACGCAATAAAGGTTTTTTGTGCAGCAAACCAATGACTACGGATCGTGTATAACCAACAGAACACATCAAACTAGAACGCACGGCGCGTCAACCAGAGTCCGCGGGTTAGCATCTCAGTAGCACAGTATTAGACTGTGCTCCTTTAACATTGTCAAACCTTATGCATTATTGGAATAACGGAGGCGTTTGGATATCGTACGGGTTGGATACGTGTGCAGCCGCAGGAGCTGCGATTCTGGAGCCAGCTGTTTGGAGCATCGGACCGCGAGGCCACTACAACGGCGCCCACCGCACGGTATGAGTAGCGCTACATTGTTTAATGGCCATTTAATGTGTGCACACCGGTAGGGGACAATTATAGACGTTGCGTTGACTGTTGCGTGCTGCGAACTGTTGTGACTGACTACCGATCATTCGTCATGGAGATGTGTGACGTGGAATTGGACACTAATGGTGATGAGACACTATCTGGTAAACGTGTGGTTAAGCTTACTGCTAAAGCGTTTGCGTTGAAGTTGGACTTGTTGCAAACGAGCAGAAAAGCTAAACTAAGCAAAGCTACCAGCATTAGAGGTGGTTTACAAGGGTTGGTGTGTACTGATGATAAAACACAGGTACAGAATACTCTGATTGAATTGATAAAGGTGTGTGATGAAGCAAAAACCATGCATGAAAAAATACTTGATTTGTTGCCATGTGATGAAAAAGAAAAACATGAAATATGGTTTAAGGCAAAAATGTTGTTCAACAATGAATGTATTACAAATACAAAAATTTGGGTTTTATCATGCAAAGAAGGTTCTGTGCAGATGGGCAAAAATGTTTATGAGGGGGATGGTATTCATCCACATGACAGTGCTTCCAATGTTAGCTACCGCCCAAGTCATGGGAGTGGTAAAAGTGGTAGATCAAGTGCTATATCCACTGCACAGGTAAAAGCGGAGGCAGCTAGGGCTGCACTTATCGCTCGTGCTGCAGCTCTAAAGGAGAGTCATGCCTTGGAGGAGCAAGAGCAACAAACTGAGGAGGAAAGAGAGTGGCTGGATATGGAAACTGAAATAGCTGCATCCACTGCTCAACTGGCAGTGTTCAAGGCCACAGGCCAGAGAAGTGGTTCACAAGCTGCCTCAGATGGCATGAATTCTTATCTGGATAGGGAAAAAAGGGAAAGGGAGGCTGTCAGTGCTTTAAACCCTTTGGCAAAGGAATATGAAGCCAGCTTGTGGGAACCAACAGCACACAGCAACTTGATCAAATGGGCACTACCAACCCATAAACCCCCTTTCACGGATACACGACCCAAGGATACTGCACAGTGGGTTAAAGCTACTGGACAACACCATGTTAGCTGCAAAGGACAACAGCAGCAAAGCAGTATAGTGGGAATATCACAACAGTATCGACACCAATCAGGAACCCTTCAGGAAACAGAGCATCACACCACTCAGAATCTGCCTGGGGACATCCTTACCATCATGCACAGGCAGAATGAAATAACAACTGCTCTGGTGCAGCAACAGCAGTCCATGTCTCTTCCACCTCGAGATATTCCCATATTTGAAGGGGACCCTTTCTAATACAACTCATTTATCAAGGCCTTTGAACAAGGAGTGGAGAAAAAGGCAGGAAAAGGGGATTGTTTGTACTATTTGGAACAGTTTACTAGAGGACAGCCACAAGAACTGGTACGTAGCTGCCAGCACATGGCTCCTGAGCGTGGCTACGTGATGGCAAAGGGCCTTCTAGAAAAACATTTTGGAAATCAGTACAAAATTGCAACGGCTTACATACAAAGGGCTCTGGCCTGGCAAACCATAAAGTCGGAGGACGTGAAAGCACTTCAAGCCTACTCCTTGTTCTTGCGTGGCTGTTGTAATATAATGGAAGAGCTCGAGTACATGCAGGAGCTGGATATGCCGGTACACATGAGGGCTATCATTGCAAAATTACCATTCAAAATGAGAGATCAATGGAGGACCATAGCTCATGGCACAATGGAATCCACACAGCAAAGGGCTCGCTTCCCTGATTTGGTCGCATTTGTGGAGCGTCGGGTTGCAATTCTGTCCGACCCTCTCTTTGGTGACATACAGGACCCTATGCCTGCTGTTGCTGGAGTAAAGAATCCTAGACTACATTACGGCAACAGAGTACAGGGAAACATTGTTGCCACCACATTAACATCTATGGACGTGCAGGAGGGAGCTGAGGAGCTAACATCAGATCCTGGGATGGAGGACGAGGCTGGATGTCTTTGCTGTGCTGGTACTCACTCATTGGAGGAGTGCAAACAGTTCACTGGAAGGCGGCACAAAGACAAAATTTACTTTTTGAGAGACAATGGAGTGTGCTTTGCATGCTTATGTGTGGGTCACATGAGCCGGGATTGCGAAAGGCGCTCAACATGCAAAGTGTGTGGTCAAAAGCATCCCACTGTGCTGCATATCAGAAAGCAAGCAGTAGCTCTGGAGCGGTCAAAAAACACGTCTAGTAACCAGCCAACCTCTCCCAAAATGTGTGGACATACAGGGGCCGGTAAGGACCACTGTGGTTTGTCCATTCTCCCTGTACAGGTGAAAGTGACAAAAGGAAATCGCACAATAAAAACATATGCCTTCCTGGATCCTGGTAGTTCAGCCACATTCTGCTCAGAAGATCTAATGCAGAAACTGAATATTACAGGCAGAAGAACCACCTTCCGGTTGAGCACAATGGGGCAAGAAACTGTTGCTTTAGCCTATTCCTTGACTGGCTTGGAGGTAGCTGATTTGGTCAGCAATGATTTTTATGCTCTCCCAGAAGTTCTCACACAGAAAAGGATGCCAGTCACTCCGGACCATATAGTGACTCCTGAACAGTTGGCTAAATGGCCATACTTGTCGAAGGTACACATCCCGACTATTAAGGCAAATGTCGACCTTTTGATAGGAACCAATGCTCCCAAGGTATTAGAACCATGGGAGATCATTAACAGCTGCGGTAATGGCCCCTACGCCATTAGGACAGTGCTGGGATGGGCCGTTAATGGTCCGTTGAATGGAAGCAGTGGTGCTTGGGAGGCAGAAGTTCCCTCTGCTATGGTAAACAGGATCGCAGTGTGCAAGCTGGAGGAAATGCTGACCAATCAATACAACCATGAATTCAATGAAAAGACTGTGAAGGAAAATGAAATGTCCAGACAAGACCTCAAGTTTCTGGAAATCATGGAGAATTCAGCAGTACTTCAGGAGGGGAAGTATTGTTTGAAATTGCCCTTTAAGAACAAGGATGTACATCTGCCCAATAACTTCGTAGTGGCAAAGCAAAGGATTCAAGGGCTGAGGAAAAGGTTTCTCAATAACAAGCTTGTGCACCGGGAGTATACAGAGTACATGAACAAGCTCATCAGTAAGAACTATGCGGAGCAAGTGACACAACAGCAACAGCATGGTGAGAACGGGAAAGTGTGGTACATCCCTCACCATGGTGTCCACCATCCTAGGAAAGGATCCCTTCGTGTGGTTTTTGACTGTGGAGCCACATTTCAAGGTGCATCATTGAACAGTGAACTCTTGCAGGGTCCTAATCTCACCAGCTCACTCCTTGGAGTCCTTAGTCGTTTCAGACAGGAACCGGTGGCGTTTATGGGTGATATTCAAGCCATGTTCCATCAGGTGAAGGTTGCGGAGGAGGACAGGGATTTTCTTCGCTTTCTCTGGTGGACAGATGGGGATGTCACCAAGGATCTTGTGGAGTATCGTATGACGGTGCATCTGTTCGGTGCAGTGTCATCTCCCAGTTGTGCAAGTTATGCACTGAGAAGAACTGCTGATGATAACTCAAACTGGTTTTCAGCTGAGGTCCTTCAGTCTGTCAAGCAGAATTTCTATGTAGACGACTGTTTGAAGAGCTCAGCCACTGAAGGAGAAGCTGTCCAGATGATCAAAGATCTTATCACTCTCTGTCGCAAGGGGAGCTTTATCTTGGAAAAATGGATTAGTAACAGTCGTAGGGTCTTGCAAACAGTCACAGAAGAGCAAAGGGCCACGGACCTAAAGGAATTGGATCTGGATCGAGATGAGCTCCCAGTAGAGAGGGCGCTGGGTCTACAATGGTGTGTGGAGACCGACTCTTTCAGATTCAAGATGGAAGTAAAACAACAGCCTTTCACCCGACGTGGTATGTTGTCGATCACCAGTTCAGTATACGACCCTTTAGGTTTCCTGGCACCAGTCACTTTGCCTGCTAAGATGATGCAGCAAGAGCTCTGTCGGAGACGATATGGTTGGGATGATGCATTGCCACAGGACATCTTACAGCAATGGAAAAGGTGGTTGGAGGACTTAGATGTGCTGGCAGCATTCAATGTGGGCAGGTGCATCAAGCCAGTGGACTTTGGAGAGATCAAACAGGCTCAACTACATCACTTTGCCGATGCCAGTGAAAGGGGCTACGGAACCGTAACATACATCCGGATGTTGAATCATGAGAGCAAGATCCAGGTCTCCCTTTTGCTCGGTAAAGCCAGGGTGACACCTTTGAAGGCGGTGACTATCCCCAGACTGGAGTTAACAGCAGCTGGCCTTGCTGTCAGAGTGGACTCATTACTGAAGGCAGAGTTGAACTTCCAGTTGGAGGACTCCATGTACTGGACTGACAGCACTGCAGTGTTGAAATACCTGAATAATGAGGATAGGCGCTTTCATACATTCGTGGCCAACAGAGTCTCGGCAATCAGAGAAACATCTGAACCATCACAATGGAGGCATGTTGGTTCCAAAGACAATCCAGCTGATGATGCGTCAAGAGGGTTGAAGGTCTCTGACTTTTTGAGGAATAGCAGATGGCTTGAAGGGCCCGCGTTTCTTTGGAAGCATGAGAAGGACTGGCCCAAAATGGTGGGGGAAGTGTCGGTGGACCCTAATGACCAGGAAATCAGAAAGGAGGCAACAGTAAATGCCATAAGTGACGTGTCGAGTCCTACTGACCATCTCATTGCCTACTTTTCTGATTGGAGGAGGCTCAAAACATCAGTTGCCTGGTTTCTCAGGCTAAAAGCCATGTTGTTGGAACGCAGTAACCTGAGAAAGGTGCAAGGACAAGGGGTCACGGCAATGTCCGCAAGTCGCGGTTTGATGCTAGAGGATTTACTAGGAGCAGAGGTTGCCATCATACAGTATTGCCAGCGGCAGAGATTCAGTGAGGAGATTGCTGCTTTGTCATCTAAGAGAGCCACAGTGAGTCGCCAGAGTCCAATATTTAAGCTGGATCCTACTTTGGAGGATGGCCTTTTGAGGGTTGGTGGAAGACTGAGCAGAGGAGCAATGCCTGAGGAATCCAAACATCCGCTCATTCTCTCCAAAGATCAATATGTATCTACGCTCATTCTCAAGCATGTGCATCAAAATCTGGGTCATGGAGGGCGGGTTCACACACTGTCCAAGGTGAGGAGGAGGTTTTGGATCACCAACGCCAATTCGGCTGTCAGGAAGATTATTTCTGACTGTGGATTTTGTAAACGCTACAATGGAAGAGCAGTGGAGCAAAAGATGGCAGATCTCCCTAAGGAGAGAATCCTTCCCGATCTACCACCGTTTACCAACACTGGAGTGGATTACTTTGGACCCGTCGAAGTAAGGAGGGGAAGATCAATTTGTAAGCGGTACGGAGTTATATTTACCTGTATGGCAAGCAGGGCTATACATCTGGAGGTAGCTGTTTCATTGGAAACGGATGCTTGCATCAATGCTTTGCGGCGTTTTATTAGCAGGAGAGGACAGGTGGTCCACCTAAGGTCAGACAACGGTACCAACTTCGTTGGGGCAGAGAGAGAACTGAAGGGGGCTCTGGCTGCATTGAGTCATGAGAGAATTCAAGGCGTTCTGTCGCAGGTTGGAATCCGTTGGAGTTTTAACCCACCAGCAGGTTCACACCATGGTGGGGTGTGGGAAAGAATGATCCGTCTGGTGAGAAGAGTTCTCAGCTCTGTCCTACGTCAGCAAACGTTGGATGATGATGGACTGCATACGGTGTTGTGTGAAGTGGAGGCCATTTTGAATGATCGGCCAATTACCAAGCTCTCGGAGGAACCCGATGACCTGGAACCACTCACGCCCAACCATCTTCTTCTCTTGAAGGGTAAACCCGCCTTACCACCTGGAGTGTTTGATCCTCAGGACCAATATGTGAGAAGACGATGGCGACAAGTTCAGTACCTCTCGGATCTTTTCTGGAAGAGATGGATACGGGAGTACTTGCCCTTGCTCCAGGAGAGGCAAAAATGGAACCAGAAGAAAAGGAGTTTGACAGCGGGAGATATCGTTGTTATTATGGATTCCTCAGCTCCTCGTGGTTCTTGGCCACTAGGCAAGGTTATAGAGGTTTTTCCAGACAAACAGGGGCTGGTACGTTCTGTGAGATTACAGACCAAATCAAGTACAATTGAAAGGCCAGTGACGAAACTTTGTTTGTTACATGAAGGGTAAATTTGTTTTGTCTGTACTTTATATTGGTTGTGGTCTGTTATAACGTGTGCTCCTTTCATGGTATTTTGTTTAAATTGTTATGTCGGTGCCAGTAACAATTAGGGGCCGGTGTGTAAGAGCCAAATATGGTCCTGTCATATGTGTGGTAATTCACTGTGTGGGCATGGGGTGGCGCTGTCACAATACCTGAGGCAGGTCTTTATAAGGTAGTACAATTGTTGTTATCGTCAGGTGTTGACCCCGGAAGGGCAAATAGGTTTGACCGCAATGGCGCTGAGTTTGTTGTTGTTATCGTTTTTATACCAGTGATTAAGCCAAATGGAATGTGGCACATTCGTACGCAATAAAGGTTTTTTGTGCAGCAAACCAATGACTACGGATCGTGTATAACCAACAGAACACATCAAACTAGAACGCACGGCGCGTCAACCAGAGTCCGCGGGTTAGCATCTCAGTAGCACAGTATTAGACTGTGCTCCTTTAACAATTGTGTTGTGCAACGTTGCCTACATACATGTCATCACTTACTGGTTCAAAGTGAATCATTGTATGGTCTGCGATGCTCATCATCGATAAAGTGAAGACACGATTTGTTGCTTTTCACTGCTTTTGCACAATTAATAATAACCGGTTTCTTGGCATGTCTGGAATCAGTCTAATCTTCTGGTGTTTTATCATAACCCGGAAATTCTCCCTTTAAAAAGGCAGGGGTGGGGGACAGACTAGAACTGTTTATACTATTGATTAAATTAACCCTAGGTTGCCTTTTGTTTCCTCCTCAGGATGGGTTTGTAGAGTTCTTTCACGTGGAGGACCCTGAGTCGACAGTGAGGAAAGCGCTCATGGCGGTGGCAGGGTTTGCAGGCATCGGGGCGACACTCGCTCTGATGATCAGGTGAATGTCATGGACTAAAGAGACTTTCGGTTTTTTTCTCATTCTTGTCAAGCAAGAAAAAATGACCATCCCCACGGGACTTCCATTCTCTCCTCCTCTCTTTCTGTGAGGAATACCACCATGGAATAACAAAATGAACATTTTGTTTTTGCCCACCGCGTTAATTTCGGGGCCCCAATATCTTCTAGTTTTGGAGGGTCAGAATGAGGACACAGTAGAACTCTGTGATTAGCGTCTGAGTAGACCCATCCCCAAACCCATCACCTGACTCCTCCTATTTATGTACAGTTGTATAGAATTTATTTTTGTAATAAATATTGAAAAATGCCTTTTTGCTGCCAACAACTTGTATAAACATCCATGTATATCAACAAGATAAGCCACTGCAATGGAAGAAAGCCCCGAATTCAACCAAGAAAGTAAACAAGGGCTATGCGGATGAAAGTGAACAAACAGTAGGAGGGAATACAAGCAGGAAGAGCTGCAGTATATGTTGCATGTCATACTTTAATCAAGCTGATTTCTGTACAGCCCATTCATAACTTCAGGTTCTCCAAAGGGTGGATATGATATGCTAGGCATGGCGGGCAGTGAATTTGCATAGGTGCTTCCTGCTTAGGGAAACATTGAGGCTATTGCACTAGGCAATGCTAGGAGGGATGGGCACGTTGGATAAGAGTCAGGAACATCTTTAGCCTCATGCCTTTCAGCTGAATGTTGTTAGGAGGCCGATGCATTTCCAAATGTTGTACTTGATTTACAATTTGCCTGTGGGTATCAGTGCAAATACGTAAATAACAACAGGATAGCTATATTTAAAAGTGGGGTGAAATGTTGTGGGCCGGTAAAGGGGCAATCTGGGATTGGTACATCCATTTACTTTTACCTAAATTAATGATTTATATCCATCGATTCTTGATCATATATCTTATAAACGCCTTACGTACTTAATTATACCCCATCAGAAGCTTGTTAGTGTTGGTTTGTTTTTTTTGCTTTACTCCATTGTTTGTAAACAATGCAAATGTAAAAAAGAAAACGTAAACAACACTTCCCTAAAATCATGGTTAAAACTATATATTTTTGTCTTCACTAATGGTCAGTGTTTGCATCCATACCTCAGTCTGAATTGAGTGGTAACATTTCTCCAGCTCCATCAGCTGTTAACCAAAAACAAAACAAAAAGCAGGGTGTGCACTTTTGTTGTTTGAATCCCAGATTGCCCCTTTTTAAAGTTGAATGCTAGATCTAGTCTCATGGTACATCGTTTTATTTGGAATTTGCTTAATCTGCAGAAGTTATATATTCACACTTTCCACAGTACTCCTGACATAGAAGATTTACAAGCTCAAAGGTTGTGACTATCTTGTTTTGTTCTTTTGATGATTGATAGTATACTCATCAATAAAGCAGAAGTTTGACTGTTAACCTGTTCTGAACTTTGATACTTCACTTCTCCTCCTTAGCAAAGGAAAAAAAAGAAAAAGATATGCAGAAAAGAGAAGTCTGCAGTGGGGTCTAACCCAGCTATTTCCTGGTAACTTCGCGTGAACGTCGGCTCCTCTCGCATTAACTCCCCTTTGCTGCACCCACTCAAACATGTTGTTTATTCACACCCCCCCGGAGACATGCAAGGCTGCTATTTCCTAGAAGATACGCTGCTGTGGTAACAACAGTCACAGGCCTTTCTACATACACCACAGCCATAGCAGGGCTCGACAGTGCGACCATTTCACTCGCAATTGCGACTAAAAATACATCTGTGCGACTAGGGAAATAAATTCACGAGCACACTGTGCGAGTACAGTTTTTTTTTTTTTTTTCTTTCTTTCTAAAAATAAATCTGCGCGAACCGTGTGGCCACATTTTAAGCCGTCAGCCAGCCCGCTACGACCACGGGAAGTCATGTTAAAAGTGAAGTTACTTCTGTTAAACTGGCGCTAAGCTAACATCGCTAATCGCTAACTCCCTCCTGGGCCTTAAAGAGACAAGCACCCTTTTCTCATCTCAAGCTTCATTAGCTTCATTAGCTCACCACATCTACAGATTTGGTCCCACACACTCCAGATTTGAACCCAAGGTTACAACCAGGGTTAACTACCCAGGGTAGAAAGTAGAAAGCTCTCAGACCTTCAGAACCCATTGAAAGTAGTGGAGGTACTCCAGAAGTCCAAATGCATCTCTAACCCTAGGAAACCCTAGGAAGCAAGTTGCCTAATGGCATGAAAATGCAACATGTTGTACTTGAGTGTGGCAGAGAGGTGGGACCCCCGGGGATGGTGGTGTGCTAACAGCTAGCCGCCGCAGAGGCACCGTGCTGGGCTGGCCACCTCCACATGTCACCACCCCGGGCAGCATGGGGCTGGGGACTGGTCATCTGGATGTGGGGTAGTTTAATACCCCTAGATGTGGAGTTGTCTGGCCACCGTGTGTGACTGATGTAGCCTGACCCAGCAGCAGGGAGGTGGGCAGCATGGAGACAGACCTCTGCATGGCCTGGCTGGGCTGCTAGCTGACAGACCTAGCCCTAAAGCCTGGCTGGGCTGCTAGCTGCTAGCTGACAGGCATGACATGGATGAATGAATGAACATGCTGCTAACCAGGAGAACTTGACACAGCTAGTTACCATAATACAATGCCATCAACTAGTGTTGTTCCGATACCGATACTAGTATCGGCATGGCCACCGATACGCACAAAAATGCTGGTATCGGTATCGGCGAGTACTAACAAATAATAACACCCGATACCAAATTTACACAGTGTCGGAAAGAGACAACAAATATGCAGTTTGTAATCTCTGCTCAAAAGAAATTCCTCGCGGAGGAACGCACGCAAGGACTTTCAATACCACGAATATCATAAGGCATTTGCTGCGTTCGTCGATTCGCTCCGAGAGCGCCGAAGCGCACACTGGGCTCGACGTCATAAAGGGACCGAGTGCTTTGATTGGACGAGAGGCGTTCCACGAGTGCTGGTCAGAGTTCCAGCGCGACTTCAAGAACGTAGTGTAGGTAGTGTTCAGCGACGTCATGTGACCCCGCAAGCAGGAAGTCACTAAGCTAGGCTAAGGCCCATAGCAACAACAACTATTAGCGCGAGAGTTTTAGGTCTTCCTCTGTGCACCTTGCACAAGTGTAGATAGCGTGCGACTTTTCAGCATAGCAGGACATATTTTAGATGATAAGAGGAACAGGCTGAGTGCCAAAAACGCTGAGATGCTTTTATTTCTCAAGGCTAATCTGCCAGTGATGCTGCTTAATCAGAAGTAAGGTTTGAGTGTTTACTTGCTGTTGCACTACTACTACGACTGTTTTATATCTTAAAGTTATTTTGTTTGTAAATGTTCACTTGCTGTTGCACTACTACTACGACTGTTTTATATCTTAAAGTTATTTTGTTTGTAATTGTTTACTTGCTGTTGCACTACTACTACGACTGTTTTATATCTTAAAGTTATTTTGTTTGTAAATGTTAACTTGCTGTTGCACTACTACTACGACTGTTTTATATCTTAAATGGATATTGCACTGATTGGCATCTGTGAGAGCCACATTTCAGGTTTTATAAGGGGTTGATTTTCTTGTCACCATACCAGGTAGACAATAAAAAAAAGTTCTATAGCATTCACTCTCTGTTGGTATTTTTTCCTGTTTTACAAAGGTTTTGAGCAGTGCCAGACTAAGTGTTAGCAATAATTTTACATCAAGGTGAGTATGCGGCTCAAAAAACATGTTTTTTTGTTTTGTTTTTTCAAACGCCGTGGTATCGGATCGGTACTCGGTATCGGCAAGTACTGCACGGTCAGGTATCGGTATCGGGATCAAAAAATGGTATCGGAACAACACTACCATCAACTCTGCGGCTAGTAGGGCTGTAGGCATGGGCCAATGTGTGATTTTGGTGCTAAAAATTGCAAAATCACTAATAAAAATGTGTTATAATAAAAATGTTCACTGTGCTCCTAAATTTATTTGTGTGCCCCTAAAATTTTTCATTTAGGAGCACATGTGCTCCTAGTGAAAAAGGTTAGCGTAGAGCCCTGATACTGCACACTGAGGGAACGGAGCTTAGGCCTGCCCTGGCAGTGGTGGTGGTGGTGGTGGTGCTTTTCCCTGGGGCGATGGAGGTGGGGGTGGAGGGGAGGAGGAGGAGGAGGAGGCGGTGTGGAGCAGCCTGGCCGGGTGGAAGAGAAGGAGGAGGAGGAGGAGGAGTGGGGTGGTGGTGGGGGTTCCTCCAGGAGGATGGTGTACTGGCTGTGGCTGGAGGAGAGTGACCCGCCCAGACCCGGAGGCTTCTGCTGCTGCTGCTGCGGTAGCCCCACCAGTAGGGCCTCCGTCTCCGTGCGCCGACCCAGGGACCCAGGTCAGCCCTCTAGTGGAAAAGCCCCAAAAGTCATCAATATAGTGAACAAAGTCATTGTCTTCCTCGTTCTCCTCCTCCTCCTCCTCAAAGTCATCAATATAGTGAACAACGTCACACGTCACACGCAGCCTGGCAAAAAGGTACCCTTCGGCACCTATGGTTCCTGCTCACGATGGGTAGCTAAAGAAGCGACCCGACCCAGGCCGACAAATGGAAAAGCGCCAAAGAAGCAGGCCAGCCCGGGCTGACCCGGGTCAGCCCTCTAGTGGAAAAGCCCCAAAAGTCATCAATATAGTGAACAAAGTCATTGTCTTCCTCGTTCTCCTCCTCCTCCTCAAAGTCATCAATATAGTGAACAAAGTCATTGTCACTGTCACTGTCAAGCACCACAGTGTCACTGTCACTGTCCAGCACTAAGGCTGCCACGATTAGTCGACTAGTCACGACGACGTCGACTACCAAAATCGTCGCCGACATATTTGGTAATCGCCGTAGTCGCATGTTTTTTGGGAGCTGAAATAAGCGTTTTTTTTTTTTTTTTTTTTTGCCTAGCACCAGGGGAGCCCCCCCTCCCAAATGTCGTTGTTTGGTACCTGTACTATATCAATGACAATAAAGACCATTCATTTCATTCGATAAGCATTCGTTTTTCTTCCCTGAAGCTGCCACTGGCTAGCGTCTCCCAGTGTCTTTGATGTAAATGCGCAGTGTCGGTCATCCGGGGCACACGTGACTTCCCCGGAAAAACAAACAGAAAAATGTCTTCCTGTCCTCGTACCTCTAAAGTGTGGGAGCATTTCAACCACAACGTTGAAAAAAAGAATGTAAAATGTAAAATTTGCAAAGCTGAACTCGCTTATCATGGCAGCACGTCTATGATGCGTGAGCATCTAAAAAGGAAGCACGTTGTGGCAGATGACGAGGAAGACGATGGCTCGTCTCGGTAAGCTAGTTAGCTTGTTATTGCCTAACGATATCGTTACGTTAAAAGCCTTCTTACATTATTTTACGTTGTCATCAAAGTGATACTTATCAAATAGCTAAAAATGTTGTCTTAACGTTACAGTGCTAAGAAGGCGCGTTCTACTATGAGATGAATGAATGAATGAATGAATGGTCTTTATTGTCATTGCTACAGTACAGGTACCAAACAACGAAATTTAGGAGGGGTGGCTCCCCTGGTGTTAGGAAAGAAAAAAAAAAACTTTTAAAAACATCACAAGAAGGGAAGGAGCTGGTTTACATAAATAAAGGCTATGTACACTATCCACTATACTATACTGTACAGATAGACGACTAGGGTTGTCATATTGCACAATAGATGAGTGAAGCAAAGCAAAACTTTTGTACTCTGTACAAGTATTTATTTTTGTTTTTGTATTCTTTTGGTTGCCTAGTGCCTAGCCTACCTCATTTTACTCAGCAGTTTGCACCCTCTACTACTCTTTACATTACATGCAAGTGATGCCAGAAATAAATCTGCAAAGTTCATTAAAATATCTATTTTTGAGTGAACAATCATTTTAATTGTCTTTATTTTTAGTTAGCACATGCCTACAACAACAACTAACAACTTCAAGCTAAATTTAGAAGCTGATTTAGAAGATGATAGCTAAATAAGAGCGATTGAGTAATTGTGCGATAAGCTGTAATTTATGATCCGATTAGTCGACTAATCGTTAAATAATCGGCGACTAGTCGACTATGAAAATAATCGTTTGTGGCAGCCCTATCCAGCACCACAATTGGACATGAGGAATTGCTCCCCTGGCTCTGCTCCTCTTCATCCTCACTGTCCAATACTAGTATGTGTTCTGGCACATCATCATCATCATCATCGTCGTCCGATAATACGATCAGTGGAGGAGGAGCGTAGAACACAAACTCCCTCCCTACTTCATTCCCTCTGGTTGTCCAGGGGATCACTCTCAGGGGTGATCTGTCTCTGAAGCCAGGAGACGATACATGAGTGTCTCTCAGACGATGGTGGGACACAGAGGAAGAAGGATGACCTAAGAGAATAATGACATATTATCATATAGTCATCAGTGTTTCCCCTAGGTTTGCTAGGATCCTCCACCTCCACCCCCCCCCCCCCCCTGTTGTGAAATGTTAATTTCTCCCCCCCCCCACAATTAGTGTAACAGATTAGTAACAGAACAAGTTATCTCTGTAATATCATAATATCAATTATGTGACTAGAACAAATATGATAATTTATAGACTTTATTGTTGAGCCACAAAGCCATCACTTATTTTGTATTAATTGTTTTACTGTTTTGACACTAACAATCTTGACTTCACTATCTGTCCACTTTCTCACCTGGTTCTTCCTGCTCTTGCTCTCTCACTCTCTCTCTCTCTCTCTCTGTCATCTCCATCCTCCTCTCTCCCTCTTTGCACTGACAATCACACACAAACATATATGACAGGGTCTGGTTAAAAAGTCTGCAAGTCTGGCAACATCATTTTCCAGTTTTTTTACTACCTTTCATTATCTACCTGTCATCTGTCAGTGATGACATGCTGACATGTTTAAATAGCAAAATAAAAATGCTAATTCAAGATTCATGTTTTTTTATTGCCATGTGTGTCAAACGTTTATTACATCCTATTACAAGTAATGAAGGGGGGTGCTGAGGGTGCTGCACCAGAACCATCGGTTCTCAAGGCTACTTGTGGTCTTGACTACCTGTCCACTTTCTCACCTGGTTCTTGCTGTCTCTTTGGTGTGCTGACTCCATCCTGCTCTCTCTCCTCCTCCTCTCCCTCTCTATCCTCCTCTCTCCCTCTTTTGCTGTCCACCGAAAGGCAAACATAACAACCAGAATATGTATAATCTAATAAGAGGTATAAATTGATCCAAATCAATCCACTGCCCTGCCCCCCCTCTGAGTCCGCCAGTGACCAGTGGTAAATGTCTCCACAACCCCCCGCCCTCGAATGGTTAATTGCTTTTCTACAAAAGCTACCACATAATATAAAAAATACACAGATGTAACATTATTAAAAAATACACAGTTGTAAGTTGTAACATTAAATTCATTTATTTACAATCATTAATCATTTCTTAATGACTTACTTGACTTAGGTCCTTTTTCTTCGGGTGTGAAGAGTAGGGCCTCCAACGAGTTTACGCCACCGGTCTCTGTCCCTCGCCACAGCGGCCGCCGCCTGCCAGGGGGGGTGTTCCATCAACGTCGCTAAAGGAAAATGTAGGCCTATTCTCGCGAGACTCTTAAAAAGATCCAGGCATATCTTGATAGATCTCGCGAGACTTGTCAAAATAAGCCTAGATTTTCCTTTAGCGACATTGAAGGAATACCCCCCAGGATCTTTGGCCCAGCATGTCCCGCTCCCTCTCGACGGTTCTCCTCCAGGTTTCTTTGGGGCGTCCCCCCCTTGTTCTCCGTCCATCATTCAGGGTCCATCTGAGGGCTATTATATATTATATATTATATTATATGCGTTGATGGTCATCCGGGCTTTTCCTCAACACGTGGCCGATGTACTTCCATCTTCTCTTTCTGATCTGCGTGCTTACTTACCATCTCTATACCAGCACGTTTTCTCACTTCTTTCGTTTGACACCCGTGTATATATATATATATCCTTCCGCCACAGAATATAGTCCCATAAACAACATTAACGATTGCATTGTAGGCTTGGCCACAATTCACTGGCCTTTGAGCCAACTTGTTCGTGATTGGTGCCTTGGAACGACACTCCAGATTGGTAGACTGCTATTGGCTAAACAGTGGGCGGAGTCAGCACAGGTGTTCTTAATCAGATTGATTGGGAGGCGCATTGATACTGGAAATGCGGTCGGAGCTGAACTGAAGGGAGTTGGGGGTATTTACCACTGTTGCTAGCCAATCAGAATCCAGTATCCAAACATGAATTCTATATTGTATCACAGGGTGCTTGAGGAAAATGTGAGACCATGCAAAACTGAAGCTAAAGCAGATGTGGACCATGCAACATGACAATGACCCAAAACATGCCAGTAAATCCACCAACGAACGGCTCAAAAGAAAGAAATGGAGAGTTCTGGAACGGCTGAAGTGAAAGCCCGGATCTGAATCCTATTGAGATGCTGTGGGGTGATTTGAAACGGGCTGTGCATGCAAGACAAGACACCCCTCAAACACCACACATCTGGAATAATTCTGCACGGAGGAATGGGAAAAACTGTGTCAGAGATTTAATTGAGGTTATTTCAGCCCAAAAGTGCAATACCAGCTATGAGGGCAAGTTAGTTTTTTTTTTTTTTTTTAACACATTTCACTTACTTTCAGAATGTCCTTTTGGCCATTTATTTGTTATTTATAGCTCATGGACCTCAATATATCCTGTGTATCAACAGCCAGTCCAGGTGCGTCCCAATGATCTAAAGCAGCAGCGTCCTCCTCTCTCTATCTACATATCCTAAATACAAAGGTTCCATCTCACAAAACATAATGGAATGTAACAACGTTGACGCTCAATATCTCTGAACGACCCTAAACGGAGATAGAACCTTCTCATTCTAAACGGAGATAGAACCTTATAATTCTAAGCTCACGATACTGACCTGGAAACACAGGACAGAAGAAGACAAGAGGGAGGACGACTTTCAGCTGATGGTTTTAATCTGTTCAGGTCTATAATGTCAGTGCAGAAGAAGAGTAGGAGACAAATAGATAAGGAAAGGCAGCACTCAAGTTGAGGGGGGGTGGCATGGCCCCCCTAAATAAAAACAGTCAAAATCATCCCCCTTCTAAAACTGCCCTCCCCCCTTTCTATCCCTTATGTCATTTTATCAATGAACGTGGTATTACTGCTATTTCAACATTTAGTTTTGCGCATATTGTGGGCCACTGTGGGCGAGGGAGGGGGCACGCACACATGCAATGACATTTTTACCAAGTCACTGACGCTGTGGGGATGCTAAAATTGTCCCCATATGATAAAATCCACCATCCCCCCTGATTGTCTTTTCCAACTTGAGTCCTGAGTAAAGGAATGGAGTTTCTAGATCATTCCAGCCAGCCAAGGAGGCAGGAAGAGGCCGACGGTCCCCAGGATGCACACCAAGATGAACACACAGAGGAAGATGCGGTCGATCACCATGGCGACATACTTCCACTCCTGCTTGACCTGGAAGGCAATGGACACAACAATACATCCGTGTCTCAGTCCAGTCAGAGAATAAGACAAGACAATGTTGATTATTAGTTCTGTTATTATGATCATAATGTTTCCTATTATGTGAACCGGTTTTAACTCTGTTGTAGTGTGTTGTTGTGTAGTGGTCATGTGACCTTGAAAAAGGTAGCCACATCATGAAGTCACTGGCATCATTTATGGTGTGTGTGTGTGTGTGTGTGTGTGTGTGTGTGTGTGTGTGTGTGTGTCAGGCACGTGCCGTGAGCTTTTAGATTGGGTAAGCATAAGATATAGAAATACATGTAATTACACATACACGCTATCAGTGAACGCAGTTTCAAGGAAATGCAATTTTGATGCCCTAGAACCCGCTAATAAACTGTAGTGTCACTTTGTGATCAGATTACCAAAAACAAAAAAAACAGTTGCCAGTTTCGACTATATCAGGGGTGCTCATTGTTCAAAGATCTTTTCAAGTAGCCAACCTACTGAAATCTACAAGTCCAGTTTCAACATCGCACACGCACACACGCACAACACAGACACACACCGTTTCCATCCTCCATAGTAAACACAACACACTTTCTTTTCACACTTTGTCACACAGGCACTTGACATCACATCACAGACCCTCCCTCTCAAAGTACTCAAACCATATTGTTGTGTCCTGCCCTTTAAGACGGAATCACGTGTTAGACTAACTAGGAAGTTGAAGTGTATGCTGGGTAGTTGGCTGCCATACTCATGCTGTAAAGAATAAACCTGCGTTTGATGGACCACGTTCTCTATCTACTATTATTACTTACAAGTCCAGTCCGGACATCACAATTGGCGACGAGTAATCGGAGTTTACTAGTTTTTTACAATGGCTGTAAACGTGCCGTTTCCCTGTTTTTTCCTGCCTGCGCCTGGTGAGCCCACCATTCCATTCAAGACATGGCGGCAAATTTTTGAGAACTATTTGCTGGTCATCAATGCTAGCGGTAATGCTTGGCCTGCTGCACGGCGTAGAGCCGTCTTACTACACTGCCTGGGCACCGAGGGACAGCGTCTCTTCTACTCGCTCCCGAACACAGGTGCAGATTACGATACTGCAATGACTGCGTTGGAGGAGTACTTTGTGCCCAAGACAAACACTGTTGCTGAACGCCATGCTTTCCGTAAGAGAGTACAGATGCAGAATGAAACGGTCCTTCAGTATGTGATTGCACTACGTGAACTTGCAGCTACGTGCGACTATGGCGATCGTGCGGATGAGGCGATCCGTGATCAGCTAGTTGAACATCTACACAACCCGCGGATCCGTGAAAGACTTTTGATGGACAATAAACTTACACTGGAAAGGGCCATGACAACTGCTACACAGATTGAGGCTGCTACGGAGCAAGCTAAGGCCTTCTGTGAGCCGCGGGCTGCATCTGTGCAGGCGGTGCAGCACACTCCACAACGAAAAGGGGGACAGTGGGGTAAGCGTACAAAGCCTAGGGAGGCTTCACAGCGGAAAACATGTTACCGCTGTGGATCAGATGGACATTTAGCTAATGCAACTAACTGCCCAGCTGCATCAGTTACATGCAGACAATGCAACAGAGTGGGTCACTTTGCCAAGGTGTGTCGCAGTACACAGACACACACCAAGGAGGTACGTGAGGTTGATCTCCCTGAATTTACAGTGTTATATACTGAACATTCTGCACGTAATAGTGATAAGATCACATGCACTGTGGAGATTATTTCAGAACACTCACAGTCCAGTAAAGTGGAATTGCTGGTTGACACTGGTTCATCTGTCTCTATACTGCCACAGAGCATCTACGCACAGTACTTTAAAAACATTCCACTTACTGAACCGACTGCCAGGCTGGTGTCTTACTCTAAAACCAGCATTCCAGTGCTGGGGTGCATGTCTGCTGATGTTTCTCTCCATGGCCGCACTGCTCCAGGTACCTTCTTCATTGTGGAGAGGGGGACCTCACTGATGGGGAGGGACCTAATGACTGTGTTAAGTGTGCATATTGCAAACAACAAAGTGGTGCCTCCTAATGACTCTGCATCTCTGCCTACTCCTGTGCTCCAGTGCACTACTGCATCTGCTCCCGCTGCTGTAGGGTGTGCAGAAAACTTTGTGCACCGCGTGAAGGTCGATTCCTCTGTCACACCGGTACGCCAAAAGCTGCGCCGGCTACCGCTGTCTGTCAGAGACGCAGTTTCTGATGAACTGAAGCGCTTACTCGCTGCTGGAGTGATCGAACCTGTCGACGCCTCTGCTTGGGTGTCCCCCATTGTCGTCATACAAAAGAAGACTGGAAAAATAAGGATGTGTGTCGACCTGCGTGAGCCCAATAAGGCGGTCATTATTGACGCCTTTCCACTGCCTCATATGGATGAGCTCCTTTCCAGCCTGAAAGGCTCCACCATCTTCTCATCCATTGACCTGGCTAACGCCTACTACCAGGTGCCTCTTGCTGAGGAGTCACGCGACCTAACGGCATTCATCACCCATGATGGACTGTATCGGTTCTGCCGTGTGCCATATGGACTGGCATCAGCGCCAGCTGCCTTTCAGAAGATGATGAGCATCATTCTCGCTGACCTGCCGGGTGTGGAGTACTACATTGATGATGTCATCATACATGGCAGTGACAGGCACACACATGACGAGGCTCTTAAAGTTACCCTGCAACGTCTGAAATCTGCTGGCTTGCAGCTTAATAACGACAAATGCCGTTTCCGTGAGCCCAGTCTACCATTCCTGGGTCACACTGTCTCTGCTGATGGTCTGCTTCCAGACACTGTACGCATACAGGCCATCGCTGAGGCTCCAGCACCCACTGACGCTACTACACTGCGTTCCTTCCTCGGCTTGCTCTCCTGGTACTCTAAGTTCCTGCCCAACCATGCCACTGTGGTGGAACCTATGCGAGCATGCCTGAGACAGACGGACAGTGCATTTCAGTGGACTGACGAAGCACAAGCCAGTTATGAAAGGGTCAAGCAACTGCTGGTAAAGAGCCAAGCCCTAGCATTGTTTGATCCTGCACTGCACACTATCATATCTACAGATGCATCTGACTACGGGTTGGGTGCTGTGATGTCACAAGTGGGCCCTGACAACGTTGAGAGAACTGTTGCGTTTGCATCTCGAACTCTCTCTGCTGCTGAGCGCAAATATGCTGTTGTGGAAAAGGAAGCCCTGGCCTGCGTCTGGGCTGTGGAGCGGTGGCGCACTTACTTGTGGGGACGCCGTTTCACTCTGAAGACGGACCACCAAGCGCTCACGACACTGATGACTACAAAGGGTGTCGGTCGCGCTGGTCTACGTGTTGCAAGATGGTCTGCCCGTCTCATGTCCTACAACTACGATGTCACCTACCGTCCAGGCTCTGACAACGCACCTGCCGACTGCATGTCTCGCTTACCTCTGCCTGCTGCATCTGCTCCGGCTGACGACGACACGGAGTACGTTGCTCTTCTCACCTCTACTAGTGAGTCTCTCTCTGCTGCTGACCTGGACTCTGCCTGTGCCTCATGTCCCGAGCTCACAATGCTCCGCGTCATCATCTCAAGTGGTTGGCCTCCTTCCTCTAAAGGTCTCGACCCTGTCTTGCTACCATACTACCCACTCCGCCATGAACTGTCTGTGAAGGACAGCTTCATATTTCGAGGCTCCAGAGTGCTTGTCCCTGACGCTCTCCGCCCTGCACTGATCTCCATTGCTCACGAGTCCCACCAAGGAGTGGTGCGGACCAAACAGAGACTTCGTGAACTGTACTGGTGGCCTAAAATGGATGATCAGGTGCTCAGTGCTATCCGTGCCTGCCACTTGTGCCAGTCAAATGACAAGACAGCAAAGCCACGTCCAGGTCCACTGCAACCTGTACCACTTCCTGATGGGCCATGGCAAAAGGTTGCCATGGATATAGTCGGCCCATTCGAAACAGCTGCTCCAGACTGCAGATACGCTGTTACAATGACTGACTACTTTAGTAAATGGCCTGAGGTAGCCTTCACCCGAGACATCACTACTAACACTGTGCTTGCCTTTATGTCATCTGTGTTCAGCCGGCATGGGAACCCGCTGAACATTGTCACTGACAACGGTGTGCAGTTTACGTCTGCATCATTCACATCCTTCCTGAAAGACAGACAAATCTCACACAGCCGATCTTCTCTCTACTACCCTGCTGCTAATGGGGCCATAGAAAGGTTCAATCGGGTGCTGAAACAAACCATCCAGCTGGCCATTCAGCAACATCAGCCTTGGAAACCAGCTGTGGTAGACTTTCTCCAGGTCTACCGTGCCACTCCTCATGCCACTACTGGTTCATCTCCTTTTGAACTGCTCCACGGTCGGCCCATGCGAACCAAGCTGACTCTGTTACCTCCTGCTCCTGAGTGTACTCCGGCGACGATGAACATTCGCCACAGAGTCAGTGAACGACAGCCCAAGATGAAGGCCTACTGATGCCAAACGTGGTGCACGTCCTCCTGCTTTTCAAAAAGGGGACAAAGTGCGGGTTAAGAATCCTCTGCATGTGATGAAAGGTCACAGAAGGTACAGTGATCCTCTCACCATAAGCAAGAAGGTGGGGGACAGCACATACATTCTGAGTGATGGAAAGACTTGGAATGCCTCTCATCTCACTGCTTTCCCAGACACTGCCGCAACCACAGACGGAGACACTGTAGAGCCTGTGGTTGATCATTCACCCAGGCCTAGACGTAATATCCAGAGGTCTGGATGGCTAAAGGACTATGTCTCTTGAATAGCCTAATAATGGGTCACTGACAGTTGTTGAATTGTATTCCTGTTGTATGGGGATTGTTGCACTTATACTGTTTGCACTACTTTGGTCTATTGTTATTGTATTAGACTGTCATTACCTAGATTAATAATATTTAAGTTTCCTTATGTGATATTGATTGGGTAATGTGATATTGTTTTGTTTATACATGCTGAATCTACCATTTCATTTTTGCTTGCCTTGTTGTTAGTACAAGTAACTCTTTTCCAGAAAGGGGGAAATGTTGTGTCCTGCCCTTTAAGACGGAATCACGTGTTAGACTAACTAGGAAGTTGAAGTGTATGCTGGGTAGTTGGCTGCCATACTCATGCTGTAAAGAATAAACCTGCGTTTGATGGACCACGTTCTCTATCTACTATTATTACTTACAAGTCCAGTCCGGACATCACACATATAAACAAGCACAGATCGCCACCAGCCTCGCGAATCATATACATCATATAAACCGCTCATACCAGGCTTGCTGTAGCCGCTGGCGACTCTCCCTTTCTGGGTCAGTGTGAACATCGGTGAGCGAGCGGCCGGGCGGCCTTTAGCCAGTAGTTGTGTTTTTCCAGTCCAGTCCAGTCTACGAAATCCCTTTAGGTCGATGACAGTAATGTCCATATTCACAAAATCAAGCAAGTTATCCTTATTGATTATTATTATTTAGATCGTTTGAGCTAGCTGGCATAAGCTATTCTGCCGGGCGAGAGGTGAAATGTTAAGTGAACTTGAAAGTGATAAGAGCCAATCAGTAGCTCTTATCGGAATGAAAGACCTACTCTGATTGGCTGTAAGCATGCTTACCCTGGTCACATTAAACAGCGGGTTGAGGCATCGGAAAAAAATAAAAAAGACATTTTCACGCATTCGAATGTACGCGAGGGAAAGCAGAGAGCGGAGTGCTTATATGCAACGCAGAGTAGGGAGTGCTTTACTCCTACAGGTGGCGCTAAAAATGCAACGTCAAAATGAATGACTCCTGCTGCCCTGGGACCTAAAATACGACTCTTTTAATGAAAACAAACAAACGGTTACATGCACTTTTATTTTAATATTTTCCTTTTTTCTTTTTTCGTTGGGTAAGCACTGCTTACCCTGCTTATATGGACGGCACGTCCCTGGTGTGTGTGTGTGTGTGTGTGTGTGTGTGTGTGTGTGTGTGTGTGTGTGTGTGACATAGATGGTCAATCATTAAATACACATTTCATACAGACAGTAAAAATGATTGGGCTCTATTTTCAGCCGGCATATAACAGAAGCAGGTCCAAGCGCAGGTGTATTGTTTAGTTTGCGTCGGCAGTAACAGGTGAAAGTACCACAGTGCTAGGCTAGGGGGCGCTGTCTCGCATGCACTCAGGTGGGCTGAATAGCGGTCAGGTGCACTGAACAATTCTGGCCTTAAAATTAGCACTAATATTACAGACACGCCCCCCCCTAACACCAGCTCCCACGTTCGCACTAGAACTAGTTTTTTTTACGTAGAACAGCACAGAACCCATAAGGTTGTGAACGAATTGATTTCTCTTCGAAAGCATGTTAGCATGCAACACAAAACATTACACCATACTGTTATTAGTCAACCATATTCTTATTCAGTCACTCATCCACCTAATGTAAAAAGGGTAGGCGCATTAATATCGTTTTTTGTTTGGTACTTTTGAGTTTTCTGTTAAGATGCGTAAGTGACATTTTGTTTATAAAAGTTGCAATGTTTTGATTATGTACTCATGGGGAAAAACCATACATGTAAAAAGGGTAGGCGCAATAAGCCATGGCTTCAGCCTACACCTTTTTGGTCCTGGTGTTACGCATTGTGACTGTGTACATTTTTTATGTTTTTAATGTTTTTAATGTTTAATATCTGTATTATGAATTGATCAAAATAAACATTCTCAATCAATCAATCAATCAAAACCTACAGAGAAGTCCATGTCCTCGGCTCGGAGGTGGTCAGCGATGTACTGCACCCCCTCCACAGCCTTCCACAGGGAGGGGGACAGGGAGAGGAGACCCTGGGCGTCCCCGGAGTTGCTGGAGCCTCCAGCCTTGGTGGCGTCTGCCCGGCCTGGACCCCCGCCGCCTCCTGTGTGACGCCTACACAGGACAGGACAGCTCCGCCTCCTCTCCTCCCCCAGGGGGTGGGGCTGGTTCTGGGAGAGAGGCTGTGGCTTACTGAGGCTTTTACCATTCAAGCTCTGCGATGGAATACAATGAAAATAGAATAGAATAGAATAGAATGAGCATTTTCGATTTTTTTGGGGGGACAAGCTGATATTTGTCTTCTGCCTTTGCTGACCCTCCAACACATACGCACACATACTCATACACACACACACACACACACACGCACACCTCTAAACTGGGGGTCCTGAACCAGCATCCATGCATTACCTTGGAGGCCACCTCGTGCAGGCTGCAGTACTGGATGCTGCGAGAGCGACCGCGGACAGAGCTCTGGGGCCTCTCTCTCTCTCCCAGGCCATACTGCACACTGAGGGAACGGAGCTTAGGCCTGCCCTGGCAGTGGTGGTGGTGGTGGGGGTGGTGGTGGGGGTGGGGGTGGTGGTGGTGCTTCTCCCTGGCGCGACGGAGGTGGGGGTGGAGGGGAGGAGGAGGAGGAGGCGGTGTGGAGCAGCCTGGCCGGGTGGAAGAGAAGGAGGAGGAGGAGGAGTGGGGTGGTGGTGGGGGTTCCTCCAGGAGGATGGTGTACTGGCTGTGGCTTGAGGAGAGTGACCTGCCCAGACCCGTCTCCGTGCGCCGACCCAGGGAGAGAGAGGACGAACGGGCCAAGCTGTCCTGGGGGGCACCCTGGGGGGAGGTGGCGGAGGAGGAGGTGGAGGGGGAGAAGTAGGGCTCGTCCCCGGCCCCGGGCCCAGAACACACACCGCTACCCCAGACGCCACCCCCCCGCGCGCCGCCGCCGCGGCCGACCCTGGTGCGCATCATCTCCACGAGCTTCCCGCCGTTGACCTCTTTGACCACGGCCGGAGGACGCCGTATGCACAGGACGCCGGGCACGACCTCCAGGAAGACGGCGCGCACCCAGCGCGGCATGGTGTGCGTGCGCGGCGAGCGGTGGTGCACGTTGAGCACGAAGATGGTGATGATGATGGAGAGGGTGACGAAGATCATGGTGAAGAGGAGGTACTCGCCGATCAGCGGGATCACCAGCGAGGTGGAGGGGATGATCTCGGTGATGAGGAGGAGGAAGACGGTCCGGGAGAGGAGGACGGAAATGCACAGGGTGATCTTCTCGCCGCAGTCGGAGGGCAGGTAGAAGACCAGGACGGTCAGGCAGGAGATGAGGAGGCAGGGGACGATGAGGTTGATGGTGTAGAAGAGAGGGAGCCTCCGGATGAGGAAGGAGTAGGTGATGTCGGAGTAGACCTCGTGGCAACATTCGTACTTCTTGATGTTGTAGTTGGCCACGGCGCTGACGAGCACCCACTCGCCGCTCTCCCAGTAGTTCATCTGGCGGTCCAGAAAGAGGGGCAGGGAGAGATGGAGGAAGAGAGAGGAAGGGAGGGAGGGAAAGAGAGAGAGAGAACAAAAGAGAAAGAAAGCAAGAGAGAGAGAGATAGAGAGAGATGAGAAATGATAAAGGCATTCAGTTCATATTGACCCATAACAGACAATGTGTCCTCAACGTCACAGCCTGGAATGTAATGACAGGGGAAAAGAGCAGAATTCTCACCTGGTCCACGGTGCTGGTCACTCACCTGGTCCACGGTGCAGGCCCACTCCCCTGGTACACATTGGCTGGCCCACTCACCTGGTCCACGGTGCAGGCCCACTCCCCTGGTACACATTGGCTGGCCCACTCACCTGGTCCACGTTGCTGGCCATGCTGACCAGGTCGATCTTGGCTCTGTCGTAGGTCCACGAGCCGAACTTCATGGTGCAGTTCTGCTGGTCGAAGGGGAAGAAGGTGACGTCGATGCTGCAGGAGGACTTGTAGATGGCCGGGGGGACCCACTTGATCCAGCCGTCGTGGAAGAGGTGGGCCTTGGTCAGGTGGGTGACAGTGAAGTCACCGTCGGCACTGGAGAGGAGAGAGAGGGGAGTGTTGTGGATATAATTGATTCTTAATAGATTTAGTAGAACTTACAAGGCACAAAGAGCTTAGATCAATTGTCTCCAAAGAGGCCTTTTATTAAGCCAATGTTTACATGAGCGCAGCAGCAAGAAGCAAGCAGGAAGCAAAAAGCCCCCAACGATGGGCGGGACTCATATTTATAGAACTGTCCTTGGTCATGAGGTCACCATTCTTGGGAACCAATCATATTATACAAATCTGTGATTACATAAGTTATGGGCCCTGTCCATAGTCAGAATGATTCACTGCGCCACAAATCTTGGCTCATCCCTTACAGGAAGGAAATGGGCCTTCCTTGAGTGCTAGATTCCGCCCTTACTTTAGAGAGACTTACATTTCTCAGTATAACATGATATAAAACCACTACAGGAGCCAAACGAATCACACATGTACTGTACATTCAAGCTACAAGCACGATTCGATTGGAGTGAGATTGTATGCAGATGGAGAGGTAGAGTATCTTAACTCCATGGTTAGTATGTGGATGGAATGTTATATGTACAGCATTCTGTATTTAGGGTATTTGGATGGAGTTTTTTGTCTATTAGGGGAGGCCGGTTGAGGCATCAGCTACCTCCACCAGCCTTCCCTGATAAACAATGTATACTATCATGTATTTGAGGGTGGTGGGTAGCCTGGATGTTGGAGGCTATAGTGGATCAATAATGACACTTTGGGGTGAAAACCTAAACGTACTTGTTGTACAGAACGATGTCTGGTCTCCAGATGAGCTGTGAGGGGATCCTCATGGACGTGATGTTTTCATATTCTCTAGGGTTCCACCTCAGTTTGTAGTCGTACCACTCCTGAAAGAGCAGAACCAACAGTAACAGTACGGCAACAAACAGACACCTCGACACCAAAATCGCTGCCCAAAAACTGCCATTGTCGACAGTATCCATATGATTCAATGGAGAGATACTCACTTGTTTCACCCAGACATTTGTGGTCATCATTTGATTTTTCTCGTCCTTGGAGAAAAAGAACAATGAGACAGAGTTGGCTGTTGGAAGGGGATATGTACTGTATGATCACGGTCTTAAATGACTGATAAAGTGCAAATTCATGGTACCCCTTGAAAAGAAAGGTCACATGTTTCAAGTGTCATACTGTACTATTAGCACCACAGATTCTAATTCATTATGATAAGGGAACGTATAATAATAATAATAATAATAATAATAATATAATTATTATAATAATTACGTATCATTATTATAATAAGGGAACGTAGGATTTACGATGTAAATATCACAGGAGTGAAATCGATGGTTCATTGTCCCTCACCACGTCGATGAGCTGAGCGATGGACAGGCCGAAGCGTACGCTGACCACGTCAGTGGTGTTAGCCACGGGCCGTGCTAGCTTGTTGTAGCGGCTGAAGAGAGTGTTCAACAGCCTGTCCTCCGCCTGAGCCCTGGCCCCGGGGTGGGAACACTCTGGAGGAGGGGAGGGGGGGGAGGAGGGGAGGAGGGGGAGTAGGGGAGAGAGGGTAGGAGGGGGAGTAGGGGGAGTAGGGGAGTAGGGGAGAGGTGGGAGAGGGGAGGAGGGGGAGTAGGGGAGGGGGGAGAGGTGGGAGAGGGGAGGAGGGGGAGTAGGGGAGGGGGGAGAGGTGGGAAAGGGGAGATGGGAGGAGGGGGAGTAGGGGAGGGGGGAGAGGGGGGAGAGGGGAGGAGGGGGAGTAGGGGAGGGGGGAGAGGTGGGAGAGGGGAGGAGGGTAGAAGGAGGAGTAGGGGAGGAGGGTAGAAGGAGGAGTAGGGGAGGGGGGAGAAGGGGGAGAAGGGGAGGGGGGAGAGGTGGGAGAGGGTAGAAGGGGGAGGGGGGAGAGGTGGGAGAGGGGAGGAGGGGGAGGAGGGGAGGGGAGGGGGGAGAGGGGAGGAGGGTAGAAGGGGGAGTAGGGGAGGGGGGAGAGGGGAGGAGGGTAGAAGGGGGAGGGGGCAGAGGTGGGGAGGGGGGGGAGGAGGGTAGAAGGGGGAGAGGGGAGGGGGGAGAGGTGGGAGAGGGGAGGGAAGAGAGGTGGGAGAGGGGAGGAGGGTAGAAGGATGTTGTTTGGGATGAGTAGGATAATGATGAGAATTAGGGGGAGAAACAAAGGGGAGGAAGAGAGACAGAGATACAGTCGGAAATGAGAGGAAGATGGAAGATGGAGGGTGGTGAAGAGGGGAAGGAAAAAGGAGTGATTTTAGAGGGAGGGGGGAAGAGGGAGAGAAGGAAGAAAAAACAACATTATTTTACATACAATTACACGTTACACGTAAACATCCATTATTCATCGTTAAGTGTATATGCGACCTGCTTGGATTGTTTTACTAACAACACAGTACACGCTTCATGGTTCAATCCCATTTTATGTCCGCCATTGATCAACCGCAACATCCAATATCCAATCTCCATCTGCTTCATATTCCTCTCTTACTCAAATATAATGGATCAATACCAGCACAGTGGAGCTCTTCATCTTTGGAGTTTGCATGCAGGGAGCATACACTACCTTCTCATCTATCCTTCTCTGGCCCTCAATGTAATCCCTGTGATGCCCAAGATGCCTTTCCCGTCAGTAATATCTGTACATGAACTTGAATGACCTACAAAACGAAGTCATATAACCATAGCAGTGGAGGCTGGTGGAGGTAGACATCGGAGGATGGGGCTCATTGAAATGCATGGAACGGAATAGGGAATGGTTTCTTATTCCATCCCATACATTACAATGAGCCCGTCCTCCGATGTCTACCTCCGCCAGCCTCCCTGAGCCATACATTCAATTGCATGACGCAAGACGTGTGTTCTTTTGGCTACATCATGTGGCTTATACATTTGATAATGTGTGTATCATGACTTGGTTGTTTGAAAAGATCTCAAAATAATATAATTGATGGTATAATTTGGGTTCATTCACAACTGAGACTGCCTCCTCCCACTAGAGGACGCTGTTACAACATAGAGTCCAACAGTTACTACCAACCTTATGTGTGCGTTCTGCAACGTAAGATTAGATTAGAAAATTAAATGTTTAATTAATAATAATAATTTTAAGGGGTAGTGGTGGTCTAGTGGATAGTGAGTTGGACTTGTGATCGGAAGGTTGTGAGTTCAAATCCCGCCTGAAACCACACCACTACTAGTGTGCCCTTGAGTAAGGCACTTAGCCCTCAGTTACTCCAGGGGGAATGTCCCTGTAATTCGTAATTGTAAATCGCTTTGGATTAAAAGCGTCTGCTAAATGGCAAAATTATTAATTAGATTAGATTCAACTTTATTGTCATTGCATTGTACAGAGTACTGAGACAACGAAGTGTAGTTTGGCATCTAACCAGATAGTGCAAATAGTGGCATAGTGCAAAAGACATGATACTATAGACAGTGCATGATATTACAGTGTAAGGTATTACAGTGAGTATAAATAAATGAGTATAATATATACATGAGATGAATATCAATATGATATGTACAGTTGAACAAGGGCAATAGGTATTGAGGTATGTTACATGTAATGTAAGTTGTATAATTGGAGACCAATAATTATGACCATAATAAATACGGTATGTGTAAACAAGCAGTAGTGCAAAACCAGTTCAATTGAAGTCCTGAGTGTGCAGC